>NC_137202.1:0-357500 GCF_960531495.2 Zeus faber | reverse complement strand
TGGTTTTCATGCTCTGTCTGTCCCGCCTCATTGCTATAATTTAAAAAATATCAAATCAAAAAATAATATTAATGTAATATTATTAATGACATTTAATCAATACAATATTGTGAAAATATTAATTCAAAATAATTTAAAAAGTGTTTCTTGTAATCTAGTTAGCAATTATCATTTTAGTGAGGTTTCTGCTTTAGCCAAAATTCATCACATTTTGACACCTATGAATTTAGACAAACGTCGAATAATGAACAAAATTTTCTATATTGTGTTACGTCTTTGTATTGATAGTGTCATGAAGATACAGATGGAAATCTGTGGATTTCTCATCAGTTCCTCCTCAATCCTCATTATATCAACATGAAAATAACAATAACCACTTGGTCAAAATATTCTCAAAAAAAGAAAAACATTCTACAACTATAAGATCAACAGACCATCCTACCTGCGCGACCTGAGAAGGTTCAATGTTCCCCTCATGCGGACATCCCAGGGTGCAGGAAACATATCTGAAATACATTTATATGTTGTGAAAACCCCTTCTTTTTAAACTAATTACGTTTGACTTTCAGTCAGTATATGTTGTATATAATACAGTTTTAGACAAAGTATTTTATTATGTTGTATTATTTAGATTAAAATCTAAATTATCTACCAAATAATTTTAGCTGTCTACACGGAATCCAATGAGTTCAGCAGTATATATATATATATATTCTGAATATTTATCAGACATTATGCAAATAATTTCTAACTATATATTGGGAGATTAATCGATCAATTAATAAAAACGTGATTTTCCCAAAGCGGAAGTTGGTATGTTTGGTGACAATAACGTTTTGATAGATGTATAGATAGATGTATAGATAGATGTATAGATGTATGGATGTATAGATAGATAGATAGATAGATAGATAGATAGATAGATAGATAGATAGATAGATAGATAGATAGATAGATAGATAGATAGATAGATAGATTGACTGATTGATTGATTGTTTGATCATAGAGAATGCCTCATAAGGACATTTATGAAAATGGACGGACGACACAATCACCCATGTGGTGCACACCACCCTATCCCACCTTGACAGCAGGGGGGTGGGGGGTGACTATGCGAGAATGCTGTTCATTGACTATAGTTCAGCTTTCAATACCAAAGTGACCCCTAGGACTGTCCACCACCTGGTGCAACTGGGTCCTTGACTTCCTGATCGGCAGACACCAGATGGTGAAGGTGGGCTGCCACACCTCAACCCCTCGAAACCTCAACACAGCAGCCCCCTAGGGGCCCACCAAATGATCGCGTGACCAACAATATCTCCAACACCATCATAAAGTTTGCTGATGAAACAGTTGTGGTGGGCCTGATCTCCAACACAGATGAGACAAGGTGAGCACCTGACACTGTGGTGCCAGGCCAACAGCCTGGCACCACAGCCTGGCACAGCCTGGCACAATGTATATAGTTTCTGCTGTGGTTGATTGTTGGTACTGTATATCTCGCACATCTGTACAGTATTCCCTGGTATTCCTTGATATTCATTTTCTCAGTTCTCAAACATTGCACAGCACATTGGACTATGTACATAAACATACACATATACATAGTTTATGTGTTTGATTGTTGGTAAATTTTAAATGCTGTATTTACATGTAGTTTTATTGTATCTTACTCCCATTTAAAAAAAATGGAATTCCTATTTTTATTTCTATTTATCCCTATTTGTAATACTCTGCCCTGCAAAATCTCTGGAGTTTGCCTCAAAACATTTCACTACATGCTGTACACCGTGCAATATGTATGTGACAAATAAATGTTTTGGAATTCTGAATTTGAATTGTCTGTACAGCAATGCAGCCATCTTTACCACAGCAAATTTCTCATCTATTAAAATAGGGTATATACTGATTCAGATTCAGATTCTGAATCCTGCAGCAGGAGCTCTTACCCGCGCACGGGGATGTTTTGCTCCTTGGCGGCACTGATGATCTCCTGGAAGCGCCCCATGCTGTCAGTGATGGAGCAGTTGATGTTCCTCCTGCTGAAGGTCTCAGAGGCGGAGCCGAACACCGCCACCTCGGTAGCACCCGCCGCAACCTTGGAAAATAATAACAAAATATGAACCTCTGTCTCTCCCACTGTTTATACGTGGATATATATATATATATATATATATATATATAGCATGTATAAAAATATATATGTTGTGCATGAATCCAGATCCCTTACGTACCGCTTCCAGGAAGCCGTGCATGTTGGGGGTCAGTACCGGGTACTGGACACTGGCGGACCTCTGGATTCCTCGAACAACTTCAGCGTGGTCGGCCATCTTGAAGAAAAGGAGGAAAAACAGTGACCACAGTGGCCCTCTAGTAGTTAATGCGGTGAACTGCTAATTAGCTTTTTAATCTTAACTTTGACTCTTCAGTTCCTGTAGTTCAGTTGCAGTTCTTCTTAAACATTCTCAAAAGGTGTTTAGAAAATTTACACATACATCAATTTGTTTTTATAGATATACTTCAGCTTCAATGTTGTAACTGAAGTGTTTAAAGTAGTCTGGATTTTGCCGCTAGCATTTGTGTAACCAAAGTGTAAATATGTTATAAATAATTTGTGAAGTTCGCCAAAATATGTTCTATAGTACTTTGATTTTTGGACCTAGCACTTTTATTTTTATAAGTTTTAAACTTGCGGGGTAACACGGTGAAAGGGTAAAGGCACTGAGACTTCCGGTTCCAGTCCCCTGTATCCATGTGGACCAGAGGGCTGATTTTGATTTGGAGCGAAGCTGGAGTCCGTGTGCTAAAGTTTTGTTGTGTTTTTTATATTGCCCGGCACTGGTGCAATAAAAGGCTGTTGCCAGACCCGAGTCTTGCGTTCTGCCTTCCATACAAAATCAGAGGGTTACAAATGGTGCCGTGAACCTTTCTTCTGATCAGTGGACAGCCGATCTCCAGGGAAGCAGCAACGCCAGCATCGCCAACAGCCAGTGTGGTACAATACCCATACAGTAATGACGTCACCCATGGGTTCATTTGTTACATTTGAGGCCAGAATCGTTGGTCACTGAAATTGGTTTTGTTGTCCATAGTTTTATATTTTGAGGTACCCATTTTGAATGTAATTTTTTTTTTCTCTAGCATTGTAATTGTATAAATCCAGTTCCACTGTTTGTTGCATAGTGATAACAGGGTTATTCCAATTTTTTTCAAGTATATTTATGTATTTTAAACTACTATTTGAGAAATGACGGAGCTATTTGAGGACAGTTTGCGCCAGAGGGTGGCTGTGCCTAAGGGTTCAGTACATTTTTCTTCACCTACCTCAGACTGTCTCAATAGATATTGACGATGTTCATAACGAGCAGGGTGACAACCACAACCACAACCCGATTATGCTTCGAATAACCTCCACTCCGAGGGCCCCAGGTGGCGCAGTCAGACAGCCAAGTGTATCGGTGGAACGGGCAGGCAGACATGTAGGTGATAATGTCACAACGAGACTGCTCTCTCAGGATGAGAACGTGAGATCTCGACTAAATTCCAGTGGGTTTGATTTCAACATCCATGGTTCTACTTTAGATTTATGATTTATGTGAATGTTATACTTAAATCTGATGCCAGGGAACCACCAGTGTATAGGGGGGATGGATCAGATAGATGGCGACCTCTGCATCTGCACAGATTTCATTGGTTGAATGCCAGAACTGTGAAGGACGTCTACCCTCTCCCCCACCAGGCTGACTGCATGGTTGCCATAGTTGGTAATGCATTCTTTAGCACCATGGATTTAACTTCGGGATTCTACAACGTCCCTGTTCACAAGTACGACAAAAGGTAAACTGCATTCACAACATCAGTCGTGAATGCACAAATACAACAGGCTACCACAGGGCCTCTGCAACTGGCCAGTGAGCTTAATGAGAATGATAATGAACATCTTCGACAACCAAAACTTCCTGACTCTCCTTTGCTATCTGGATGGTGTCATGGTCACAGCCCCAACTGAGGAGATAGCTTTGAAGAGGCTGTAGATGGTCTTTGGGAGATTGAGAACTCACAACCTCAAGCTCTCTCCAAAGAAGTGTCACTTACTGCAATGGTCTGTGCGCTTCCTCGGTCACGTAAACGATGGAAAGGGAGTGCCCACAGACCCAGCGAAAGTTGACTTCATCATTGGTGTCCGAAAAGAAGACTTGATGTGCCCTGATGGTGTCACTCTGTCACCCAAGAAGATTCAGTCCTTCCTTGGACTCGTCATGTGGTACCAGAGATTGGTAGCAGAGAACTGCTCGTCAATCGCAAGACCATTGTTTGAGCTCACGTCAGGGTGCAAGGGGAAGAGGAAACACAAGAAGGGGAACCCTCCTACTAGGAAGCTCACCCCTACAGACTGGACTGTGGCATGTGACAAAGCTTTGACAGAGCTGAAAGAAGTGCGAAGTGCTGAAGATTACGCTGGCACTGAATCATTCAATCACTGAATAAGGCTCAGAGCAGGTACCCGGCACATCGTCTGGAGTTCATGGTCCTTAAATGGGCAGAATGCGACATGTTCAGCCATTGGTTGAAGGGGTACCGTTTCACCGCAAGACAACAACCCTCTTACACACATACTAACAAAACCCAGGTTGGATGCGTGTGAGCAGCGGTGGGTGGCGAAACTCAGCTCACAGCTTATGAGTTCGATATCAAATACATCCCAGGCCCAAAGAACACAGTCGCCGATGCATTAAGTAGGGAACCCTCTTCGGGCCACAGGGTTAGTCACCGCCTGACTAGAGAGCCCTACTCATTGCTGTTGGGGCAGTGGGAGAAGCTAGCAAGTTGTGCTATTCAGGATATGTTCCGTACCAGCGCAAGCCAGGACACTCAGTCAGTGAGTAGGAGAGAGCTCAGCAGCTCCTCTGACAGCTTTCGTAGTGAGATGAGTGAGCTGCCTTCCACTGAGGTAGCCCCTATGCTGCAGAGCCCTGTAGAGTCGGAGACAGGTGCGAGAATAAGGACTCTCTCTATGGTGAACCATGTTCAGCAACTGGCAGATGTAGGGCAAGATGCACTTAATTAGTGAAGTTCGCCAAAATATGTTCTATAGTACTTTTATTTTTGGACCTGGCACTTTTATTTCTGTAAGTTTTAAACTTCCGGGGTAACACGGTGAAAGCATAAAGTCACTGAGACTTCCGGTTTCGGTCCTCTGTATCCATGTGGACCAGAGGCTGATTTTGATTTCCTGGCATGTCAGGGTTCGCCTGGGTCCTACCAGCATCAGCCACTAGATGCCGCCAGTACTGCCTTTTCAAGGTTGCTCTGCTTCACCTATTTCTGTTCCTGATTACCCTGCCTCATTAGATGATATGTTTCACCTGTGTCTCGTTTGGTCGTCCCTATTTAGACCCTGTCGTTTGTGTCCTCGGGCGCTCAGTCTTGAGTTTGTCTAACCTCATGACAACGCTCTTGTTCCAAGCTCCCGAGACTTCTTATTTGTTTTTGCCCAGTTTTTGCCCAGTTTTTGTACTTGTTTTGAGTAAACCTCTATTTTTGCCACCTCGCCTCTGCCTTGTTCTCTGCACCTGGGTTCACTCAGCATACCTCCTAACAGCAAGACTGAGCCACAACATGGACCCAGCAGAGAGCCAGCCTCCAGAGGTGGAGAGCCTGCGGGTGGCCTTGACGAACCAAGGGGCTGCGATTGGCCGACACGAGCGGGTTCTCCAACAAGTCCTGGACAACCTGCAGTCGCTCGCCCAGGCCGTCCAGCAGAGCCAGGCACAGGCTCCACCTATGGCCCCTGCGCCAGCGCTGCCTCCCATGGACCCGCGTCCTCCAGAGCACCGCGAACCACGACTGCCGGCGCCAGAGAGGTATGACGGTAACCCAGGGGGCTGTCGTGGCTTTCTGACACAATGCTCCCTGGCTTTCGAGCTCCAGCCGTCACAGTTCCCCACCCAGCGCTCACAGGTGGCATACGTGGTCACGCTACTCACCGGCAAAGCACTCTCCTGGGCCACAGCCATCTGGAATCGGCAAACCCCGGCCTGCTCCAGCTACCAGGCTTTTGCCGGGGAGATGCGCCGAGTGTTCGACCACTCAGTCAGTGGGAGGGAGGCGTCGACACCGCTACTCCGGCTCCACCAGGGGGGACAGAGCGTGGCGGACTACGCCATCGCATTCCGCACCCTCGCCGTGGCGTCTGGATGGAACAGCGAGGCACTCATCGCGGCCTTCAATGAGGGGGTCAAGGACGAGCTGGCATCCCGGGAGGCGCAGGAGGACCTGGACACGCTCATCGATGCAGCGATTCGGGTGGACAACCGCCTCCGGGAGAGACAAGGGGAACGCGTTTTCCCCGCTTCACCAATACCAGCGCGCAGAGCGGCTCTGGGGACGAGGCCTCCCGAGCATCTCCTGGCTATCCCGAGTGCGCCTCCAGCATCAAGGGAGGAGCCGATGCAAGTAGGCAGCACACGGCTCTCTCAGTCCGAACGTGACCGGCGGATGAGAGAGCGCTGCTGCTTGTACTGTGGGATCCCGGGGCATTTCCGTTCTTCCTGCCCTGAGCTCTCGGGAAAAGCCAACTCTCGTCCAGGGTAGGGAGAACTGCGACGAGGCCAACCTTCTCTCCCGAGCTCGAGGCGACCAGGGTCCTGCTGGCTGCCTCCCTCGCCTGGGGAGATCAACATCACTCCCTCCAAGCTATGGTGGATTCCGGCGCTGCAGGAAGCTTCCTGGATGTAGGGCTAGCAAAAGCCCTAAAGCTCCCTCTGGCACCTCTAGAGCATCCTCTCACGGTGACAGCCCTGGATGGAAGACCACTGGGTTCCGGTAGCGTGTGCCATCTCACCGCCCCACTTTGGCTGTCACTGGAGGGAAAACATTCAGAGGTAATCCAGCTCCACCTCATCCACTCTCCTGAGTTTCCACTGGTCCTGGGCTACCCATGGCTAGCCCGTCACAACCCACATCTGGACTGGGCCTCCGGGCGTCTCACCGAATGGGGCCCTGCCTGCCACACCACCTGTCTTCGTTCTAGTCCGTCTTCTCACCCTCTCGAGTCTCCAGTCCGTGTCCAAGCTCGGGCCCCTTCCCAAGCCCCTGCCCACTCCGGAGTTCCTGTCCGTGTCCTGGCTCCAGTCCGTATTCAAGGTCCCATCCATCCAGAGTTTTCACGAGTGCCCCACGAGTATGCCGATCTGAGGGAGGTCTTCAGCAAGAGACGGGCCACCACGCTTCCTCCCCATCGGTCCTATGACTGCGCCATCGACCTTCTGCCTGGCACCTGCCCTCCTCGAGGACGTCTCTTCTCTCTCTCTGCCCCTGAGACTACAGCCATGGAGGAGTACATCCGGGGGGTGCTCACCTCAGGGTTCATCCGCCCTTCTACCTCCCTGGCGGGCGCAGGGTTTTTCTTCGTGGGTAAGAAGGATGGCGGCCTGCGTCCCTGCATTGATTACCGTGGTCTGAACAAGATCACGGTCAAGAATCGCTACCCCCTTCCTCTCATGTCCACATCTTTCGAGCAACTGCAGGGCGCCACCGTCTTCACCAAACTCGATCTTCGAAACGCATACAATCTCGTCCGTGTCCGCGAGGGGGATGAGTGGAAGACCGCCTTCAACACACCTACCGGCCATTATGAATACCTGGTCATGCCTTTTGGATTGGCCAATGCTCCCGCTGTCTTCCAGGCCTTTGTAAACGACGTCCTCCGTGAGTTTCTCAACCGCTCTGTGTTCGTCTACATCGATGACATCCTCATCTTCTCCAGGACCCTTCCCGAACACATACAGCATGTGAGACAGGTCCTTCACCGCCTGCTCGCCAATGGCCTCTATGTGAAGCTGGAGAAGAGTGAGTTCCACGCCACCACCATTCAGTTCCTGGGGTTCGTCATCACCGAGGGTCACGTCCAGATGGATCCTGCCAAAACCGAGGCCGTCCGGGACTGGCCACCACCCACCTGGGTCAAACAGGTGCAGCGCTTCCTCGGGTTTGCCAATTTTTACAGGCGATTCATTCGGGGTTTTAGCACGGTGGCAGCTCCCCTCACCGCCCTCACTAGGACATCCACAGCCCGCTTCGCCTGGACTGCGGAGGCTGAGGGGACGTTCAGGGCTCTCAAGATGCGGTTCACCGCTGCCCCTGTCCTGGCCACACCAGAGCCTACCCTACCCTTCGTGGTGGAGGTGGATGCTTCCGATGTGGGAGTGGGGGCCGTTTTGTCCCAAAGGACTCACGACAGGAAGCTCCATCCATGTGCTTTCTTCTCCCGTCGCCTCACCCCAGCGGAACGGAACTATGACATAGGGAACCGGGAGCTACTGGCAGTCAAACTGGCGTTGGAGGAGTGGCGGCACTGGCTGGAGGGGGCCCAACACCCATTTGTCGTCTGGACCGACCACAAGAACCTGACATACATTCAGGAGGCCAAACGCCTCAACTCCCGTCAAGCCCGATGGGCCTTGTTCTTCAATCGGTTCAACTTCATCCTGTCGTATCGTCCCGGGTCCAAGAACCTCAAGCCCGACGCTCTCTCCAGACAGTTTGACCCTCCTGAGCTGGTTGAACTCCCCGAGCCCATTCTCCAGAGCTCCTGCATCTCGGCTCCGGTCCGCTGGGGAATCAAGACGCAGGTCCGGCAGGCCCAAAGGAGGGAGGCAGATCCCGGCAACGGGCCCCCGGGTCACCTGTTTGTCCCGAAGGCTGTTCGATCACAATTCCTGCAATGGGGGCATTCATCCCGCCTCAATGGCCACCCGGGGATCTCCAGGACCCTCGAGTTCCTCCGCAGGTGTTTCTGGTGGCCTACCATGGAGCAGGACGTCCGGTCCTTCGTCGCTGCCTGCACCATCTGCACCCAGAACAAGAACCCCCGGTCACGTCCCATGGGGCTGCTGCATCCCCTTCCCATCCCCAGTCGGCCCTGGTCACACCTCTCAGTGGACTTCATCACCGGCCTTCCACCGTCTCGGGGCCACACTGTCATCTTTGTCGTTGTAGACCGGTTCTCCAAGGCTTGCCGTTTTATTCCTCTGCCCAAGCTCCCCTCAGCTCTGGAGACTGCTTAGCTCATGGTGCAGCACGTTTTCAGGGTGTTCGGCCTGCCCCTGGACGTGGTGTCAGACCGCGGTCCGCAGTTTGCATCCCGGTTCTGGAAAGCATTCCACCAGCTCCTCGGCGCCTCCGTCAGCCTGTCCTCCGGTTTCCACCCGCAATCCAATGGCCAGACGGAGCGGGTCAACCAGGCCCTGGAGACAACACTGAGGTGCCTCGTGTCCTCCAACCCTGCCTCCTGGAGCGACCATCTAGTGTGGGCGGAATACGCTCACAACACTCTGCGCTGCTCTTCCACTGGTATGTCCCCGTTTGAGTGCCAGTTCGGGTACATACCTCCTCTGTTTCAGGAGCAGGAGGCGGAGGTGGGAGTGCCGTCTGCCCAGCGGTTCGTCCAGCGGTGCCGACGGACCTGGCAGAGGGCTCGTCAGGCCCTGCTGAGGACATCCCGGCAGCAGCAGATCCAGGCCAACCGACGGCGCAGACCAGCGCCTATGCTCCGTCCGGGCAAGAGGGTCTGGCTGTCCACCAGGGACCTTCCATTACGGGTGGAATTACTCTTTCATTTATTAGCGAACTGTTATCTATCTGCTAAAATAGTCAAATAGACAGCCATGTTTAGATAGAGCAGGATATAGGTAGATAGATAGATGGATGGGTGGGTGGATATCAGGTACACACACACACACAGAATTGTCTCGTTAAAGAGAGACTAGGAACAGGAAGTCGTGCCACTTTCTGCCATCCAGACCATCGCTTAAGCCTTTGACAGAAAGTTTTATCTCTTTTGTTGTATTTTTTGTGGAGAATGTATTGTATTTTTGGCTACAGTAGGAAGTGGTGCAACTTCCTAGTCTCTTGAGTTTGCGTCAATGAGCCGATTTGTGTAAATGCAAAACAGTGAATAAAACCCTGAAAATACTGATAAAACACACAGTTAATGTTAAAGAAAAATAAATGATGGAAATCGAGATTTTAATAATAAGGCCTGGGTTGAAAAACAGCAAAACTATCCTTTAAGTGTTTTTTACTCTGAGTAAGACAGTGTAGTGTAAAAAAATCAAAATTTTCTTCATTCATTCCGGTGCGGTAGTGAGTAGGTTTCTGAAAGAGCAAGTTTTCCTCTGTAGTTTTGAGCGTGGGGCAGAAATCAATAAATCCCTCATCGCTCTGTGTCCGTGGGGGGAGAGGAGCTGTTATTACCTGAGGAACCCACTTTGAAGAGACAAAGCTGGTGGCCTCGATCACCTGCAGCCCCGTCCCCGACAGCAGCTCGATCAGACGGACCTTCACCGCTGTTGGAAGTATTTCCTGAAACAGAATCCACATCCAACTCCAAAGCAAAAACCTTTCATGGAGGCCATTTTGTGCGCAGCAGAGCATCTTTCTGAACCTATTCCACCTGATTTACCGCTCTCACCTGCTGAACCTCAGCTGTCAAAAAAACCCCCACATTTCTCATGAATAACAATCTGCTCTTTGTTCCTTGACAGTCTGGGTGTCGTTTTGCTACAGTGGATGCTGAACAGCGATAGAGCAAATTATAAAGTGGAGAGTTTCTGTACCAAACAGATGTAGAACAGTGTATTTTAACGCCTAGTGCGACGTGAAAATGCTTCAAATTCCACTTTAAATACACAGATAATGGAAACCAGCTCTTGTGTTGAAAGATCAAAATGACAAGGCTGCACTAATTAATATAATTCATAATTTTCAGCATAACAGCAACTATGTGTTAATCGGAACAAGTTTCACTCCGAAAGTGGGAACTATTAGTAGTGATGAAAGGTTTGACACTGTTTTTAAGATACGGTCCTTGACAAGTCACTCAGTCAAAAGAGCCGTTTGATTTTTCTTGAACTCTTGGTTTGTTTATTTCATTAGGTGCAACGGTGTTCGAGGAAGGACTTCCTGAACGATGAATGAGAGGAAGAAGAATCGGTTTAGCTATGAGTTGTGATTCTCACAAGAATCATTTAATTCTGTCAAAATTATTTGAGCAAATCGGTCACATTAAATATGAATTAAGCCAAATGCCTTGACCTAATTTTGCCATCGACTTTAACTTAGTTCAGTTAATATTTTCAGTTAGTGAGTCAAGGAACTAATCGTTGTTGGGTCTTGCATCACTGACTATTAGTAGACATTACTAATGAGCACAGTTCTATCTGTTTGTGAGGTTTTTAGTGGTTAATAGGATAGTGGTTTAGTGCCATGACAAAAAGAATCTTGTCAAACACTGCTCCAGGGAACTCATGTTGTGTTTTATTCTGGGGTTAAGGTCACTGCCTGTTCACTTGATCCCACCAATATCAGAGAGAAATTGCGAAATATCTGCTGCCAGCGATCATGAAAAAAAACAAAAAAAAACAAAACTGCCATGGTTAAGAAAATCATAGAAATATCACAGTTTACGGTATAGGGACCAGTTATAGAGTTAAGTTTCCTGTCAACACAGAGAAATATAATAATGTCCATGTCCATGTCATGACCCAACAGATGAGCGATTCAGCGAGTACCTTCTCGTTTTGGAGTCCGTCTCGGGGTCCGACCTCCACAATTTTAACAAACTCTGGATATGCTTGTGCTGCAACACTCTGCAAAGACATCAAAGTAAATATCTTTTAAGAGGGAGTATTAGAGAATTATGCATAGAACTCAATATGGACTGGATTCCTTATCGTCTCAGACGATCTGAAGCTAAACCTCATTTATTTGTTGTAACGTGAAAAACATGAAGGACTGTATTGCCCAAATCCAGAACCCAGAGAAGAAATTACCTGGAACTGAGATGCTCTTCAGATAATATATATACTGTATATATATATATATATATATATATACTGTATAACAGTCTATTTCAGACAGTCTATATATATATATATAAATCTCAATCTGTTTATTCAGCCAAGTACATTTTCATACACAAGGAAAAGGAAGATGCAACCAGTGCTATACCCGGGCCCAGTAGCCACTAGGAACCCACCCGATCGGCGCACCAGCAATGAGGTGGCCACTGTACGTCCTCAATTTTTTTAAATTCTATTTTACATGTAGGCTATTTATTTTACTGCTAGTGTGCATAGAGCGGCAAAATGGCTCGAGCCGAGCTGGGTGCATATGTGCGCGGGGAGGGGAGGGGAGGGTCCAAAAAACAATTTGCATAATATTTGCTTCTATTTGCTGGAAAAACAATTAGCATTAAAAAAGCTTAACATTCTGGAAAAATTATAAAAAAAAAAAAGAATTGCTATTATAAAAAAATTGAAATAGCCAAATATACAAAAAAAAACAAATACAAAAATCTTTAAAAAAAAATGTACAAGAAAAGAAAAGTCAACAAAGAACAGAAAGTCTACAAAAAGAAAAAGGAGAAAGGAATATACAAAAATATACAGAATATATATTTTAACATGTTGATCTGTCTTCCTGTCTCCCTGCCTGTCTGTCTGCCTGTCTATCTGTAGATGTACATGCATAGACGACATGTCTCTGTCCTCCCAAATATGTTGGTCATGAATCCTCCCCGTCGTCACAGTCACGTGCTACGGAGCGCGTGCAGAAAAATAAACAAGACGGCAGCCCACCTTCTCCTCCTGCAGCCACTGCCGGAGCCAGGGGTAATCCTGCAGGAGCTGCTCAGTGCTCAGGCAGTGCTTCACCGCCGCGGGGACGTTACCCATCTGGCCTGCCGCCTCTTAGCCCCCGATGTCCCAGACTGGGATCTGCCAGCTGGACCATGCTAATGCTGATGCTAGAGGATGGAGGAAGATGGAGGATGGAGGGCTCCAGGAAATACAATGACATTTGAGGTCGGAGGCAGACGGCAGAGCATGATTCAGCAGTTACCATGGCAACAAGAAATGGAGGGAGAGAGGGAGGGGGAGAGAGAGAGAGAGAGAGGCAGACTGAACATTATTGTTGCGTTTATTTGACCAAGTACATTTTCCAAAATTTTCCATTTGACCGAAACTCATAAAATAGACTTCAATCGGTTTATAGCGTAAATAACAGTCTGAAAAACAAAAAACAAATATACAAAAATAACACCCAAAAAATAGGCATATATATATATATATATATATATATATATATATATATATATATATATATATGCGCCAAACAACAAAAATCTCAATCAGAGTCAGAATGAGTTTATTCCACCTGGTACATTTACATATTTGGGGAATTTGTCATGGTGAGGATTGGTACGTTTCTCGACAGATAATTAGCATCAACCAAAAAAGCTATCAGCTGTCAGCCGAACAAACTAACAGTTGTTTAGCTGAACAAACCAACAAACCAACAGCAGAACAAGCAAACAGCTGACAGCTCAACAAACAAACAGCTTATAAGACAAACAAACAAACAAACAAACAAACAAACAAACGCCTTATAAGCCAAACAAATGAACAGCCAGTCAGCTGAGTGGTTTCCACTGCTGCCATGTCCACCTGGTTAAGCAGAGGAAGAAAGTGTTGTTCTGAGGCCAGATGTCAACAATAGAGTGACATGTGATCTGAATTTTCATTGGGATCAGGCAGAAAAAATAGCTTTTTGAAACCTTCAAGGTTGAAGCACTTAGCAGCCGTTAAATATCTAACCTACCGCATCGCAGGTTGTTTCAAATCACATGAATCTAGAGAGGAACTAGGACTGTGTCCAGAGCTGATCACACATGTTTCACTTATGATTCTCAAATATTCTCACATATGACAACATGTTCCACAGTTCACAGCTCCTCCTCGCATTCTCCACTGAAGGCTTTAAACGCCTGGAAAGCCTTAACTTCCATTACAGCAATGAAGTGGAACAAAACCAAGTCTTCTTAATGTCTTGCAGATTGAAGATAGTTCCCAAATGGGCGAAGATCCACAGATCACAGCTTCACTCAACACAATGTGACAATGACTTCAGTTGAGAGGAGAAACAGGACACATGAAATAATGAAGAATATACAAACACACATGCCGAGTGTAGCTAAACTGAAGGAGGCGCTGTGAGGAAGGAAAATGGGCGAATTGTGCTCTTTGAAACAGGAAAGACCGTGATGTCATTATAACGATAGAAGAATCCTATAGAAATGGACCACACCACTGTTACATACTGTTTATGGCTTACCACTGGATAGACAGACTGTATCAGTTTATGACGTTTACTTGTAACAACGGCGCCGGATTATACCATGTAGTGGTCGGGGGGGAAGTTAAGAGATTGAATGAGGAAGTGTCCCCGTTATGCACTGTGCCTTATTTAGGGCCACTATTGTCTGGGGGTATGTGAAATTAATCAGTGATTGACCTTCCCAAACAGTTATGTATGTTGAAAAGAGACTGCAGTCCCAGTACCAAAAATAAATGCATGCTGTTGTTCTGTAACAACAGAATAATATTATCACAATGTCTAATATGTAAGGGATATTGTTCATAGAATATCAGTTAGGCTACATAATAACCCACAATGTGTAAGGGTCGTTACATTTTCCGGAACGCATTTCTCGAATGTTGCCTGAACATAATCCCACTCACACAACCATTAATTATATTAAAAATAAGAAAAATAGAGAAGTGATAACTAATATACAATCACATGGTTTGATAGCTTGGGCTTCCACTGGTTTAATTTTTGAATGACAATTATTTTGGCGATTGAGTGCATGCAGGCGCACAGGAAGACATCTTGAGTGAGGGATGATAAAAGTAATGATGAAATACACACGTCCATGTATTAGAGAGCCATTGTCGAGTTCCCAACCCTTGATTTACATATTAGAAAATAATGACACTACACTACACTACTAATCTTTGGTGCGAAGGCTTAGAGACAGAAAATTGCAGCTCATCTCAGTTCTCAGTCTCTGGAGATAAAGAATGAAGCCAGAAATCTGGGTGTAATAATTTAGCGATCTAAATTTTAAGAGCCGTATCAATCACTTCACAAAATCAGCCGTCTACCATCTAAAAATAAACATTCAAAAATTCTTTGTGAGGCTTCCTGTCAAAAGCAGAGCATCCTGGTGGATCTCTTGGCAGTAAAGGATTTTATGTGTTAACTCTCATGTTTTAACCAAGGTTTAGGAAAAACCTGGAATATGACGACGATCATGTTTTGGCTAGAATTACTAATAAAGTTGGTGAAAGATACGTGAAATAGAATCTAGCCCTCTCTATTAAGACTGTAGCAAAACTCTACATTAAATAGATTGAGGGGGAAGAGAGCAAAATTAACAAGAATCTGTTTGAGAGAAATTCCCAGTGCAATTAGCAGACTCTATTTATTAAAAATGATCCATGCATTCATCACGAGTAGATAGGACTTCTGTAATAACCTATTCACTGGCCTCCCGAAATCAGCTGTGCAGTTAATCTAAAATGCGGCTGCACGCGTTCTCACTGGGACTAAAAAGTTTGAACACATCACACCTGTTCTTAGATCTCTACATTGGCTCACTGATAAAACTAAGATTGATTTTAAGATTCTGCTACTTGTATATAAAGCTCTAAATGGCCTTGTACCTCAGTTATAAAAGAAATGCTAATTATACACGAACCAGCAAGAACTCTGAGGTCCACAGGCAGTGGTCTAACTATCCCTTGTACCAATTTTAAAGCAGTGGAGGCTGCCTTCTGTATCTATTCCCTATTATCTATGCTTTGTGTGTAAACGGAATCTGTGAGAGTATGAAGGTTTGTTGTATGGTCTAAACCACGGACCATCATCTGACCCACGACTCGGCCAGTCAACAGGGCCCATAGGAACTAAGATGAGCAGAGCCATTTTGAAAATCTGTATTAGTGTTGACTCTCTGGGACGTGGTAAGACTTTGGTAGTTGTAGAATGTTTGCTTCCTCCTCGTGTGCACTGTAATTTTGTGTTGCAGCATTATTGCTGAAATTAATGACCTAACCCATAAAGATGACGGAAATATTATTCTATTGTGAGGGAAACAGAGCGACACGGAAAAATGGATGAGAAAAGGACTGTTAAAAGTCACGGACGGAGATCAGAGGAAGTGAGCTGCTAGAGGGTTGGCGTGTACTGAGAAAAGATTCTGGAAGAGATTCCAACTGCATGCGTTTTGCTTATGACATGTCAATGTGTGTGTGACTAACCCCGCCCAAGATCCACAGCTTAGCCACCACACAGCAAGATTATAATTAAAACACTAAGTTCCACCCACTCCAAGCTACACATATTTAGCATAGAAAATTGCACTGAATATTTACTAAAGCCCACATATTACCAAGACAAACTCACAACTGACTGAACCGGACTGAACCCAACGGAACCAACTGAACCACGAGAACCGTATCGCCCGCTCACCAACATCCCCTGAAAAGGTTAAAGCCGCCCGACAGCCGCCCGAGCACAAACCCTGCCATCAGTTCCAACCTGGAAAGGTCGAAGGCCGCGCCTCCTGAGTTCACGCCTTCCACTGCAAGAAAGTTCCTACTCCCCTTTAGGTACCCTGGTCACCCTGCAACTGCGATGGAACCACGTCGACCATACCTCCGCTGGAGGCACACCTTCTGCCATCCAGGCTTTTGTGGCCTAAGAGCCTCCTTATGGTTTTTACTCACAATTGCTATATTTGTTAGTCGTCCCCATAATTATTTGTTTCTGATGTTTTATTGTGTGTTTCATTTTCAGTACTTTTTTGCTTTTCATTTTCTGCATTTATTGTGTTAAGTCAGCCGCGACAAGCTTCAACTGGTACACCTATTTGGGTCACGTGCTCTCTGCTCAGTGGAAAAGCTTGTCCTCAAAACGTGTTTGCATTATCCAAGCAATTGATCTCCCACACACAAAACGGCAACTCATGTCTTTTCTCGGCACTACTTAATATTGCCGCCAAAGGATTCCTGATTATGCATCACGTGAGTGTCCCCTGTCCACGGTTGTCCATGCCTCCGGTCTTAGTCCGACTAATGTGGTGACATGATTTTCCGAGGCTCGGGCGGCCTTCACTGATCTGAAACATTCCTTTACCGTCGCACCCCCACTCTGATTCCCTGACTATAGACTCGCATTTACTCAGTTTGTGGATCAAAAGGGTGGAAATATGTTATCGGTGCTGGGCATATTTTTCTTCTAAATTAGACCCAGTAACAGCTGGACTCACAGTGAGCTTACGTGTGGTGGCCACAGCAGAAAAGGCAGTAACAGCTGTATGTGGGCTACTTGCAGTGCACGCTGATGGTGCCCCATGCTGTGAAACTGATCCTACAAACTGGTAAACCAACACAAATGACACCACAAAGATTTTTGTGTTATCATGGCTTGACATGCCAAACATAAAAATCCAACACTGTTCCCCACTCAACCCAGCAACATTGCTCGCCCCACTGAAATCACAGAAAATTAAACACCACACGACTGCTTACGAACCATCGAAATCACGTGCAGACATATGGTTGACCTCCATGAGGACCATATCCATGACGCAGACCTCACCCTCCGTGTGGACGGATCGGCTTCACGATGCAGAGCTACAGGTCAATCAAATATGGGTTTTGCTGTTGTTTCAATGCAACTGCTTAAAGTAGGAAAACTCCCTAATCATCTGTCTGCGCATGCCGCCAAACTCATTGCGCTGACAGAGGCGTGCAAGCTGGCTCAGGGACAAACGGAATGTCTACACGGACAGCTGCTATGCCTTTGGTGTGGTGTATTACTTCATCGCCCTATGGGAGCAGAGGGGATTTTTGATGTCATCAGGAAAACCCATCGCTCACCACACACTTGTGAAAGAGCTCTTAGCTGCAATTCAACTCCCCGGGGAAATTTCTGTTATGAAATGTGCCACACACACCAAAATCACAGACTCCGTCACACAAGGAAATGCTCTGGCTGACGTATGCGCAAAAGAAGCCGCAGTCACGAGCCCGGTGCATTTGTTTGTGTCGTCGGACCTGAACACTGACAATGACCCGACTGAAATGGCTACCATTACCAAGATCCAATCGCGCACCACAAACGCAGAACGACAGAAATGGAAAATTAAGGGTTCCACGTTCTCCAACCGAATCTGGTATGGGCCTAATGGTCTCCCCTGTCTGCCTACTGCTGTGTACCTCCCATTCTTCAAAGCAGCGCACGGCTTTGATCACGCCGGACGTGATTCGGTGGTGAGAGTGATACATGAGGTTAGGTATGCTCTGGGAATCTGAACGGTTGTCCAGTCGTGGTTATCAAACTGCATGATCTGTGCACGTCACACCCCACAGGGCACAGCCCAACTGCCTGTACTTGCTCACTTTTTGTGCCACCGCTTCAGCCGCCGTCCTCGCTTTATTATGCACTTGTTTGGTTTGCATAATACCTATACTACGCCACATGACCACCCAAGTGGTTAAGAACTTTGTTGCCCTCCCCCTTGACGACCCTGCGCCACCTTCAGACACTTGGTCTCCCCCTTATGCAGGCCCTGCCAACGATCCCGACACCTCTTCCTTATAGGACACCAGAGTTTAAACCCCACATGATGCGCTACTTTGAATCTTTGTGAATTTGTGGTGTTGATGTTTTCTTGGTTTGCTCACACATATATATATATTACGTTTGTTTGCTGTTCTATAATGGTGTTTTATTATTATCTCTTTATGTGATTAAAAGGGTGGAATGTAACAATATATCTAAATCTATGTAATCACATAAAGATATATGCACACACATAATCAAGAACACAACCTCATATAGCCTCAGTCACATAGCTTTATTTCAGCACACAGGGTTAATTCCCTCACACACTTCTTCGGTTGTGTTCGACCTTGGATACCTGCCACTGAAGTTTGCCTTATCTTGAACACGTACGCATCTGTGAGGTCGAACTGACCATATATTATTTCTGATTCATTAAAATAAACAGTTTGTCTCAGGGAGCTGCTCTTGTGCACATCTCTGATCCAGCCCTTGTACAAGTAAAAAACAATGTCTGTCTGTCTCTTTATTTAAAACCACAGACTGACAAAATGCAGATTAAAGGAACCCTTTAATTTCTGTAACAACCGTTTCTCCAAAGCTGTCCATTTAATTGGGTTTTAGGACTTCAGGCTACAGAGGAATCTCCACCACGCCTACTCATTCTGCCACTCATACTCTTCCCTCAATTGGACTTTTGTGAACTTCACCTGATTTTCCACAATAAATTCTGTTGAACCCTCATTTGTTTGAGTCTGTGTTCTGCATCCTTTGGTCCGAAATTGAATGTATTATAACAATGTCTGGTTATTTCTTTGAGTGTTTTGGAATTCACATTCTAATGTCATGTGCCGGTCTGTCCACATCTCCAGCAAATTAGCTGGGGTGGTATATCATGGGTTGTTGTGGTGGTCCCCATTGCTGCTGTAGTTGGGGTTGGTTAGCCCTGGTTGGGCTGGGCCTTGTGATACTGGGTAGGGAGTGACTGCTTGATGCAACTGTGGAGGTGGAGGTGTTTGCATGACCATTACATCGGAAGGTCCTGCATCATGATCGCCACCTTTTGATCTCCTTTTCTTGGGCCTCTAGGGCTGGTAGCTGTATCTTGAGTAGGGCCAGCTGTATTCCTTTTTGAGTCAGCTTGATCATTTTGACCTTGCATCCATTTTTTCATGTGGTGGACGATGTGAGTTTGCTGAATTGGGCTGGGAGGGCTCAGCCCCCACAGTTTCATCTATCCTGGTTTAGACTTTTTTTGGGTAGGTTCTTTAGGAGAGCATGGAGACAGTATGGCTGTTTCATCTCTGTATTTGATTAGTAGTTGGTGATATGTTTCTGGGGATTCCATTCCAGTTTATTCATGTTGGGGAAGGCTAGGTATAGTGTACAGAGGCGTGTGGCTCCCTCTGCTGCTTCACAGGTGTCCGGATGTCTTTTAATTGTATCTGACCTTGTTTCTTTCCATATGGCCAGTAGAAACAGTGATTCCTTTGTTGCGACTTTTTTTTTTTTTGCATCCACTGTTTTGTACTACCTTCAGCTTGCTTTGCTATATAGGGCCACACATTTGGATTGCTTTTTGTCGACTTTGTTGTTTTTTTTATTACATCTCTACAACTTCCCACTCCATGTGGGGTGTGAGGATGTATGTGGGCCAGGGGAGTGTTGAAGATAGGAGACGGAGGCTTCTCTCCTTTCTTTTTATTCATTCTTCTGGCTTGATTACCACAGGGGATGCAATGTCCACCCTAAATTGATAGTAAAACTTGTCTTGTTACACAGACTGTATCTATCAAGTCCTGGATATAATACTTCTTAATCAATCAGGGGACAGGATTATGTGGTGAGTGATCTTCCCACTGTATTCATCAGTTGGTCTGGGGAGGTCATGGATCCGCCGTACTCGCCGCCGGTTTGATCCAGATTTGTCCATTATTGTGGAATCATTTAGTGAAAAACTGTTTTATTTATCATCGCCGCAACGCGCGCCCATGCGCAAATGACGGCTTGCACAGGTCACGTGATAGCATTGCAATTTAGTGACTGGTCAACAACCGGGTCCTCACGAAGATAGCAGCATGTGCAAATGGGATTGACTTCAGAACTCCATGGATGTCATGGATCTGACGAACCCACAGATAATCGGAATAAAATGTGTATTTGGGGCTGTTCCAACATGGTGCCATATGAGTTCCATCCAGATTGGTTCAGCATTGTGAAAGAAGTTTGTGATCAACAATCGCAACCTCACCAAGATGGCACCATGCACAGCGCGCACATGCAAGTTGACGCAGTACACAGATCATGTGATAGCACTGCAGTCTAGTGACACACAGACATAGTCGCAATTGGACTTTAACTAAAGGAATACAAGATACAAACTGTTAAGATGTGAAGTGACAAAGTGACAGGCATTATTTTATTACTGTTAGCATCAACAAAAATGTGTAACCCACTACACACAATTAATTTCATTATATCATCTACAATAAAAGTCAGTTAAACCACTTATGTTAGTTTATTTATTTATAGGTTTATAAAATACATTATTGTTCTTGTGAAGTAAATTTTCTGTTGATTTACAAAGTGCCATAAAATAATTCTGTTCCCCAAAATGGATTAATAACCATGATGAATAATCATGATCACAATATTTACTAAAATAATAGTGTGTGGCAGATCCGCCTACCACCCGCCACCCAAGTGGCGTTTCAGGGACGTCCGGCACAGAGACACAGACGAGGGGGTTGTAAACACCAGTTTAATGTAGAGAGAGGGCCATTTGGAATTAGCCCAGGAGCAGATAGACATGTGTCATGACACAGGCTCCTCTCCTGAGTGTGTGTGGGGATGGGGGTTTTACCTGCTGCTCGTTAGACCAACCACCGAGTAACAGGTATGCAGCCCCTCTGTTCCCATTACCTTGATACAGGTCAGGTGTGGCTGCTCAAACCACAGCATCCCCACACCACATAGTGATTATCATTTTAACAAAATCATGCAGCCCCACATCAGAATGATAACCACCTTTAGTTGTGGCGTAGGAAACCCACCCACAGCTGCAAACACCACCAGATCATAGAATTACACTGTAACCAGACCGGAATGAATTAACTTCTGCATTCACAAAACACACCGGAAGAGTGAGCTAAAGCACATTCATCCATTGAACTTTAACCAAGGGCCAACTACCTGGATACCGTGTATTGCTGCCTGCCGCTATATTTATATTTTTCCAAACAAAACCAATAAAAATCTTTTTTTTATTGTTTTTTTTATTGTATATGTATGTATTTATCTTATGTATTTTGGGGACTATGGGGATGGTAGCTCAGGCGGTAGAGCTGGTGGTCTAGTGATCTAAAGGTTGCTGGTTCGATCCCAGGCTCCTCCTGCTAGCATGCTGTAGTGTCCTTGAGCAAGACACTTAACCCCTAATTGCTCCTGATGGCTGCGTCCGTCGGTGTTTGACAATTGTAAGTCGCTTTGGATAAAAGCGTCTGCTAAATGTAATGTATTTTATTTAATTTTCCGACGTTTACGTGAAACAAATAATCCCCGCATGCAAGAGTCACGGTGTGGTGTCCATATCTCCCACAAGCCCGGAGCACGGCATAACAAAGTCTTGGACAAAATACCAAAACCACGTTTTTCGCAGCCAAGTCCCAGAGCCCCTCATGTTCGCATTATATCTTGAAAGCCTTTATGCCTGCTACCTTCCTTCAAGCCTGGCTGACGAACTCTCGTTAAAGAATACGTCCTCCTAGTGTTGTGTGGCCATGTGGCTACCCGGTGAGGGGACTATTTTCACTTGCGATCCAATGAATGAGCACCAGATTCTCTAACCCCGTCTACTAATCACCAACCTACCACACGCCAGCTCTGAAGAAAACAGAGGCAGCAGTGCATTGCACTGCTGCCTCACAGTAGGAAGGTCCTGGGCTCGATTCCCGCCTGGGGTGCTGTTGGCACCGTGCTCCGGTGGGTTAACTCCCAAATAGGAGCCTTTCTGTGTGGAGTTTGCATGTTCTCCCCGTGCTCACATGGGGTTTCCTCCACCTCACGTCACTAAGGACCCCCACCAAAAACATGCACCCATCATTGTCTGACCAGCGATGGACACTTATCACCTGGTCCCCAGGCGCGTCCACGTATGCTGCCCACTGCTCCTGGCTGTGCCCCCAGAGGAAGGACAATCCAGGATGGGTCAAATGCCATCAAAGCATTTGCATGTGTGTGTGTGTGCAAGCATGTGTTGTAGTGTGGTGTGTTGCGTGACAAATAAAGACTGTTTCTTCTTTCTACCACGAATCAGAAGACGAGCTACGTTGATCCCGAGCACTACTAATCAGTAAACTCCGAACATCGGAACTTTCATGGCTAAGTGATGTTGGTGTGGGCATGGCGATATTTTGTGATTTAGTTTAGAGTTAGCGCCACATTTGTGCGTCTTCAGATACAACCCCTCTATAGCCAATTCAGAATCTTCCCAGGTGTGTGTTTGTGTTTAATTTTCTACCTTAACTTTTTTCCAATATTATTAAATTATTTTATTAAAAATAAACAGTCATTGTTTGATTAAGAAGAAGGTGGGTATTTATCTGATGTCGTGTCAATTCCTGCATGTAGAACTTGAAACCCTGAGTGTTAGGGACCTCTGTTGCCGCCTGTGCAGACAAAAATTGACTTAAATTGTCCAAATTTTATTAAAAATGTGGGCTTGTCATGATATTTTTTAATGTGTTTATTTTGTATGTATTTTAGTTGTTTTTACATTGTAGTTTCTTGATGAATTTGATGTGTTGATGAAGATGGAGTGACTGGTGACACTGACTTGAGTGAAATAATTGGTTTAATACAAAAGAACAGCATCAGACCAGACTTGCCAAGGACGTCCAGGAGAGAACCGAGCCGGATGGATTCTCTGCCAAATGAAACTCGGGCGAGTCTTTTATGCTTGCAAGGCAACGTTGACCATTTGGTTCGCCTACAAAGACAATGTTGACCATTTGGTTCCCCTTAGGTCACAGGTCACAGGTCACATTCCCCCTCCCTTATCACCGGGACCCCTGGTGATGTGCTCTCTCTCTCGGGACCCCTGGCACCGTCTCTTAGTAATTATCTTATACAATGGGGCTGTCTTGGGACGCCACACATTCCAAGACACCTCACAAAGAAGAAGGGTTTAGAAAACTGTACAGGATGTTACATATAAATGCATACATTCAGAACCTCAGGAATAAATAAAAAATTGTGTCCAAAGTCAGGCTGGTCAACCCATCGGACCTTCCAGTGAACATTTCCCTGCCTATCATCAATGTCCCTCAAAACCCCGCAAGAAAAGGAAACACCTGAGGTCCCAATATATTAATTTCACCCTGTTACAGAAAACTTAAAAGAAAACAATAATAAATCAAAGTAATATGTCTTGCTAAAAATATCTGCTGTAGAGTACAGACTTTTCATCCAAAATACAGTTTACATTGTAATAAACAAACTCCAATATCAAACATGCATAGCACATATGTATGTATTGAACTGTTGTTTTTTAACACCATCACTCTTCAATGCTATTTCACTCGACACTCCTGATCATGATGTCCTCATTCAGGGTCTGTCGTCCATTTTCATCCTCCATTTTTGAATGTCCATGTTTGAGTGTTCCAGTCCATTAGGCTGTTAGGATCTCTGGACACAGCCACCCTCAGACTGGTCCTGAAAGAAAAATTCACTAGCCAGTATCTTGCACACACATCAAATACAGTATAATAATTTCGCCTTTACATTACACTTTAACATTATACCAATATATGATTAACATTTTCCTTTTCCCCCCTTTGTCCATGCATTTTCCAAGTTAAAAATAGTTTTGAGTCTATGACGGAATCAGATATTCAGAATGGATATTTCTCTACGAGTGTTAGCTCCTAACTACACACCATTAATGCCAACGGATTAATGCCTCTACCCAATTCAGTCCTGTGTGCTGACAGATTTTAACAATGCACCACCTTGGCTTTGCGTATGATAAACAGCTCCTAGACGTTGGTTAATTCCCAATTTTTGCAGAATTAATTTTACTATTTTATCCACAAACTCTTTCCCATTATCTGAAGATATGCGATCCGGAAGTCCCCACCTGCTTAGGACCTCACAACATAAAAACTTGGCTTGGCAACTGACTGAGCATCTTTACGCTTGGTTGGACATGCTTCAGTCCCCCGTGAAAATCGATCCACGACGACTAACATGATGATGTATCTTTTACCTCCTACTGGTCTTTTCATGTCAACAAAATCCACAACCAACTCACGCGTAGGACCTGTCGGAGTTGGAATGTGACCGGGTGGACTCTTCACACCCCTCCGAACATTGTTTTTAATACAGATTGTACATCTGCCTATGACATAATCAATTTGCTCAAGCAAGTACGGTGCCCAAAAAACATACTCTTTCGTGATTTTTCTTCTTACCTCTCCCCTTGCAACATGGGCTAACCCATGTGCTTCCTGAATCATCAGACCTAGTAGGTTGGGGTGTGCTAATATCAGTCCTTCATGATTTCTCCACAGACCAGTAGAATCTTGTGTGGCCCCTAGGTCCAACCATAATTGTTTATTTATGGCTGACGCCACTTTTTGCATCGAGATCACATCTCTGAGCTTGATTTTATCTTCCAAGTCCACTTCATGGGTGACAAGAAGAACTTTGCCTGCTTTGTTTGCTCCTGTAACTGCTTTTGCAGCCTCATCCGTTGCTTTGTTACCTTGAGTAACCCTTGACATATGCAGCTTCTTCCATCATTTCTCCTATATGCTTCTGCTCAAATCCTTCAGCCACCATTAAAGTAATTTGTGGCAATTTTCTCAATGTCACGCTCTTTCTCAAGATACTCATCAGTGTTTATCTTCATAGCTGCTCCTTTATCTACCTACAATACCTACAATCTATAAACCTTCTCTTTGGCCTTCTTATCCTCATTCTTCTTATCCACCAACTGTATTTTGTTGAGTTTTCTGAGAGTCTCCTGGTCCTGTTCCTTCCAGTCATGCTCCATTTTCCTCCGCTTTAGCCAACATCCATCTGACTGCTGGGTCGTATCCTCCAATAGCTTCGTCCGAGTCACTCACACTCTCTTCTCCTATTTCCAGGCTTCTGACTTGTTGTCTGCTTCCCAAACGGTTCCATCTCTTGGTACTGTTGGAGCTCGGATACATCTTTATGGTTGTTGTAGCCTTGCCCATCTCTATTAGATGCTCATCCTCATCTTTGAAGAGATAGTTGCCCTCCGTTGCCATCACTGGAAGCTGGGGATAAACATCAGTGAACTTCACCTCCTTCTCATCAGGCGGGGGCTTCTTTACAGACGCTGTATGTGCGAAGGGTGCGGTAATCTTCTCCATCAATTTTTATGCTTCCTTTTCATTTTTCTTGATTTCTTGTCTACTTTGTTCTCTTTTTTCAAGATTCAAGATTCAAGATTCAAGATTTTTTATTTGTCACATACATATACATACTTCCATACATATATGCAGTGAAATGTAATATATGCAGTGAAATGTAATATATGCAGTGAAATGTAATTCTTTTGCAGCTTTGAACCATGTCTGTCCCTCCTTTACAAACAGCTGCAGAATGCCAGGTTCTGTTTGTCTTTTCTCCGTGCGTCGCTTTCCTCTTTTTCCTTTCTTTTGATTTACTTTATATGTGGACACAAGCACCTGCATTGTTTTAATCACATCCGGGTGAAGAGTTCCTTCAGCTGGCCATGGTTGTTCAATGTCAGGCCACTGATTGCTCCATTTTCCTGATATTTTTGCAATATCTTTAATAAGGGGATTATTCCTTTGCACTACATCAATAGGAGTGATTATTTTTGTAATTCCATTTTTTTTATTGTAAATCGAATTCATTTATTTAAAAATTATTTATAAAGCACCGTGTAATCACACTACCAAAAACAACTGAATTTACCAACCCCAAAGGAGACAAATAGCTTCCCACTTATGAAAGCAACTTCACTTGTTCATTATCTGATACATCTGATCATACTCATTTATCATAAATTATCAAAATGTGCATCAATGTTCACTTTCAAAACAGCTTCAATCAAGGTCAACCATACTCAGATAATGAAACCAATATTCACAGCACTCAACCATATTTAAATCAAATCAGCTTTTCCGCATGTGATCAATCAAATCAATAATACTCCATTAATTAGGCAAATGCCTTGATTAGTCAGTCTGTTGCCAAGTCTCTTACTAACTAATTGCAAATGCAATATAAGAAAAAGAACTACTGTAAGCCTATATGTGAAAACAAGCAATCATGTAGGTCATAACTAGATGTACACACATATAGGTAAATGCAGGTGTCTATTGAAAAGAGTTTGTGGATAAACCGCACTGGCCTGATTTACGGGATTCAAAATTTCTATGCGTTGTCATCCGCAAGCGCCCGGTGTCTGTGAAGAACTGCCAGATGTCTTGTCATCTGCCCCTTGGATGATCCAATTCAGATACATTCCATCTTCTCTGTCTTTCCCCCAGCTTTCACTCAGCAAAGTAAAAGAGAGGAAGAAAGAAAAAACAAAAAGAACAACACAAGAGTTCAGTGTCTTAAGACCACTCTAAATTCTTATACATACTATAATACAATTCAACGAGACATACATTATCAGCTTTTGTTATTTCTCGCGCATTTGAAATAAAGCAATGTTTACTTTTATTCATACGACATATTTAAATCTAAAGAGTATATTAGTCAATCTAATATCACCTCTAATTAATTATTTTTATTCTATTTTCCTATTGAATTTTATTTTATTTTATTTTATTTTATTTTATTTTATTTTATTTTATTTCATTTTATTTCATTTTATTTCATTTTATTTCATTTTAATTCATTTATTTATTTATTTCCTTCTATCATACTTAGAAAGGAGAGAGAGAGGAGGGGGCTTCTTCTCCACCCCTCTTGTCAGGGGGAGTCGATAAGTTCCTCTCTGTATGAAGCACCACCCCTTGCTCCACCTCTTAGATTTAGGCACAACTTCCAGTGTGCACTGGTCGTTAGCGAGCAAACATCCTGTTTCAGCTCCCCGTTGGAACAGCCCAGCCCAATGCAGTTATGAACAGAGTTATAAATCAAAGCTGGTTCCTTTCACTCAGCAGCCGAAATACAAAGAAAAAGCCTCTTATATATTTATTTAAACATCCTTAAAGAAAACGGCTCATAATCTTTATTATCAGCTTTACAAAGTCTGTAAACAGGCTCATATATATTTATCACTAAAGGGGCAAGAAATGTTTCTCTTTATGTATTATTCAACTGCTCTCCACATATGTATACCGTATTTAATAACCCATATATTCTATATATCATTTTTACATATACACGAACAATACACAAATGTCTTCACACCTCTTTAGCCGCGGCACACTCATACACACACACAGGCACACTCACACCCCAAAAGGAAAAAGACATGTCTGTCCAGCAGCACATCTGATTCTCCAAAAACTTAAATAGTGCTTAATTTCATACTTTAACGTCGACTCATGTATACTTTATTAATTTCATCAAGATTTTCACTTTGGCCAGACTTTTAAATTTTCACTTTGGCCAAACTTTTAACAAATTATCTTTTTAATCAGATTCTTTCAGCATGCATGTTCAATGTGCACTCATTCGCTTAGGCTGGTTCAGCCCTGCTTTTCCCCATTTTTTCTCAAACTTTATTTTTCATCTTTTAAGCCCTTAACTTGTAACTCTTTTTACTTCACTTTTCATCTTTTTCATCTTACTTTAGGCTTTTAACTTTAATCTCTTTTTCACTTTACTTTCATCTTTTTCATCTTCATTCATATAATTTTATATTTAGCCAATTCCCCTGGCCAGGGTTATTTCCTCTTTGTTTTTCCTACCTAGATTTGACTATATTATATTTTAATTCGGCCAATTTTCACACAGCATTTAATGTACACATGTTTTACTGTTTAAGGAGATACAGGCCCTGTCTTCATTAATCTTGCATGGTTATTTAAATAACTTTTGGCTACTAGCTCTGCCATTCTACAATTACTTTTTACTCCAACTTTCTCCACATCTTTTAAGCCTTTAACCTTTACTTTTAACTTCATCTTTTATTTCTCTCATCTCAACTCTCTATTTCAACTTAATTCTCTTTTTCTTCATTTATTATTCTCTTATTCCCCTTATTTAGGTTTTTTACAACTTAATAAACCCCAATTTAGACGGAAACTCACTTCACACATCAACACATCGTCTCCATCTCCACACAATCTGCTCTTGTCACTATCTGCACAAAACACTAGCGCTTCAAGAACCACACACAGCTCAATTTTGTGAGATAGCACTCACCCTGAGGTTTTTAAAGTGGAATTTCGCTGGAGCGGGCAGCATCGGCAGGTGAGGCCCAACAGATCCTGTTCGTGACGCCACTTTGTAGTTTCTTGATACATTTGATGTGTTGATGAAGAAGGAGTACCGCTGACGCTGACTTGAGTAAAATAATAGGTTTATTACAAAAGAACAGCATCAGACCAGACTTGCCAAGGACGTCAAGGAGAGAACCGAGCCAGATGGATTCTCTGTCGAATGAAACTCGGGCGAGTCTTTTATGCTTGCCCAAAGACAACGTTGACCATTTGCTTCCCCTACAAAGACAATGTTGACCATTTGGTTACCCTACATAGGTCACAAGTCATATTCCCCCTCCCTTATCACTGGACCCCTGGCTCTCACTCTCATTACATTAAGCAGACGCTTTTATCCAAAGCGACTTACAATTATTCAAACACCGACGGACACAGCCATCAGGAGCAATAAGTGTCTTGCTCAAGGACACTACAGCATGCTAGCAGGAGGAGCCTGGGATCGAACCAGCAACCTTTAGATTACTAGACGACCAGCTCTACTTCCTGAGCTACCATCCCTGATGGTAGCTCAGGAAGTAGAGCTGGGATGCCACACATTCCAAGACACCTCAACATGTATTTCAGTTGATGTCCATGTATTGAAGTTAGATTCATTCATTCAGTTACATCACATGATTTTTTTAGTTTTTTTATTTTAATTTTATCACATCACAGCGTAATGTGAGAGAAAAATGCATATGATCAACTATTTGAATGAGGACAATAGCCTCTTCCTCTTGACAGGGGTTAAAAACATTGCCTCTGGGTTTTTAAGGAGGCCCCCCCACACAGTTTATGTCAAGAGACTGTTCTTTCTCTACAATGTCAATTCTAATATTGAAGAACCAGATCACATTTCATCCTCATATGGAGATAAGGATAACCCCAGGGGAGCTTGAAAGAGCATTGTAAGGGATATTAGGCTGCATCTGCGACAAGAGTTTACTAGTACCTGTGAAATCATCGTTTCAAGGTAACACCCGGGGAGACAATTGAGGGGCACAGTCTTGTAAATGACATCTGACCAATGGCGCACAACCTCTCTTTGGTATAAAACTGTCTTGGTCAGTAGTAGGGGCTGATCCGAACACTGCTTTGCAGCAGCACTGAATCTTTCTCTTTATTCTGCAGAATATGTATCTTTAATATTCTCAGTTTTGTTTCCTTAGTGGGTAGATTAACCTCACCGACCAGGCAGGAGAATTTCTCCAACAGTAGCAGTTGAAATATTACTCCAGGAAATACGGAAAGTTTGAATTTTGCTTTGAAGTTTGAATGAAAAAATTGTATATCTTTTGGTTTTTTTTCAGACATTGACATTAGAAATTGTATTGTTTTCGTGAGATTATTTGCTTTAAAATACACTTTTCAGGTGTTGGAATTTTTATTTATTTAAAAAATAATATATATTACATAACCCAAAGTAAAAATTAAAACATTACTTTTGGTTCTTTACTTGTCTTTACATGTTTTTTCCATTGTCTCTACATGTTTTTTTGTTGTTCTTTGACATGTTGTTTATACTGTTTTTTAAGTTGATCAATATGTTTTGTTGTTTATACATACATACTGAACATTAAATGAACAATTCCAAAACTCCAAAGCCTGTGGAACAATGGATGTGGAGCCACTCTGGTGTGGGTGTAATATGATTTACACAATAGCATTATGAAGATGAAGCAGATGATGAACGTCTGTGAAATGTCAAATAAGAAGCAAAGGGGCAGAGTGCCTTCTGAAGTGGAGGAACTGAGGGGTAAACTCTGCAGCTTTCTGCCTGGCATGAATGCTCACATACACAATGAAAACAGATTGAAAGAAAAAAGAAAACAGGAACCAGATTAAATCCATTTTCATCCTCCATCCGTCTTCAATTTCTCCTCCACAGATTCAATCAACAACACAAGGAACAGAATGAGAAACTGGCACAAGATCCTGTTTTCATTGAGGAATCTGCTTCCGAACATGGACAGATAGATGGATGTATGGGTGTATGGGTGTATGGATAGATGGATAGATGGATGGATGGATGGATGGATGGATGGATGGATGGATGGATGGATAGATGGATAGATGGATAGATGGATGGATGGATGGATGGATAGATGGATAGATGGATAGATGGATAGATAGATGTGGATAGATAGATGGATAGATGGATAGATGGATAGATAGATAGATAGATAGATAGATAGATAGATAGATAGATAGAAAGATAGATAGTGTTGGGATCTGGGAAACCGATCCCTCCCAGGTTGGTTGATGTCGGGAGGTTCTTCAATAAGATGGAGACGGATGCGATGCATAATGGATCCTTTATTGGCACAATAACAAAGACCAAGAGATGAGCCCAAAGCAAGAGCGACCAAGCCAAAGAGAGAGCGAGTCTTTACTCCTATATATATATCCTCCTAGGCCAGTTGTCATAGAGGCTATTTGGCAAGTCGTCATAAAGGCTATTTGGATGAGAGAAGTCATAAAGAGACATTTTATGGCCCTGTCATTTCTATCAGCCGCCATTTTGTGCGCTATACTACATCCAACAATCCCCCTTTTGACCTCATTAAATAACCATGGGGAAAGCAAATACAACATCGTAATGACATGTTCAACAAACACTACACAATTCATGACAATGCATTGCACCAGGAGTGATTGGCAGGGAAAACTCCATTTGTCTTAGTGGGAAAACCTACCAACATCCACATTACTGAACGCGAGGATGGCATTCACTCACCACCTGGACCATTTTTAACAACAAAATCTTCAACAAACTGCACAGATCTAACTCTCTCTAACCTTATACTTAACTTAAACATTTATTAGCCTTACACTAAACTTAAACATCCTAAATGAGCAAACAAAATGTACCAAGCGGTTTCTTATGGAACAGTGTCTCCCTGGGCGTGATACTGGATCTCACAGCTTTTCTGCTCTTAACCTCATGCGAGGTGTGCTTACTCTGCTGTTTTGATCTTTCTCTCTTGAACCCTGGTCAACTAAATCCAGCGCAAAAATCATACACACATTAAACCATAAACAAATCAGTAGGGGAAACAGCTGAGGTCCCCTCCAGTTGGACAGTCTGCTTCTGGGCGGGGAATGGTGATCGTCCCGCCTTGCTCCTCTATGACCTAGGGGAGAGGTTACTAGCACTATCACCCTCGCAGCTAACAATGAGTGCCCCGAATCGGCGGCTGCCACCTGTTCCTCAGGGGTCGGGCGGTGTCGTGGTGCTGTAAAGATCCGGTCGTTGGCTGCCGGGGTTGGAGGCTGCGGTGTACTGACTCCAGTGATACCACGTGTCCCCTTTTCCCTCGAGCCGAACGCCGTGAGAGGTGCGCTCGGTGACCCGATGTGGTCCCGTCCACCGGGGGTCCGCCCACTTTCGCTTGATGACCCTCAGCAGGACCCACTCGGCCATCGGTAGTTCGGAGTTACCCGGGCCTCCCCTTGGTGGACCAGGAACGTAGATGACCAGCTCCAGGGACTGCATCAGGTGGTCCACCGCTTCGAAGGAGCAGTTTGCCACCATGGCCCCTTATCACACTGTTGGCCCTGTACCAGCTCAGCCCTGTCTAGGCCAATGTGTAGCCCCAGGAGGGACACCACCTGTGTAGGAGGTACGAAGTAAACAAAACAATTGCAATAAATACACACTCGCCGGGGATTATTTCCCCGCGGAGTCATTGTCCATATCATTTGTACTTGCTGCGTTGCCCCTGGCTACTTCTTTTTCACCGCTTTCAGCCATACCCAGTCAGAGACTCTTACAGCCTTACCCGACAGTGGGTGAATTCGCTCTCCAACGTGGTCCTGTATCTTTGAGAAGAGCGAGAGAGAGAGGCTCTTCCAGACCAGTTAGGATACCATCATACACTACGTGATCCACGCAGGTTGAGATCCAGCAGGTGAGGTCCAAGGGCGTCCCCCTCAGACCTACCATGGCCAGACTCTCGAACCTCCTTCCTGTGCATAAGTTAAATGGAGCTGCTGTTAGTGGATGCCCTTATTGACATGAGAGCTATCGGAAAGGCTTCTATCCAAGTTAGCTTTGAGTCCACGCAAATCCTAGCCAATATGGCCTTAAACGTTCTATTTGCCCTTTCTACCTGCTCATCTAGGAGTCGTTGGATTGAATCTTTTACCTAAAATTTGATGGCTAAAATTTAATGCCAAGCGTTATTCCTAAAATGCATGCTTGTCTTATAATTTTATGAAGATTTTTTATTCTGTCTTTTAATTAAAACATCTGTTCCTTATCCAGACATCGATAATTTGATATAGTCAATATGCACAGTTCTGTTAAAAAGGTTTGTGCCCACCTTGTTTTCATGTTCTCGGTGTCTGGACAGGTCGGGATGTGGTCTAGGGGTTTCTTTTGTTTATAACAAATTGTAATTCTGTTATTGTCTTTGTTTTGAACAAATTTCTGGAGCTCTGTATTCTTAAAATGGGTCCCTTGTCACTTCGGACTTTTCGCGGGAATCCGTGCCGGGGATGTACTGAGAAATTTGGCCACCGTGGCGCTGTCCTCCCTCTTGGTGGGGCATGCTTCTGGCCAGCCGGTCAGAGCATCCACACACACAAGGAGGTACCGCTGTCGGGAACTATCCCGTTGTACATGGTGCACACCGGGTAGACCGCACATACTCCTTGATTATTTCGTCCGAATAGGCGTGCCACCAGTGGCAAAGGTTCGGTTTCACCTGAGCCACTCCCACACGTCCCAACCTGTGGGCTTCTCCCACCACACTCTGTCGGAGTCCCGGTGGTAACATTACCGGACCATCCGGGCTTCTCCACAATTCTCCCCCACATGTCGCTCCCCTTTGGGCCCACAATGTCTTCTCCTGGTCTGTCGCCCCCTTTTGGGCCTCACTAACCGTTTCTTCGTCTAACTCTTCTCCCATGAGGCCATCCTCACACACCATCTAAAACGTCACGTGGTAGCCGGCCGCAGCCTTTGCCGTGGCGTCTGCCTGTCTGTTCCCTCTCGCTACCTCACTGTTTCCTATCTCATGCCCTCGGCATTTCACCACTGCCACTTTTCGCGGGAGGAGGAGCGCCTTTTCTAAGTCCTGCATCCCATGACTTCCGCCCTCTGGGCGGATTGCTGCCCTTCCATTTTAACTGATCGTATCGTCTCGTGTCCAGTCGAGGTCAGTCGGACTACCGTATCCCGCCTGTAGTCCGTTGGTGTCGTGCTTGTAACAGCAGCCGTCTGTGAACAGTTGTTCGGAGTCGGGGATCGGGTCGGTCTCGAGGTCGGGTCTTATTTTAAGCTCTGTCTGTACCAGCGCCTCACAATGGTGGGGCTTTCCTCCCTCTACATTCATGTGGTCTGCCATATTGATGCCCTCGTGTGTGAACAGTAAGTTTGGTTCGGTGAAAAAAACGGCTCAATCGGTGTTGTCTTAGTGGGGTTAGGGTGAATTTTACCGAATTCACGTAGGCCACGACGCTGTGTGTGGTTAACACTGTTAGCGGGTGGCCCATGACCAGGTGCGCGGTTTTCTGTAATATCTTCGCGACACCTGCGGCATGTCTTGTGCACGGTGGATGGCGTTTCTCGGTTTCGTCGAGCATGCTGCTGGCATACATTAGCACTTTCCTCCCTCCCCCTTTTTTTCTGAAACAACACCCCATTAGCGACGCCTGGTGTTTCAGAAACATAGAGGAAAAACGGCTGAGTGTAACCTAGAACGTCCAGGTCGGTTGCGCACGCGAGGGCCTGTTTTAGTGCGATAAATGATTCTTCGGCCTGTTCGGTCCAGACCAACAGAGCCCGCAAATTGCGCATGCCTTGTGCGTTAACGAGCACACGGAGGGGGCGTGTGTGGCCCGCGTAATCTGGAATATAGGCGCGACTATATCCGCTCAATCCTAAGAAGGATAGATTCGGAATATCTCGGTGGAGGGGGAGTAACACACTTGGGGGATTTGTGTTTGAGTCAGGTCGGTCAGTGACACAGCGGTCTTCGTCATGGGCCCTAGGTCCTTAGCGTCATGGTTGGGGTGTAGTCCTGAGGAGACATGGGGAACCGCGGTGGGAGCCATTTGATACCAGACCGCCTGCTCGGGCCTGAGGTCCACCGCAGTTGCGACACCTAGGGGACCGACGTAAATATTGTGAGTGACAATTTCCCACTCCGTATCCTCAATTTCTCTGAACAAATCCGCGTATACTTCGGTTTGGTCTCGATCGTAAAATAATGTGACATGGGGCGGGTCGGGGGGAACGGGGTAGGGTGCCAGCAGAGAAATCCAGGGTTTCCACCGGGCGTACTGGGCGAGGATCCCTTCAGGATGTGGTCTGCTGGGGGTAACAATTCCACTCCAGTAGATATCTGCCATTTCGGGTCGGGGGAGGCCAATAGCCACTGGCCCCCTTCTGTCAGGACATGGCCGCAGGCCAGTTCAGTTCCATCAGGGAGAGTCACAATTAGTCCATCTGTAGAGCACAACACGCTGGCCCCCAATCGTATTAGTAGATCACGACCCATGAGGTTAACGGGCACTTGGGGAGACATGACATACGGGTGGAGTAGCTGTTGATTCCCCAGTCTGGTTGATAATGGCTTGGTAACGGGGAGTTGTTGTCCTATCCCAGAGAAACCCACAACGTTCACGGTGTTGCGCGACATATGGTGAGGCGACAGAGGCCGGTTCAGAGTTGAATGGGTGGCCCCTGTGTCTACCAAGAACGGCAGTGATTCGCCTAGCACTTCCATCGGGAGCATGGGGTCTGCCTGGCCCCCTGCTCTTGGCTTTCTCTGTGGGGTGTGTCACTGCTGGTTCTCAGGGTCTTCCCATCCGTAATCCCTGAGCGGGAAGGCTTCTGCCGCAGGGCCAGGCGCCCGATGTGGGTTGGGGGCCACTCGACCCCCTCGGTAAGGTCCTCTGGACCCACGCATTCCCCGCGGGTGTTGGGGCTCCTGCCCTTGGTATGGACATTCCCTTGACCAATGGCCTCTTTCTCCACACGCGTAGCATCCGTCTTGCATCGGACGCCCTGCAGGTCCCCCTCTCATACCTCGCTGTCCCCATGATCGAGCCCCATAGCCCCGCCCCTGGCCCCATCCACGCCTTTGAGGCCCTGGAGGGTAGGGGCCTTGTTCCTCCCATAATGGGATCAGGTGCAAATCAGGAGTGGCTGGACCCGGTGGGCCGGCCTGCGCGGACATTTGCTTGGCGGTCCCCGCCTTCTTTTTATCGGTCGTATCCCGTCGGGCCTTGTCTAGTTCTAATTTTAGTAGTTACAGCTGCAGGTCCTTGACCGCAGAGGCCTCCTTCTCCTTGGAGTCGAGCGCTCGCTGCATGTGGTGTACAAAATGTCTTTCCCAGGTCGTAGAGGGGCATCCCGGGATGTCTGGATTGGCCATCATGGCGTCCTTTACTGTCCCCTCAGCCCCCTCTAACACTGCCCTCCGATACCATTCGATCGAGTTTCGGTCCTTTTCAGGGTGACAACCGGTCAAACAAGTCCATTCGTCCTTACATGCCGTCAGGTGCTCACTAGGGGACAGTCCTTCCTTCCAGGAAAACTTAGGGACGTTGGGGGCCACAGTAGGGGGAAACCGCTTACGTATGGCGTCATTAATTAGGGCTGCGTCCTCAGCCCCCTACTGTACTCCCTGTACACACATGACTGTGTGGCCAGGTCCAGCTCTAACACCATCATCAAGTTTGCTGACGACACCGTGGTCGTGGGCCTGATCACCGACTGCGATGAGAAGGCCTACCGCGAGGAGGTGGCTGACCTGTCACTCTGGTGCCAGGACAACAGCCTACACCTGAACGTCAGCAAAACCAAGGAGCTGATTTTGGACTTTAGGCGTGGATCACAATCGAGGACGCACGCGCCCTTGTGGATTAATTGGACTTCTGTCGATAGGGTGAGCAGCTTCAGATATCTGGGAGTCCACATCACAGAGGACTTAACATGAACTGTTCACACAGACACTCTGGTGAGAAAGGCGAGGCAGCGTCTCTACCACCTCAGGCAGCTGAGGAAATTCCGGGTCTCGGTGAGGATCCTCAAGTCCTTCTACTCTGGAGCAGTGGAGAGCATCCTGACAGGCAACATCACTGCCTGGTTTGGGAACTGTACTGCCCAGGACAGGCGGGCCCTGCAGAGGGTGGTGCGTTCAGCTGAACGTACCACTGGAACTACCCTCCCCCCCTTGCAGGAGTTATACACCAGGAGGTGTAGTAGCAGAGCCCGTAGGACCATGAAGGATCCTCATCACCCCAACAACGGACTGTTTCAGCTGCTGCGGTCAGGCAAGCGCCTCCGCAGTCACACAGCGAGAACAGAGAGACTGAGACAGAGTTTTTTCCCGCACGGCATTAGAACTGTCAACGCTGACCTCACCAGGGGTCCTAACTGAGCCATACACTGGGCTCCACTACCTACTGTACTATATGTAGCATACTGTACCGCATACTGTGTCACTGTTCAGGGTTGTTCGTGATGCCGTATTGCTGTGCCGTACTGTTGTATACTGTGCTGTATTATCCCAAACACTACTCCCTCTATTCACATTCACATGCCACTTTAATTCACATGCCACTTTAAATGCACATATCTGTATATACATAGGCATATTCCTTCTATCTATTCCATTTTATTTCAATTTTGTTTTTATTGTATTTTATTCTATATATTTTTATCTTATTCTATAAGTTTTCCACTTACTGTATTACATTTTAGGAGTCAGTTAGTCGGTCTATTAGAAAGGAATTTTCTACTTTTTATTTTATTTTATTTTTTATTTTTTCCTAGGACATATTGTGTGCTATCACCGGATGCGTTGCATTACATTTCACTGCATATATGTATGGAAGTATGTATATGTATGTGACAAATAAAAATCTGGAATCTGGAATCTAAGTGGTAGGGCAATCATGTGTAACGGTTCCTGATCGGCCGTATGCGTGGTTTTAGCGTCGTGTTCGATCTCTCGCGCCTCCCCCGGAGTCATACACCACCCCACGGTAATCGCCCAGGGCTAGGATGTGGCCTGCCATTAGGCCGCTTAATTTTTCCAACCACACCATGCCCCCCTCGTGTAGGGGCGGTAATTTGTCCGCTAGGGCCTGGAGGTCACTCAGCCCGTACGGTCGGTACACCGGAGGACCTCCACTTTCCTGCATTAGGGGTAACATTAAGCGGGACTGTGGGCCTTCGGGCCCGTAGGGTAGTCTGGTGCGAGTGTGAGCCGGACTGGTCGTTCCCCCGGCTTGACGTCGGGTATGAGCCGTGAGTCTGGCCTGTCGTCGGTTAGTATCAGTATCTTTGGGGCGCGTGGTGGGCATGTGTTTGTGCGACGTCCCTATCTTTTTTTCCAAGTCCGCTATTTCCCTTAACACCTCAGTTTCCTTGTCCTCTGTGTCATCATCGGAACTGCCCTCCTGGGAGGTTAGGGTTTTTTTTTTTTTTTTTTTTTGTTTTTTCCTGGGTTCCCCGATGTCAGTGTCCTTTGTGTCGTCATAAATGCCTGTCAAAACTCCTTGAACAGTGACTTGCCGGCCTCCTGTTTTAATCCCTCCCATCGGGCGATATTTGCGACACGCCCCCTCGCGGTCCGCAACTTCCCGTTGTTGTTCCCGTGTCTCATTCCTAATTCTGTGCAACGCCGTTTGCTCCCACGTCACAGTGCATGGCAGAGGCCCCTGGGAAAAACTTCCCCGGGCGCAAGGTGCTCCATTTCAGGACCCAGCTGGTTTGCCGGCCTTGGCCCGCACGGTGGACAGTCCTCGGCCCTCATCGGCGGAGTCCCTGTCCCACACCCGTCAGACCCCTTTCAGGACCATTCTCGAGTCTATTTCCAATATTGTATACATCGCACTGGGCAACGGAGGCGCAGTCGGCGCCGCTTCGGCCTTCTGCTGCAAAGAGGCCTCTTCCTCCATTTTACTCTGTTTGTTCTTCATCTGATGAGCCATACCCTGCCAAAACATGGCCCACAAAAACCACTTGCATCTGTGTCCCTCTTCCTCGTGTCTGACCTTATGCAACTTCTTTTGTGACAACAACCTTGGCGGCTTCCTCCGCTTCTTCTACCGCTTTCTTATACTCTTTTTCCCTCTTCCACAACACTGGCCCCGACGGCAATTCGTCATCTTGGTTTACTCCCTGTCGCCGCAATGCGAGATCTAACTCATCTTTCATGCCCTTCCTAGGACCCTATTCCGTCTTTTTGGCCCCTTCCAGAGCCGTCAACAACAACTCCACTTGTACACTAATCGGTTTATATCCTGCCATCGACATATTGTCCAACTTTACCTCTCTGTCCTCACCACCGAAAAACCAGGGGTGCTCTACACACACACACACGCACAGGCCACACAGACACTCAGCCAAAACCAACCTCCCGGTCCACGTCACAGAAAAACAGGAATCTACTTTGGCCTAATGGTTCAAATTTATAACAGTATAACGGTATCCGTTGTCCGCCTGTAACAGTATTTGTCCTGCTACAGTATAACGATTTCTGTTGTCCGCCTGTTTTATCGAAACAATTTTAACAGTATAACGATATCCGTTGTCCGCCTGTAACAGTATTTGTCCTGCTACAGTATAACAATTTCTGTTGTCCGCCTGTTTTATCGAAACAATTATAACAGTATAACGGTATCTGTTGTCCGCCTGCCACAGTATAACGGTGTCTTTGTTGTCCGCCTGTAACAGTATAACGATGTCTGTCGTTCGCCTGTTCTATTTAAACAATTTTGACAGTATAACGGTATCTGTTGTCCGCCTGCTACAGTATAACGGTGTCTTTGTTGTCTGCCTGTAACAATATAACGATGTCTGTTGTCCGCCTGTTCTATTTAAACAATTTTAACAGTATAACGGTATCTGTTGTCCGCCTGTTCTATTACCCGGCCGGGATTTGAGAGACCCCAAATTCTCCGTAACTCAGATCAAAAGGCCAAGTTCAACCACACGTCCGTGCTACGCCCATGCGCACATGCAGACGAGACCCCCCCAATCCTCCGCAACGCGGACATAAAGGCCAAGTTCCTTGTTTCCCATATATGTTTTCATAAATGTCCTGTAAAACGGCTCATATACTCATCAATTAAATTTATAAACGTCCTGGGCAAGGCTCATAGATTTTAATCAATTGACTATGGGGCAATCTTATAAATGTCCTGGGGAAGGCTCATAGATTTATTATCAATCGATTAGGGGGCAAATTTATAAACGTCTTATAAAAAGGCTCATAGATTTTTTTATCAAGGTCCGTATACAGGCTCATACATGCATGTATTACCAGTGAGGCACGAGGGAACAGGCCGGCTACCACTCCACCACATATGTACTAACCACCACAAACTTCAAAATTCTTACACGTGATCAACAGACCATGTATGGACGCAATGCCCTATTCTGGGACCTAATCGGCAAGCTTCTACAGCTTCCTAGAGAAATCTGCGGCCGACTACTGGGGGTTCTATCCCAGTCCCACAAATAGTTTTAATACATGTCTGTGTTTCACAACCAGCGCACAGCATTGCATAAAAACATACATTGCATACATTGCATCCATCTCAATCGTTGCTTAGCTTTAATTTTTCTCTCCCTTTCACTTCCGACTCAAAATTTGACAAAGTCCAATTTGCACGGGTTCGATGTAACAGGCCAGTGCTTACCTTTAGATGTGGTCCACCAGAGTCATCCGTAGGCAAAGGTCCGGGGCAACTTTCGGTCCGTCAATCTCTAAAATCTCCCCGACATCCCGGACGAGCCCCCAAAACTGTTGGGATCTGGAAAACCGATCCCAGGTTGGTTGATGTCGGGAGGTTCTTCAATAAGATGGAGACGGATGCGATGCATAATGGATCCTTTATTGGCACAATAACAAAGACCAAGAGACGAGCCCAAAGCAAGAGCGACCAAGCCAAAGAGAGAGTGAGTCTTTAGACACGCTCCTATATATACATCCTCCTAGGCCAGTTGTCATAAAGGTTATTTGGCAAGTCGTCATAAAGGCTATTTGGATGAGAGATGTCATAAAGAGACATTTTATATGTTGGGCACCATTTTAAGTAAAATGCCCAGTCATTTCTATCAGCCGCCATTTTGTGCGCTATACTACATCCAACAATAGATAGATAGATGAAAGAGAGATAGATGGACAGAGAGAGAGAGAGCCATAGGTAGATGGTGGACAGATCGATGGAGACATCAAGAGATGGATTGACAGATGTTACTAGAATTGTCCAATGTGAATAACAAACCAATAGGTCGTAGTACAGTATTCCAGTATTCCAGCGCCACATTCCAGAGTGTGATCCCCACGGCCCCCGTCCCCGTCCCCCCCATGGGGTCCAGAGCCTGTTGTTGAGCAGCGTGGAGGCAAAAGCCCACCCACACAGTAAGAAGAAGCACGTGTGGAGCACGGAGTTAGGTAAACTGCACAACATGCAGATAAAACTCAGTTTCAGCTTGGCCCTGTGGACGCTCTGCAAGGTGACAATGGGAAAATAAACTGTAACAAACTGCAGAACCCTCAGAGAAGGAGAGAGGAAAGGAGAGAAAGGGGTGTAGAAAAATCAACATTGTTATGGTTTTATGCTGAGGCTCAAATAGCTCGAATAACTCAGAATTTAGACAGTTCCAGATTGATTATATATGATTATTATGATGATTGTATGGGATTAGATAGATAGATAGATAGATAGATAGATAGATAGATAGATAGATAGATAGATAGATAGATAGATAGATAGATAGATAGATAGATAGATAGATAGATAGATCGATAGTGTAGTTTCTTGATGAATTTGATGTGTTTGATGAGGAAGAAGTGACCCCTGACGCTGACTTGAGTGAAATAATAGATTTATTACAAAAGAACAGCATCAGACTAGACTTGCCATGGACGTCTAGGAGAGAACCGAGCCGGATGGATTCTCTGTCGAATGAAACTGAGGCAGGTACTTTTATGCTTAACCATAGACAACGTTGACCATCTGATTCCCCTACATAGGTCACCGTTCACATTTTCACCTCCCTTATCACCGGGACCCCTGACAATGGGCTCTTTCTCTCTCTCTTGAGACCCCTGGCACCATCTGTTAATAATTATCTTATACAATGGGTATTGTCTTGGGACGCCACTCATTCCAAGACACCTCACCAGCTCAACTGTTACTCAAAGTCTGACACCAACCATCATTCCACACCCAAAGTCAATTAAGCTACGTTCACACTGCAAGCCTGAGATTTATTGCTCGGATCCAATTTTATTGTTTGGCTGTTCACATTATTTTTTAAAAGTGGCCAACATCAGATTCCAATGTGAACGGGTCAAAGTCCTGAACTGACCCGCATGCACATAAGTAACAAAGACGTCACAGGCAGCACGCTGTCGTAGGCAAATGCACCGCGACACAGTCCGCAGCCTGGTGGTTGTCAGCCGGCGTACCTCGACTCCAGCTCGCGGATGGTTCCAGACAGGGGCACGGTGCTGATTGTTTCGTTTAATAAGGACATTAAGTCAAATAAAGTGCATTTAAACAAACTGTTTAGATGTATTTTATTTATGTTTGTATGGATGTATTTTATTTATACCCTATATACTGTATAGTCGGGGGCGGAATTCCGATTTTATTCTGGAAACACAGGGGTACTTTTTTTTTTTGTGTGACCCTAATACTTGCACAATCTTTGCAAAGAAATCAGACCTATATCCAATTACGGACCACATATAAAAGTGGCCCAAATCCGAATTGAAAAGACCTTTTGAAAGACACCTTGAAAGATCAGATCCCACACTGTCACGGATTTGGGACACTTTTGCCTGCAGTTTGAACGTAGCCTTGGACACATTTCCTTCCCCTTCTGATGTTTGGTTTGAACATCAACTGAACCTCTTGACCATGATGCTGCCACATGATTGGCTGATTAGATATTTGCTTTGAAGAGCAGGTACAGATCACTAACTGACTAACCAACAGTTGTACCTAATAAAGTGGACACTGAGGGGTGAATTCACAAAAGGATTGCACGGCTTTTGTGGCCGCCAAAGCGGCATAAATAACAGAAAAAGTAAGCGTGGAATTCACAAAGCACCCGCAAACGGTGAAATGCACCATTAACTGCACTGCCACGCGAATTGCGCCTCGGTGCACTGGTGCAATTTGTGCTTATATAAATTATGTATTATGCATACATTTTGTGCTAAATTGGCCCCTGCCTATACAAATGAGCATCCTTGCAAAAAGCATCCAATTCACAAACACGGGTGCCAATAGCCACATGCAGTTAGAGTGATGCTATTCTGCTGTAGTGACCTGGTGGCAACCAGCACAGGGAAAAAAGGCAATAAAAGGCAGCACTGCACTTCGTCTTCAGAGAGCTGGTGCAATTGAAGCCCATTTATAAGGGGCGTCAACCCTGGACTGCTGACCCTGAAGTGCAAGGGGCAAGGGGCACTGTAACCTCGGTGTACATTATATTTGTGTTTGAAACATGGACTGTTATTGAAACGTAACCAATAATGTTCAAATTTGTCAGGTAAAATAAATACTTTTCAGGCACTCGACTGAGTTTTACGACAGTGGTGTAAAAGTGCAATTGCATTGCCAAATCCCAAGGTAACAAGTGATGCTTAAAGTTTCATATTTATTTAATAATGATAACTTGTAAAACAGGCAAGTTAAGAGCAGTGGTGTTCATGCGTAATACGCTCCAATGGAGACCCACCCCAATCTCTGCTGACGCACGGATTATTAACTTTGCAGCATGGATAACTGCGATCAGAGGCCACAAAACAAGGGCAAATTGCACTCAGCAGAAAAACTTTATGGCCGTTGTTGCGTTGTCAAATCATTAGCGCAATATCTTTTTTGAATCGGACGCTAAGACAGCGCAGAGAGCAGGCGCAATTGATGCCCAATTCATGGTGCTATTATCAGCTGCAGTCCATTTCTTTGTGAATTTGTCCCTGAGAGTGTAACAAACCTCTAACCTTCACTGTCCACCCAATCAGAAGGTTTCTTCTGGTCAAGGTTCTGCTGGTTCCATGTGGTCAGTTCCTCTAAATAGGAAGCTCATTCATTCATTCTGCAGAAGAGAAGAAACTCGGCAAGAACTGAAAACTGGATTGAATCCACCATATTGAAAAGTAGATTGGATTGTGAAGTGTTGGGGCTGATCACGCCAGACAACAAGCCACAGGAATGTCAAACCATCTTTGGAGCCAGAGCTACGCTAGATGATCTAGCAGAGCTAGCAGGTGGCCTCCCGGATCCTCCAAATGTCAACATTGCTTTTTGGAATCTAGACGGAGTCCGCAGAACATCTGGCTGAAGGCCTGGCGCTGGGTTTAATTACCTGAAATACAGTCCTTCAATGTTCTGCCACGTACGAAAAAAAGTCTGGAAGAGAGAGAGAGTGTGAGGAGGGAAAAAAGTTGCAACAGTACATATCCTGTGTTCGGAGAAGGTCAACACAGTTGTGTCAATAAATATTAATCCATAACCTAATCCCTACATTTCCAAATGTATAAAAAAAATCCCTGAGTAACCGGAGTTCTTGGTTTGGAAAAAAAGGACATTCTCACACGTTTCTGAAAGCCTTGCTGACACTAGAATGTCAAAAAATACAGTTTGGTCAGGTTTTGGGAGCTCTGCTATGACTCTGTGGGGAAATGGAAAGAAATGGGAAGATGTGAACATTAATTCAATTTTCTTCGAATTTTCTTCAGCGTTTGTCAAAGGAAAACCTTATTATTTAAAAATTGGAAGTCTCCAATGATCAGCTCGGTTAAAGCTATTCTCTCAATACTGGATCAATTTGAAAGATTCTGATGCCAATCACTAGGTTACCTCGCAGTGCTAGAAAAAGACATGTCTAAAAACATTTTGATATAATTTTCTAGGCTAAAGCAAATATCTTACTTTTTACTCTACTATCCCTTAACAATTAGGCCAATACAAAACTAGACCATCATCATCCGTTGGGCTCATGGAGACGAACACGAGTGTCCCTCAGGGCTCCATTTCAGGGCCTCTTCTAAACACTGGTGTCCCTCAGGGCTCCACTCTGGGACCTCTTCTAAACCCCACTGTCGATCAGGGCTCAGTCCCGGGGTCTCTCATAAACAATGTTGTCCCTCAGGGCTCTGTCCTGGCTCCTCTGCTCTTTTCCTTGTACACAACTTGAACTTGAACAAAATCCCTTGGTGGTATCTCCTCCTATGGCTTTTCGTATCACTGCTAGGTAGATGACACTTAACTGTCTTTAACCAATAAAAATATAAATCAAGAGAGGTTGATGCATCAAATATAGTATTCTATGATGAAAATATTTCTTGTTGAACAATAACTTTTTAATTGTACTTCAGTAGAATGCTGAATGGAAGACTTTTACCTTTCGAGAGTATACCTTAGCCTGTACATTACAATGCAGCACGAGTACTTTCTCCATCACTGCCAATGGTTATTGACATTTTGAATTATTTGGTTCAAACTTATATATGGAAAGCGGGAAAGTTGCATTTTGAGAGCTACTTCTGGTGAAATGTGTCATTTTGGGTACTAAAGGAGTGAAAGAATGTCAGTCAATGTTTACATTTTTTTTTTTTATTAAAATACACAGCAGGACACCAGAAAATATTTTTCCCCATAAAAATACTATTAACTTTGTAGCCCAAATGAATGAGATGGAAATTGTAGTGTCAGAGACATTGCTTATGACATGTACATTAATAAACATGAATGCCAAATCTGAATTAAGCAATTGTGAATGATGAATTAATAAACACAGTTTCAAAAAATCAGATTCCAACATTAAAACCATTTCCAGTTTCTCTCAAAAGATATGGCAAAATGGAACAATAAGGAGGAGTTTTTGCAGTTAAGTGGTTTAGAATGTTACATTTAAGATTTAAGATGTTGTTCTTATGGACAGGTTGGTCTGATTTAAGAAACAATGACAATGAAAAGTTTTATTAATTTCAGATGCCCACCTGTATGATCAGATTAGCGTTTCCATGGAAACAGTATATTTATATATAAATGTTCACAAAGTCTTCAAAGTTCAACTCTACACAGCTCAGTGAGTACTACATATATATTGAATTTGTAAAATTATATTCAGAAACCAGCATTTGCTCATATTTAAATAGCATATATGCAAAATGACATAACAATTATCTGGTGTGATAAATATAATCCAGTGCAGTTTTCAGACTAATGCAGCCGTAACCAACAGGGATTATATGCCGATGGACAGGAAGGATAAAAGTGCTAAAATAAATTAAATAGTGAAACTCGTATATACACAATACTGTACATCACACCCACAGTATAGAAATAGATGATAAATAAGCATTGTTTCGGGGGCTAGTGGCAGCCGCAAGAGCGCACCACCATGTTCCTGTACTTCTTCAGGATGACGTTGGAGCTGTCGTCGAAGTAAAGCACAGAGATGGCATTGAGCTTGGTGGGAGCACAGCACGGCTTGGGAACGTTGTCCGGGAACATCAGGTGGACCTGGAAGGTGAGAACAAACGTGGGATTAGATTGGAAACACCAGCGGTGAGAGGTTTGAACAAGTCACAAACTGTTTATCGAGATATGTTAATTTCCATATACAAGGAATGTTGTCAGGATTGGTGCTTTGCTGTACAGATAATTAGCATTAAAGAAGATTAACAGTCTCAAATTTAAAAAATAAATAAATATCCCACAGAAATTGGTAAATAAAATGTAAAAATAAATAAAAAAGCACAATATATAAAAATAGATAAACATACAATAATTGGCTAATGAAGAAATTGTGAAACAGACAAATTAAAAACAGAAATACATATGCAAAAATTGGCAATATATAAACACCGATCAGCCACAACATTAAAACCACTGACAGGTAAAGTGAATAACATTGATCATCTGGTTCCAATGGCACCTGTCAAGGGGTGGGATATATTAGGCAGCAAGTGAACAGTCAGTTCTTGAAGTTGATGTGTAGGAAGAAGTGACCTTGACAAGGGCCTTGTTGTCCTTGTCCTTCCTTGGACCACTTTCGGTAGGTACTAACTTGAACTTGAACACCCCACAAGACCTGTCGTTTTGGAGATGCTCTGACCCAGTCGTCTAGTGTCATAATTTGGCTCTTGTCAAAGTCGCTCAGATCCTTACGCTTGCCCATTTTTCCTGCTTCCAACACAGAGTTCAGGAACTGACTGTTCACTTGCTGCCTAATATATCCCACCCCTTGACAGATGTCATTGGAACGAGATATAGCTGCTCATATATATAATGTATATATACAGAGTAGGTATATACACTACTCACAAAAAGTTAGGGATATTTGGCTTTCGGGTGAAATTTCAGGATGAACCTAAAATGCACTATAACCTTTACAGGTGAACTTAATTTGAACTTCTCTAAACTTTTGAGTGCACATGTCCAACTGTTCAATGTTTCAGTACTTTTCGCACAACTGGCTGTTCTCTAACAAGGAGCTGAACGGCAAAATTCACAACAGTGTTTGATCCATGAATCGACCAATACATTTCCTGGTTCAATTAGAATTGGTATTTAAACAGTCCTCTTCATCATGCGCTATGCATCAGCCACTGTTATCACCAGACGAGCCTTTGGTGGTGGTGGTGTTACAGTGTGGACAGGTGTGTCTAGTCAATACAGAACTGCCCTACACTTTGTGAATGGTACAGTGACAAGCCCATACTACCTGAATAACATCATTAATCCAGTCATTGTGCCCCTGCATGAACAACACAGGCCTAAGTTCATCTTCATGGACAACAAGGCTCCAGCTCATCGAGTTGGCATCATTAGGAAACTGCTGCTGGAGACTGGGGTACCTCAAATGTAGTGGCCTGCACTTTCTCCAGACCTAAATCCCATAGAAAATCTATGGGATCAGCTGAGTCACCGTGTAGAGGCTCGTAACTCTGTACCCCAGAACCTCAATGACCTGAGGGCCGCCCTTCAAGAAGAGTGGGGTGCCATGCCTCAGCAGACAATAAATCGACTTGTGAACAGCAAGAGACGTCGTTGTCAAGCTGTAATTGATGCTCAAGGGCACATGACAGGTTATTAAGACATTGACATTTTTTGTTGTGGCTGTTGTTGGCTTTTGTTTCAATAAATTGTTTGAGATGAGGAAATCACCATTGCATGTTTCTACTTAAATGCTCTACTTTCATGATATAATATCACTGTAGCTTGAACATTTTACATTTTCCATAAATTTCACCCAAAAGCCAAATATCCCTAACTATTTGTGAGTAGTGTACATATACACACACATACAAGAACAGCCAGATATACAAAAAATACAAAATGTTTAAAGGCAATATCTGTGGCAGCATGGTCACTAGAAGGGCTGTCGGTGTGAAATTGAAATTAAAATTTATATAGATAATATACTGTACAGGATGAATACAAACACATGTATACAACAATACAGGTTTAACTGTGCTTGTTAGATAAATTATCAAAATAATATTTAGATATGTTTATCTATATTATAGATAAAGACTTTAAAAGTTAAATTCTGACCAAGGTTTGCACGATGGCGTGGTTGGTGGCGTTCATGTGAGCATTGAGAGGGAAGGAACATTCTCCATCACAGTAGAACGCGGCGTAGCCCTCGGGGGCAATGATCCAATCCTTCAGTGAAAGAAACAACATATTGGAATATTTATACATTAAAATGGAAATCCGTGAGATTATTTTGTCAAAAAAAATACCATTCCAATACTGTATTTTACTGGCCTTCTATAAGAAACAGCCAGTCTAGAACATTAATATTTAGATGTTTTATATTGCTTATGTCAGACTTATTATACTTATTGTATTATATATACATATTGATAAGACAGACTTTTAAAGATATATCAGATACATTTAATGAATCATAAATTGTTACTTACTCCCTCACTTTTGACATAGCAAGCTGCGAAAAGTTCAAGCTATTTCATTATGCATTAAAGTGGTAATCCGTGACGTAATTTTGTTACATCCCATATTTGATACTTAATTTATCTGGCTCTTTATATGAAACAGTTAGGTCGCTGGGTCCGCCTTGCAATTTCTTATTAATCGTTACTTATTTAATTAGACCTGTAGTTTAAAAATTATTTTGTTTAATAATCGCATATTTGATACTTTATTTAGTTGTCTCTTTATAAGAACAGCCATCCCGTGTATCTTGTGCCTGCATGTGCTCCTCTATATGTTGTTTTCATTGTTGGTGGCGGGATCCGCCATACACGCAACAAATGGAAGGCGGCCACAGTACATTTTTTAAAGAGGGAATATGAAAAATATGAAAGAAATAAATCCTTTTCACCAGGAAATTAGAAAATAATCTTATGAATAATAGTCAAATGAAATATACTTTTAATAAATAATAACTTAATATTAAAATCTAATTCAGATCTGGGATTTAATTTGAATCAATTTAGAACTTGAAGGGCCAAGGTCATCCCTATGATTAGGCCACGAAACTAAAAGGCTGAATTTTTTTGTCTTTCTGCAATAACTGTTGAATAAATGTTATTCACATATTTATTTATCTTTATATTTAATTTAATTGAATAATATGAAATTGGAACTATTTAGGACATTTTAAAAGGTATATGCTATTTATAATGCCAGTATTGACCTTCTTTCTATGAGTTACGTTAGGTGATTTATTTCTATGTCTATATTTCACAGTGTGTTGGTGTAAAGCTTCTAACTTCTCACTCTTCCACCTTATAAGCCCAGAACAAAGTGTATTCTAGGAAGTGGCCCTGCTCAGGTTCCTCTGGTTTCCAACTCTCTGCTCTAATCTCGAAATCCAGACAGTGTGATGGTTTCCAGACCCACAGATACTACAAAGAGGGTCACTACGGGGAGAGTCGTTTACGCTCCTTGAAGATCATTTCTAATTTCCTCCTTACTCCTTAATCAAAGAAACAGGAACATTCCGGTTGTGTTGGGAAAAATAAAGAGAAGTGAAGCGTCTCTTACCTGCCATCCCAGATCCCGAAAGCTGACGTAGAGCTCGTGCTTCTTGCAGGCCTGCTTCTGTTCACTGGTTTTCAAATCTGGAAAGGAAAGGGAAATAAAATAAATGTGTATTATGCATGTATACAACAATGGGCGTGTATCAATTAAGCATTCTTCCTGCATAAGTTCCTGATGCCCTGTGTGTTTATTACTTCACAATCTTTCCGGCTAGCACCGGCACCAGAAGGGTGGGATATATTAGGCAGTACGTGTACAGTCAGTTCTTGAAGTTGATGTTAGAAGCGGGAAAATGGACAAGCCAAAGGATCTGCCCTTTCACAAGAGCCAAAATGTGATGGCGAGATGACTAGGTCAGAGCATCTCCAAAACGACAGGTCTTGTGGGGTGTTTCCGGTATGCAAAATCCCACCTCGCAACTTACTTAACTTAAAGGATATTGAGCTAAAAAGATCTGCTGCTAACATCCTGGTGCCAGATACCACAAGACACCATCAGAGGTCTTGTGGAGTGCATGCCTTAACGGGTCAGAGCTGTTTTGGCGGCACGAGGGGTCGCTACACAATATTAGTGGTGATTAGTCATGGTTTTAATGTTGTGGTTGAACGGCATATATATATATATACATACACTCAATGAGCACCTTATTAGGAACACTATACTAATACTGGGCGGGGCCTCCCTTTGCTCTCAAAACAGCCTCAGTTCTTCTTGGCATGGATTCCACAAGATGTTGGAAACATTCCTTTGAGATTGTGGTCCATGGTGACATGATTGCATTACGCAATTCCTGCAGATCTGTCAGCTGCACATTCATGCTGCGAATCTCCCACTCTATCACATCCCAAAGGTGTTGTATTGGATTTAGATCCGGTGACTGGGAAGGCCACCGAAGAACATTCAACTCATTGTCATATTCATGAAACCAGTTTGAGATGACTTTTGCTTTGTGACATGGTGCATTATCATGCAGGAAGGAGCCATTAGAAGGGGGTTAATTGTGGCCATGAAGGGTGGCACATGGTCAGCAACAATACTCAAGTTGGCTGTGGCATTCAAGCGATGATTGATTGGTATTAACAGGCCTAAAGTGTGCCAAGAAAAAAAATCCCTACACCATTACACCACTGCCAGAAGGCTGGATTGTTGACACAAGGCAGGTTCGAACATAGATTCATGCTATTGCGCCAAATTCTGACTCGACCATCCTGTGTGCCTCAGCAGAAATTGAGATTCATCAAACCAGGCTACGTTTTTTCAATCTTAAACTGTCCAGTTTTGGTGAGCCTGTTCCTACTACAGCCTCAGCTTTCTGTTCTTGGCTAACAGAAGTAGAACCCGACGGGGTCTTCTGCTGTTTCCATCCGCCTCAAGGTGCAACGTGTTGTCCATTCTGAAATATTTTCCTGCTCACCACAATTGTATGGAGTGATTATCTGAGTTACCAAAGCCTTTCTGTCAGTAAGAACCAGTCCGGTCCTTCTCCGCTGACCTCTCTCATCAACAAGCCGTTTCCGTCCGCAGAACTGCCGCTCACTGGATGTTTTTTTATTTTTCGAGACTGTTGTGCATGAAAATCCCAGGAGATCACAGAAATACTCATACCAGTCTGTCTGGAACCAACAATTAGACCATGGTCAAAAACACTGAGATCACATTTTTTCCCGATTCTGATGGTTGATGTGGACATGAACTGAAGCTGCTGACTGGTATCTGAATGATTTAATGCATTGCACTGCTGCCACACGATGTACAGGTGTTCCTAATAAAGTGCTCAGTATGTGTGTGTGTGTGTGTGTATATATATATATATATATATATATATATATATATATGTACACACACACACACACACACACACACACACACACACAGTTTATATATATACAGAGAGAGAGCTATAAAGTGCATACAGAGTATATAAACACCCTCTGGGAGTCTCTACTCACCGGAAGGGGTTCAGGGAGGGAGACTTTCTGGTATTGGGGTGCAGACATGGCGTGAGCTTTTATATTGGATATTAACAGAAAGGCTCTCAGGCCAAAATGATGAACAACAATAATAACACTAAGTCGGGCAGGAGGAAAGATGGCTTAACTGGCTCGAGGCCGGCTGACGAGCCCCATTTGCCATTCCCTTACCGCATAACAGACAAACATTAAGAAAGCACCCTGCCCGGACTGGACCAATCAGTGCGACTTGTGTGCTAATCCGGCCAATTCGTCTGCAGGTGCAGCTTAACCATGCCCCTTGGTCCACCACACAGCCATATGTGTTTGTTGAACATTTAATTTCAAAACCTGAGCATTAATATGGAGTTGCCTCCCATTCTTTAAGGAAGGCTTTCCACTAGATTTTGGAACATGTCTGCAGGGATTTACTCCATTCAAACACAAGAGCATCTGTGAGGTCAGAGGTCAGGCTCTGACATTGGGACATTCCTGTTCATCTCAAAGGTGTTGAATGGGGTTCATGTCTGGGCTCTGTGCAGGCCAGTCCTTCCACACCAGAGTCAGTAAACCATTCCTCTATGGACCTCATATTGTGTCCTGGTGAAACAGAAAAGGCCCCTCCACAAACTGCTGCCACAAAGTTGGAAGTACACACAAACATAACATCACAATTCTCTAGAATGTCATTGTTTGCTCTCGCATTAAGATTTCCCTTCACTGAAAAGAAGGGGCCAAACCATGGAAAACAGCCTCCACCACCAGACTTTACAGTTGGAACTCTGCGTTCAGGCAGGAAGCTTTCTCCTGGATCCGCCAAACCCAGATTGGTCCATCAGATGCCAGATGGTGAAGCGTGAGCCATCGTTCCAGACAACACGTTTCCCCTGCTCCAGAGTTCGATGTCCGACTGCTTTACACCACTCTGGCCAAGGCTTGGCATTGCGCATGGCGATCTTTATGATCTTAAGGACTTAGAAACCGAGTTTATGAACCTCACAACGAACAGTTCTTGCACTGACGTCGTTTCCAGAGGCTGTTTGGAACTCGTCAGGGAGTGCTGCAAGGCGTCAGCACTCTGGTTGTTGTGTGAGCTGATGTAGCGGAACGCTTCCTAGTTGAGCTGTAGCTCCTAGACCATAATTTGTTGGGAAGGTGGCATCCTATGACAGTGCCACATTGAAAGTCACTAAGCTCTAAATGATAAGTACAGACACATCCATGACAAAAAAATAAATGACTCTATACTGGTGAAGTGACAGGACTAGCGTCACCCACCTCCACCTTTAGCCGCTCTGGATGTCTCCATGTGTCCAGTGGACTTGTTGCGGTTCTGGTTCTTCCTCTTCCCTCCGGCGGCCCTCACCGAGCGCAGCAGCACCTCGCTGGCCTTGAAGAAGGCCACCAGGAAGGGCTGCTTGGCCTGTGGCCCCGAGCGGCCCACCAGCCCCGCAGACTTCAGGTGGATGCCCTGGCCTAGAAACAGAAAAACAAAAGTTTATTCAGATTTTTCTTTTATATAAACTACATCCATACCGCACATACAGAAAGTTTAAACACGTAATTAAAACACAAACGTTTTGGTTTACAGCAGTGATGGCTGTTACCACTGTACGCCACCTTTCATTAGTAACTCTGCAATACTGTAACTGGTACTGTAGACTAAGTGTCACCTGCCATCTATCTGTCTGTATGTCTGTCTGTCTATCTATCAATCCATCTGTAGAAATCCATGCCAAGCTGCAGACCCATGTTAAGACCCATGTTGTGCTGGGGGTTCATCAGCTACCGTCCATCCATTCATCCTTTCATCCATCCATCCATCTCTAAAAATTGTCAGAATATAGGTGTCTCCTTTCCCTACCGTCCATGGTCTCCACGCTGAGCTGCAGCCCCATATTGTGCTGGGGGTTCATCAGCCACTGGTTACTGGTGGCGGTGACGTCGAACACCATCCAGCCGCCATCTGAGGCCTGCAGCCTCCGGGAGTCCAGTAGGAAGGTCTCTGCATCGCTGGATGTGAAATAAAATTAAACTAAACTAAGGGTGATGTCGACTGACCACGTAACTTCCATTGTTTATCATTCGTTTTTTTTGTGATAAATTTTTATTATATATTGTTAATGTCTTTGATTATTATATATTAAAAAATGTTCTATCTTCTCATTAATTTCTATTCCATTTTCTTTTTTCCAAATTTGTCACCCACCGTAGATTTAAGGTACATTTGGTGGCTTTTGACTTTTTTTTTTGCATCATTTGAAAGTGAAGAATCAGAGCTTCCACACAAGTTGTCACTTGTGCAAATCAAGAAAATGTTTTTAAAGCTATGACTTGTTAATGACAAGGGTGTGGCAACCTGTCTTTCTGAGATAATCACCTTCAAAGTTTTCCCCCACACTTGGCTTCATTCAGCCAGCTCCCAGAATGCAAATGAGTTGGCAGACCAACAGAGCCGCATGGCTGCTTGTCACATGGTGACTTGACACCCTGCTGAATGGGGAAATCTCTGCATTGTTCTTGTGTTTTGAGGGAATGTTGAACAGCGTCATTGACGCAACATCTTTTGTTTTAAAAAAAGCTTTTATTTAACAGTAAGAATAAACATATTTTTTAAAAGTGGAATTACTTAGAAGTTTAAAAGCGCGGACAACACAACAAAATGTATACCACTTTCCAAATTATTATGCAAATTGGATTTAAGCGTCATAAACATTAAAATTTTTATTTTTCAATTAAACTCATGGATGGTATTGTGTTTTAGGGCTCTTTGGATCACTGAAATGAGTGAGCCCAAATAAAGGAAAACTACTTAAGAGGAATGTTCCACATTATTAAGTAGGCCACAGGTTTCAAGCTATATGGGAAAGAAAAAAGTTCTCTCTGCTGCCTAAAAGCGTCAAATAGTGCAATGCCTTGGACAAGGTATGAAAACATACTATATTTCACGAAAACTTAAGCGTGATCATCAGACTGTGAAGAGATTTGTGGCTGATTCAGAGCACAGACGGGTTGCAGTGGGCCCAGTAATACATGAAGACTAATTTTCAAACAGTCTTGTTTACTGATGAGTGCCGTGCAACCCTGGATGGTCCAGATGGATGGAGTAGTATATGGTTGGTGGATGGTGCCCCACCATGTCCCAACAAGGCTGCGACGTCAGCAAGGAGGTGGCGGAGTCCTGTTTTGGGCTGGAATCATGGGGAAAGGGCTGGTAGGCCCTTTAGGGTCCTTGAAGGTGTGAAAATGACCTCGGAAAAGTATAAAGAGTTTCTGACTGACTACTTTCTTCCATGGTACAAAAAGAAGAACCGTGCCTTCCATAGCAAAATCATCTTCATGCATAACAATCCACCATCTCATGCTGCAAAGAATACCTCTGTGTCATTGGCTGTTATGGGCATTAAATGAGAGAAACTCATGGTGTGGCCCCTATTCTCCCCTGACCTCAACCTATTACATTTCACTGCATATATGTATGAAAGTATGTATATGTATGTGACGAATAAACCTCTTGAACCTTGAACCCTATTGAGAACCTTTGGAGCACCCTCAAGCAAAAGACCTATGAGGGTGGGAGGCAGTTTGCATCAAAACAGCAGCTCTGGGAGGCTATTCTGACATCCTGCAAAGAAATTCAAGCAGAAACTCTCCAAAAACTCACAAGTTCAATGGATGCAAGAATTGTGAAGGTGATATCAAAGATGGGGTCCTATGTTACTAACTGTAACTTGGCCTGTTAAGATGCTTTTGATTGAAATAGCTTTTGACTTCAGTAAATATGACATCCTAAGCTGCAAATTCAACAAATGACCATTTTCAGTTCTTTACAACCTATAAAATGTTTTGAAACACTGTTAATTTGGAACAGTGCATTTTGAGTTTTTTGAAAAAAAATGTAAAAAAAAAAAAAATAGTGTTATCATTGGGAGGTTTGTTCAATAACATTTAAATTATACCCTAACAGTTGATGACTTGAAAATTATACTGACTGTCATTTGCATCGACTTTTTAGGAAAATCAGAGAAAAATGTAATTTGCATAATCATTTGGAACGCGTGTGTTTGTTTGCTCCTGGCAATTTTAGAAATGCGCGAGATAGTAGCTTTTGCTGCGGTGGGTTACATTTTATCATAAATACTTTGTTATTTTTTTCCTCTTTTTGATTTGAACTGCTATGATGATTTCCTTCCAGAGATAAATAAAGAATCTTTCTATCCATCTATTGCATATCGGCAGATTTTTATTGTTATTTTGTTATTAGGTTAGGTTTATTGATTTATCTTGTTTATTGTAATTTTTTAGGTGTATTCTATCTATCTATCTATCTGTATACTTCTAAGGGCATTAAACAAATAGAACTTTCGCTTACAGAAAACGATAATTTTAACAAGTAAGCACTGATTTAAAATCCATATTCTCCTTTTAAAGCCCCCCCCAGCTCTGGGGGTCCGTATCTCTTCCTCCATCTCCTCAACACATTAAGTTCTAAGTGGACCCCTGTGTATTCAGATATGTCAGGGCCAGAACTTCCAGAATATTTTTCAAGGAGGAGTACAGGTGGTGAACTCCACCACCCCCACCCCACCCCCCAAGAGCTCCAGCCTGGCAGCCGGCATGGGGTGGTGAGTGATGGATGGTCCAGGTTAGAGAAGAGGTCATCTGGTGCTCATCTGGCTAATGGACTCGGACTATTTTAGGAAGGAGCGTCTGGAGATAAGAGGTGTTATCAGCTACAGACGAGTGGAAACAATGGTGAGTAAAGATACTGAAGCATTATTATTATTATTATTATTATTGTTATTAATATTATTAATAATAATAATAATAATAATAATAATAATAATAATAATAATAATAATATTGTTATTATTATTATTAACTATATTATTATGGCCTTCTAAAAGTTAGTGATACAAGACTCGTGAACGATATGTTCCTAGCGAACAAATCTTTTAAATGACTTGAGTCTGCCGTCACTCCGACGAAAGAGTGAATCTTCATCTCTCAATCTGAAACTAATTGCTTAACTAAATTAAAGTCCAAGGAAAATAATTCATATTAAATGAGACTGATTCATGCTTTGCATTCCAGAAAAATAAATCTTTTTCACAGAATTAAATAATTCCTGTGAGAATTCCATTCTCAACTCAGTGCCAAACCGACTCTTCTTCTCATTCATTGTTGAGGAAGTCCTCCCTCGCTCACCGTGAGTTACACTAACTGAACCAAACGACCCAAGAAGAGTCGCACAAATCAAACAATTTGTTTTACTGAGTGACTCCTCAAGAACCGAATCTCAAAATTTAGTTAAACCTTTCATCACTACGAATAGTTCTGACTTTCAGAGTCAAGCTTGTTCTGATGAACACAGAGCAGCTGTTCTGCTGGAACTGATGAATAAACGGAGCCTTGTAATTTTGATCTTGCAACATAAGAGCCAGTTTCCATTATTTATGTATTTTATGGGAAATTTGAAACGTTTTCACGGTCACCTGGCGAGCTTTCACGGCAGAACAGTGGTTGGAACACACTGTTTTTTTTATTTAAACAAAAGTCACTTAAACCCTCAAAAATGTTGGATGTTCATGTCTAAACTAGTTTCAGTGAGTTAGTGTTAGTTAGTTAGTTAGGATGAAGTGTGTTAAAATTACAGTTAACCGTGCTTCCCATACCGCGTCGCACATGGTAATTTAACCCCCCGCCCCCGTGCCCCCTCACCATTTTTAACTGCCCCCTCAGTCACTAGTTCCTAGAGTTACTATTTCCCCTCAGTCACTAATTCCTGGAGCAGGGCTTTGATGGCAGGGATACTCCACAACACACTGGGTAAACTGAAAATAGTCATATTGTCCGTATGCAGTCACTTCAGACATTGAGTTGAGATAATTAAAATCTAAGAGAGTTTTGCCATGTACTGAACCTACCCTGTGCATAGATAAATCAAACGAAGAATCGCTTTGTGATAAATAAGCCAAATTTATTTGGCTTTTTTTTTGTATATTTGGCTATTTGGGGTTTTTATTTGGCAATTTTTTGTATGTATGTATCCCAAACCAGGGAGAGCACATTGCTCCTTACCTGTTGCCGTGCTCCTTGATGACCTGGTGGATGGTCACCTTCAGGGTGATGTTGTCATAGCGGGCGTGGCTGTGATCCTTGAAGATGCGGAACTCTGCTGCAGTGACAGCCTCGCCATCCGGGATCTGCGTCAGGTCGAAGCGAAACTCCTTGTAGTGCCGCCGCTGGTGAGAGAAATCTTTATCTCTCTCCACTGGAAACAGGAAAGGAAAGGCGGCTTATTTTGAGAGAAACATTTTTCTAATCATAAAATATGACTTCATCTGCTGCCGCTGCGCGTAGAAAGATGAATGATATCTTCTCTTACGTTCCAGCTCCAGTGTAAACATTTAGACGAGCTACAAAAGCACTTTCCAGAGCATTAAATCAGAGAGGGGCAGCGGCGAGCGGCCCCGCACAGGAGCTGCTTTCTGCTGCATGATGAATGGGCTGTCAGCTTAGAAAAACAGCCAAATTTCAATTACACACTTTGCTGAGGAGAGGAGATCTGTGGAATTCAGCATCATGTGAACAAAGACAACTCTGACCTCATTCCTGACCTGGTTCTGACCCGGTGTCTACACAATGTACTGCTGTTTAAGGCCACACTGATAGTTTTATGTTTTACTTCAAATGTATGTTTTCAATCTTCAATCCCTTTTCTCCAAGCAATGCCATCACAACACTTCCCAATTAAACCCATCTTTCTTCTCTATCGGAGGGGCAACCTAGAGGGCACCTTAGAACGTTTTCTCGATCGTAGGGGAACTCTAGAGGGCATGTTACACTGTTTTATCTATCATAGGGGCACTCTAGATCAGGGGTGGGCAAACTTTTTGGCTCAAGGGCCACATTTCATTTTTAAAACTGACCATTAGTAGATTACGTGAAATATGAGCAGGCGAAAAAATTAAAATATATGTGAAATCTATTTCCTCTTATCCCATTTTTTAATTAATGAATTCATTTTTAAATAAAAAATACAACAACTTACCATTGATGGATTTAATGAGAACAGTGTTGCTGGTCACCCTTTTTTGCCAGCGCATCAAAATCTGGTGCCATTTTCGTTGCGGAAATTCGTAGGACAGCGCTCAGGTGTTCATCAGTAAGCTGGGCTCTGTGGCGTGTTTTGTTTAGGTTCATCACACTGAATGTCTGTTCACACACATATGTAGAGCCAAATAACACCAGCATCTTCCTTGCCAACTGTAGGATGTCAAAGTCAATTTTACCTTGAAGGCTTTCACGTTTGAATACATGAATACCTGTGTGTCGTATACAAACTGATCTTTCCCTCGTACCTTCACGTTCAGCTCATTCATGTGTGCCAGTATGTCCACAGCGAACACCAAATCAGTGGCAACGGTTTCTTGGCAAATCAGACACACAGCCTTTGATCGTAATTCAGTAAAAAAATATTTTGCAATCCAATCTTTGTTGAAAACCCGACACTCGCTGTCAATTTTGCACTTTTTTTGTCCGCTCATTTTGTTATGGGTGATGCATCTTGACATCAGAGAAGGCCCGGCAATGCACCATCTGGTGGTACCATTAAGTATTACAGGAAAATAACAGTAAAATTAATACTACAAATTTAAATATATAATAGGATTGTTGTTAATGAAAATGCCTCGCGGGCCGGATTAAACAACGTCGTAGTTTTCCTACCGCTGCTCTAGATGGTACTTTATAAGGTTTTCTCTATCATAGGGGCACTCCAGAGGGCACTTTATACTGTTTTCTCTATCGCAGGAGCAGGCCCTGCTCCAGGAATTAGTGACTGAGGGGCCATTTAAAAAATGGCGAGGGGACACGGCGGTGGGGTGGGTGGTTAAGTAACCATGTGTGAGGCGGTACAGGAAGCATGGTTAACTGTAATTTAAATAAACATTCCAAATAGTAATTACAAAGAAAATAAACTACTCTGAGGCAAATGTGTCTTTCCTTATCTGTCCATTTTTCACACTGTTGTTGATACCGTTACAATGCAAGTCGTGTGCATGTGTGCTAGCGCTCGCAAAACGAATATGCGCAGGGCTCCTCTACATCCCTGTGTGTGGATCTCATAGGCGCTCGTGGATTTTCTCACTGATATGCCACCATAAGATCGCTGAAATAATTCCAGCCCACCTTCTCACAGACCGGTGGCCTACACTAACAACTTAACAGAATGATTTTAGAAACGCCAATTGACTTGCTTTTAACAAATTTCATTTGTTTATACAATGAAGAATTGTCAAGTATCACTTCCATGAGGCTGTTCTCAGCAGACCGATCACAGGCAATGAACTTTTCTGCAATGTTGAATCCAATGATGCAATGCTTTGGTAGGTCTAAAATGACATCAATCACAAATAAAAAATATTTAATTCCATTTATTTAATATAAACAATTATATCTTCAATTGAATCTTGCAGCAGGAGCAATTTTGTTCCTTGCTATAAATATTTTATTTAAAATATAATTGCTTATAACATTTAAACAGATGAGGGTGGACCTGCCACCAGCGGGCAAGGAGTCCAGGGCCTGCACAGGGCCACTTGAGAGGGGACTTATTAATGGTTTCTCTATCCTAGGGGCACTCTAGAGGGCAATTTACACTGTTTTCTCTTCCATGACGCTATTTTTAATACGCCATTGTTGTACACCCACAGACATTATAGCCTCCATACTAACGCTTAGTATGGAGTGTTTTTATTTGGCTATATTCTTTTAATATGTGGTCGGTTCAGGATATTTATTTTTATATTTTTTGTTTATTTTGCTATTTTTGCTTTTTATTTGGCTATTTTTGGAATATTTGGCAATTTTTGTTTCATTATTTGCCATTTTTTGTGAAATCACATTTCATGGATGAAAGTTGTTCCTGTCATTATATTATCAATGATATTTTCTGTTGCTATAAACATGGAGGTGCTGGTTTGGGACGTCAGCCTGATAGTTTGTAAGGAGGAAAAGCGAGCAAGTACTTAACACAGCCAGAGGTCAGAGGTCACCACGGGTTCCATTATTCTAAGCACCAGCGCTAATCTGAAGCAGGAGTGGAATCCAGAGCGTCAGGAATCCAGAATTTAGGTGGAACAGATTAGAAAAATACGTCCATTTGTGCATATTCGTTAATGATGCATTTCTATTCATACAAATACACAGCATCAATAAATAAATCACCTTTTGTGCAGCTATACAGTTTTTAATCAACTTTTTTTTCCGCATTAATTAATGGATTTTTTTATTTTTATTTTGATCTTTTCTTTGTATATTTGCCTATGCTTTGCCTATTTTGTATATGTGGCTTTTTGTGCTATTTTTTGTATACTGTATCTGGACAGTTTTTCATCTGGCAATATTTTATGTATTTAGTTTTTTTGCTTTTAATAAGGCTGTTTTTTTTTGCTATATTTGACTATATCAGTATTTTTCTTTTAATTTGGCTATTTTAGTATATTTGGCTATTTGAGTGCTTCGCTCATTTATACTAATTGTCCGTACAGCAACGCACCAGTCTTTACCAAGACAAATTCCTTGTATATGAAAATGTACTTGGCCGAAAATACAGGTTCTCATTCGTATTCTGATTAATTTCAAAGCGCTTTATTAAAAGCTATAATATATGGATGAAACATCCTCATAGAGATGATAGAGGAGGTCAGCGGTTTCTATTTAACTGTGTTGTAATAGAGACAGAGGGCCATTCAATGCTTCAATGGCTTTTAGTGTTGCCGGTTCCACAACCGCCGGTTCCACTGGTGCTGAGTGGAACCAGATGGAGTCGGGCCAAGGTGGAGGATTACACCTCCACCCACATCAACACACATTCACTGCTACATGTATCAATGTCTGCTTCATGGAACTCACTTTTCAGCTATTTTTCTGAGAATACACACATATATTCTGTAAATACATTATATATATATGTTTTACTTTACTTTTATTGATGTAATTATTATTATTATTATCTTTTATTTTATACATTTTTTTCAGACAGCTAATGCTAATCATGTAGAAAAGCACCAGTCCTCACTGTGACAAATTCCTCCTCAAATTCCCCTATATGTAAATATACCTGGCAGAATAAAAAAACTCATTCTCATATCTATCTATCTATCTATCTATCTATCTATCTATCTATATATATATATATATATATATATATATATATATATATATATATATTAGTGTTAGGGCTGTTATGGCGATATATAGCTATAATATTGATAATGCTACATGGTATCATTGTGATATAGTTAAATGTTGTCTTTAAGGAGCAATACAGCTAAGTAATGGCGTTTTCTAAACTTCATAGACTGTTGAATATCCATATTACTAAATAAATACAAATATTTATCTTGGATAAATACCTTATGACAGCATGGAAATATTAGTAATTTCAGAAATATAGTCAAATTATTGATATTGAGTTATTTGTCCATATCAAACCCAGCCCTATGTGGTGTTATTTGCATTTTTTTTTATGTCTTTATTTGCGAGTGTACAACGATGCATCAAACGCCATTTTTCAAGTTTCAAGTACCCTCTAACTCTTATTTGAATGTAATGGATACCAGATGCTGTAAATGAAATAAACTGGCTCCTGTTGGAGGCCGTGCAGCACACAGGCTTCATTCAGAAACATCCATACCCATTTTATCAACAGGAAATAATTGGGAGCAATTTTCTCAAGGTCAGACGGTAGATCTGATAACTGGGGTCAAAGGTCACAGTGCTACTGGAGAAACCCAATCACCCCGCAATTCCACCACTTTTTACTACAACAACAAAACATCACGGCATGAAGGGCGAGTAAGTATTTTACAAGTTATGTACTTCTAAAAATGAGGTACTGAGGGCGATAACGGAGATTAAAACAAGTTAGGTTTAAAAGTAGAAGGAAGACAAAGTGTATAGTACGACTATAGTTTGGGTCGGAATTTGAGTGAAAGAATAAAAAAGCATTAAACTTTATATTCCCTGCCTCAAAATAAATGCATTTAATTTAACATGCTTATCCAGTGTATAACATTATAATGTGTAGACGTAATTAATTTCTGCAGATGATTTGCACAATAATTAAATACAAATAAAATAACTTTCTGGACAAAACTGAGTCTAAATGAATGTTAGAACAGCATCAATAGGTAGAACTTGAGAGGCTGTTGGAGAGTTTTAACACAACAGGTCAAACACGAGTTAACAGGCTCCAGTGTCTCTAAAATGTTATTGGGCATGTTATTCCCGAAGCATTGGGGAATAATCGGGGAAGAATTGTTGGTTTGAATAAAATCATACCAACTACAACAATTTGTGAGGTGTTCCAATTTTAATAATTAATTATCAAATATTATAAGATGTAATATTATGACATATTAAATCTGCTAGTTCCAAGTCTGATGATATAAGTTAAGTCAAAAATTAAACCAAGGCAATAACACTTTATCCATGTCACCGGGTATTTCATATGATAACATATATAGCCTGGATGAAACGGATCATTTACATCCACTCACCCAGGTTGACGAAGCTCATCACCATGTCCGCGTCGTTGAGGAAGGCGGTGTCCCGGGCAGTGCTCAGCGGGGCGGCGCTCAGCGGTGCGCTGTGGCCTCTCAACGGGTCGGCGCGGAAGTGAGCCACCCCGGGAGCGCCGTGGAGCGCCCCGCGGCGCCCGTGCGGCGCCCTCCTCTGCAGCTCCTGCTCCTCCTCCGCGGACATGGCGTTGTACAGGTCCAGCATGAAGAGCGGCGCGGAGGAGGCCTGCTGGCCGGGGGAGAAGGGTCGCGGCCGGTGCGGCAGCCCCAGGATGGACAGGATCTCGCGCTGGATCTCGCGGCGCTCGTAGCCACGCAACCTCCGGTAGATGAAGCTCGAGTGCACGTGGTTATCGGCGCCGCACAGGAAGCCCGCGCAGCTCCAGAGGAGCGCGAGCAGGGCACAGCGCGGCGCGGCCCAGCGGCGCGGCGGGGTGCGGCGGGGCGGCGATGCGGCCCAGCGGCGCGGCGGGGTGCGGCGGGGCGGCGATGCGGCGTAGCAGCGCGGCGGGGCGCAGCAGCGCGCCTGGCCCGGCATTGCGGTGGTGGTGTGTGCGTGTGTGTGTGTGGGGGGGGGGGGTCGGGGTTAGGGTTAGGGTTAGGGTTAGGAGGGGGCGACTACATGGCGCTGGATGAAAATCCAAAACAAATCCCCATCATTTACTTCCCATCGCGACTTCGACTTGTAAAATTGATCCTCAACGGGTGTTCGCCTCCGTCCGAAACTTCACCCAAACGTCTCCTCTTTATTGGGTTTATTCCGCCGCGGCGAGAGGACGCGCGGCACCGCCCACAGCGTCGGGGTTTCCCGGTTCCGGATCCTTCATTAAAATACAAAAAAATAAAAGAAGTTGAACAACCTGGTGCAACAGCAACAGGGTGGGGTGATGGAGGTGTCTCTCCGAGTCCTTCCCACTCAGTTTGACCTTTTTTTACTTTTCCTTTTCCTCCACCTCTCTCCCATTTCCCTTTTCCTCTCCCTCTCTACCATGTTCTTTTTTCCTCCCCATCTCCCCCTCTCTCCCCTCCCCCTCCTTTTCATTTTTCCTCTACCTCTCTCCTCCCTTTCTTCCCATCTCTCCCCCCCTTCCTCCCCATTTTCCTCTCCCTCTCTCTCATATTCCTTTTTCACCCCCTCTCCCCCTTTTTCCACTCCCTCTCTCCCCCTGTTCCTCTCCCTCTCTTCCCTCCCCCGCTATCCCCTTTCTTTTCCCCTCCACCCTCTCCTCCACTTTTCCCTACCCCCCCACTCCTGCCCCCTCCAGCAGCTCCGGGGTGGAAGCGTAAAAGGAGACAGTTGAAATCCGAGAAGCGTCCTAACGATGGAGGAGAGAAAGAGAATCGTGACGGAGCCTTTAATCACCTCATCCTCTGCAAAACAACACGTACCTCAACCTGGGTCCGCGGACCTCCCCCGGTACTTCGAGACGTTCCACGGGGTCTCCGGCTAAGATGATTAATAGTTAGATAATGAAAATAATGAAACATGTAAAAAAAAAAAAAAATAATAGCGGAAATATAACGGGAATAATTAAAGAAAAATTATAATAATAATGAAAATACAGTAATGGCTGTTTTGATCTTAATGTCACTGTTGTCCCTCTATCTATATTAGAGACACTAAATCATACCTAAAATATGATTTTCACATCAAAGAGGGTCTAGTGCGTGTGAAATTCAGAGTCCTCGAGATGCAAAAGGGTTGTGAGTATTTGGCCAAAAACGTACCTTGCTTTAAATTGTAAAAATAATAATTGTAATTGTAAAATTAATACAATTGTATTCTCTCATTAATTAATTTAATGTTTTTTTTTTATATATAATAAGGCGTGTGATAAATGGATTGTATAGCTCTGCAGTAGGTCTAAGTATTTCCCAGGATGATAGTTACAACACACTTTCTCACCCAAATAAACCCAAATAAACCTTGCAGTATTTATTGTTACACGAATGTTGTTGTTACACTAATCTCTGTCGCAATGTAGCTTGAATGTTATTCTCCCTTGTAAGTCGCTTTGGATAAAAGCGTCTGCTAAATGACTAAATGTAAATGTAAATGTAAATTCCCTTATATCATACGTTTTGTGGTCGCCGTCATTAGCGTCAATGACAGTGTTGTTGGCAAACACCGCCATCTAGGGAACAACGTCAAATCTATGCTTTATTCCAGAGGCCAAAATTGAAAGCACCTAGGGCCCCCAGCCGGGTTGTCCTTTTTTTTACACCAAACATACGTTTATTGTCTTTTTTTAAATTAATACATTTGTTAAGATAATACAAATAATAATAATAATAATAAAAATAATGATAATAATAATAATAATAATAATTAAAGCTTTAAGCAGCGATGACCGGGTCCTCAAAGTGCAAGTGTCAGTGGGACCCAATAAATTGAATTGGAGGAGTCTGCGGAAGTATGGAGCATGAAAATGACCAAAAAGTGACAAAAAGTCAGTTAAACAGTGGCTTTTCTAACATGAAATTCAAGGCTGTGCCACCCCTACACCGTGTAACGAAAACCAATTTTTTAAATTACTTTTAATCGTAAATGTGTCTTGGAGACACTCACCGGGTTTGAAGTCGATCGATAAATGACCTAGAAGGAATTTGCGAAAGTACAAAGCACGAAAAATGACGAAAAGTGACTAAAATTACACATTTCATCCAATATGGTCGACTTCCTGTTGGGTGTCGGTCATGTCTGCAATACCATATTTTTTTAAGTCTAGTGATATTACGTAAGCATACCAAATGTTGTGAGTTTTCGTAGTAAAAAGTGAATAAGTTTGATTTTTTGAAATTTTAAGAGGGCGTGGTCGGCCATTTTGCTATGCCCATGCACGGGGCCTATATAATACAGATGGGGGAACGGGACTAACATATGTGCAAAGTTTTGTGAGTTTTCGAGTTTGTTAACGCCCTCCAAAACCCGACGCAATTTGGCTGAAGAACAAGAAGAAGAAGAATAAACAGAGCAACAACAATAGGATTCTCAACCTCCATTCTGTAGATGAGGACCCTAATAAACAGAGCAATAACAATAGGATCCTCATCCTACATTCTGTAGATGAGGACCCTAACAAGAAGAATAAACAGAGCAATAGCAATAGGATCCTCATCCTACATTCTGTAGATGACCTTAATTAAAGCTGCAAGCAGCGATGACCAGGTCCTCAAAGTGCAAGCGTCGGCGGGACCCGATATATCGGATCGGAGAAATCCGCAAAAGTACGGAGCATGAAAATGACCAAAAAGTGACAAAAAAAATCACGTAAAAAGTGTATTTTTCCAAAATTAAATTAAAGGCTGTGCCACACTCATACCGTGTGATGAAAACTAAATCTTTTAAATTGTGTCTACAAGACACATTTAATCGTAAATGTGTCTTGTAGACACTCGCCGAGTTTGAAGTCGATCCGATAAATGGCCTAGGAGGAGTTTGTGAAAGTACGAAGCATTAAAATGACCAAAAAGTGACGAAAAGTACACATTTAATCCAATATGGCCAACTTCTGGTTGGGTTTTGGTAATAGCGGCAATATCCTTTTTTTGAGACTAGTGATGTTAAATATGTGTATGAATGTGAATGTGTATGTATGTGAATTTTGTGAGTTTTCATGTTAAAAAGTGAATAGGTTTGCTTTTTTGAAATTTTAAAGAGGGCATTGTCAGCCATTTTGCCACGCCCATTCACGGGACCCATATCATTTCGATGGGGAGACCGGCCCTCGGACCGTTCCCTGACGAGGTCCCTTCTATTTCTACTTAGTGCTTTCTCTTTTTGGGGTTTGTCTTAGGGCTTAGAGGGTGCCATCAGAATGTCTTTAGAATGTGGGCCTGTAAAGCCATTCCAGAACTCCAGAAGCTTTTAAGTGCTATGTAAAGATTCAAGATTCAAGATTTTTTATTTGTCACATACATATACATACTTTCATACATATATGCAGTGAAATGTAATGCAACGCACCCGGTGATAGCACACAATATGTCCTAGGAAAAAGAGAAATAAAAGTAAAGAATTCCTTTCTAATAGACCAACTAACTGACTCCTAAAACGTAATACAGTAAGTTGAATACTTATAGAATAAGATAAAAATATATAGAATAAAATACAATAAAAATAAAATGAAATAAAATGGAATAGATAGAGGGAATATGCATATGTATGTACAGATATGTGCAATTAAAGTGGCATGTGAATTAATGTGAATTAAAGTGGCATGTGAATGTGAATAGAGTGAGGTAGTGTTTGGGATAATACAGCACAGTATACAACAGTACGGCGCAGCAATACGGCATCACGAACAACCCTGAACAGTGACACAGTATGCGGTACAGTATGCTACATACAGTACAGTAGGTAGTGGAGCCTAGTGTATGGCTCGGTTAGGACCCCTGGTGAGGTCAGCACCAGGGGTCAGCACCAGCAGTAAATAAATGTGACTTGAAAACAATAAGAAGACGTACACTGAGAGAGTTTGTCTTGGTCCAAATTAAGTTTATTTTCAACATTGAAAGACAACAACGTACATCTTCTTAAACAGTGATAATTAACAGCAGGCTGTCTCTATCGCCAGTGTTCATATATTAACTCTCAGATAGCAGAAGTATACACAAACTGGCAGGTAGACAATAGGAACAGGTTTGAATCTGATGAGGTTTAATCGTACTACAGTGCTAAGTTGGTGGTGGTGGTGGTGGTGGTGGTGGGTGTTATAGGACAACATCATTCATTGTTTGTTTGTTTTGGGGAAACGAAAAAAAAGTCCATGTGCGCCCTCGCGCGTACGTATGCACGCACACAGCCAAAAGCTAGCCACCATGTTCTCTATTTTCAATGTTGTGATTCGCTCTCTCTGTTGAAAGTCTTGCTCGACTTTGATTGCACAGTCACTATGGTAACAGTCAGTCTTTTAAACAGCAGTTTACCATTATTATGCATTGGAAGTGGATACAGTCGACTAACCTAAATAAGAAAATAATTACAATTATTGAAAGCCAATTTTAAATTAGTCTGCAGTTCTGCTAATTAAAAATGAGATGTATTTATAACTGAGGCAAGCAAAGCAAGTACCACAGTAACTGTCTTTCTAACTGACAGACTGGGCTACTGTGGCTGAACCCAACAGAGCAGTGAACCATGACACGCCTGGCTCCGCACGCCAAACCCCTCTGTGGCTGCAGTCTTGTACGGCAGCAGAATAATTTGGATATGTGACATAATAAATCCATCACTACAGTACCTCGATCTGAGCTGCAACACCCGGTCCCCCAAATGTCAAAATCTCAAGCACTAATCAACGTCATAATATTGTTGTCATTATTATCGATAACGGGTCAACAGGATGCCGACACATTCAATTGTAGTCTTGTGTGCATCTTTCCCAGCCATACAAAATGGCCTGGCCACAATATTATTATTCTAGATCGATTAGAGGCAAAACAAGAACAAAATAAAAAATGTCCTCCACCCTCAAATTCAGTACCTGAAGGACGGTTGGCATCAAAGTCAAGACTGGGTCAAACTAAGAATAAAAAAATAAATAAATAAACACTACATTTAATTCACCTGTCTAGCCTCGTGTACACACGCAAACACACGCCCGGGGTTTTAGGAGTGGGAGTGTCACTGGAGTGTGGCTGATGTAGCTGATGAAGTGAGAGTAGGGGGGAGAGAGAGAGAGAGAGATCGATCTGATATGACTGGTTGAGACAGCACTATATTATCTAAAACCAGTGTCCATGAGCTCAGCCTCTTAGGGTAACTCAATTAGAGAGGCTTTTTTTTGGATGTAAAATAGCACAAAAACTTCAGCTCGAGTCTTGAAAAGCTGCTGTCCTTGGCCCCACCCTCCCTGCATTATTGTTCCTAATTATTATTTTAAACACATTTCCGTAACTTTAAATTCAAAAGTTCAACTAGTACCCGCTCTGTACACGATTAAGCATATTCAACATGTTTGATTAATTTTGAACGTGAGGAACATAGCGGCGTCTAGCTTTATGTGGATTTTATCCATCCATCCATCCATCCATTATCTATACCACTTATCCTCGTGGGGTCCCGGGGGGGCTGGAGCCAATCTCAGCTGTCATTGGGCGAGAGGCGGGGTACATCCTGGACAGGTCGCCAGTCTATCACAGGTACGTGGATTTCAGTCAAATACAATTTTAATCTTAATGAAATGGTATTTAAGTGTTTTTAGGCAGCAATTAATCCACCTACTTACACGGTTATAGGGGTGGAAATCTATCTTGTTGAGCGATTGGACTATTTATTACTAACTGAGACCAACGTATGAAAGCAAATAAATACCAAAATTAGGTAAAATAAAAATCTAAATTAATATAAGTTCATGAAATTCCTGTTGGCAAATAGATTTTCATGAATTTGCACAGTTACTCAGTCAGAGTTAAAAGAAAAAACAAATGAAGGTTTTCAATTTACACGTTGGCAAATTTCCCAACTTAGGGCAACAATTAACAGAACATACACATTTGTCCAGTAGAGGGCGCACTGAATGGCACTTACTGTTCCGCAAAATGTTTCTATTTCGGGATGAGCATAGCAATTCTTTGTATTAAATTTTGGCATGGATGCAAAGCACCATTTCAGAGGATCAGAGAAGGAGAAAGCCAGACATTTGTCTAGTTGTCAAGTATTTTTCTAGTCCAGCTGAGTGCAGAAATCTGGTCCAAATCATGTGTAGATAGTTGCAGACCCGGTCTTGTCCGGTCCGATCCAGTCCGGTTTTAGGGTTCTTCAAACAGCTGGAGGTCCAGCCTGACGACGATCTCCCCCGTGGGAACTTCGTGGAGCAGCAGCCGCTTTGTTATTGGTCCCTTGGTGCCCTGGTCCTTCTTGATCTCAGCCAATCGGATCTCTGTCCTGCCCAGGAAGTCTGGAAAAAGCCAGAATGGGAAAAAAAAATTATAATTCTGACTTTAATTACAGAAAAAAAGCCCTTCTGTTTTCAAATTTAAAATAACCCCAAATTCAAATATAATTCCAATATTCATAAAGGTAAAATATTCATATCCTTGTGATATGAAGATTTATTTTTGTTAACCCTAATTTTATTTTATTAACGCCTGGGGCCACCGTTTTAAGAAGCGTGGTGCTGCTGACCATCTGGTGAGAACTGGTCCCGCTCGAACACGGTGACACAGAGGACATCCTGTTCCAGATCCTTGATGAAGAACTGACAATTGGAGTTCCACTTGGGGTTCAGCGTGTCCTGAGGAGGCAGCGACGGTAAACGCACCTTTTACTCTTTTTTACAGGGACGAGATGGAAAGAAGAACAAATCAAATGCTGTGAAATACCTGTAATGTCTTAGTGATATGGCACTGGGATCCCATGGTCACCTCACAGTATGGATTGCTCTTTCCTGGGAAAACAAAGAGACACCAGAATTCAGAAGTTAATTTCGGGTTATGCATAAAACATGTGTTCTCTAAGAGCAACCTTTTTTAATTTAGCTAAGGAGCCACGTACATATAGCAACAGATTGGACTAAGCTCTAAGCACATCCCAGTCACATTTTAGGTATTACTGTCGTAGTTATTTAGTGAATGTATAAATGTGTGTTGTAAATAATGATCATCTGTAAGGCGAGGTCATGTACAATTTTACTTTTCATCATTTACGGTAAAAATACAAAGTGCTCCTTTACTTTGGATTTAAACTAGACTCTACAGGGCTATATTGATTCACCCGCAATGTTTAATTTTGAGTAGCTGTGGGGGTTAAACATGTGACACGTGTAGTTGTCCAATTATTTGCCTTGACGAAAAAATAATTTCACCCGAAGGAGGAATGTGATTAATGTCAGAATGTCAGAATTTCCCTTTTATATATTGTTTAAAGGAGTATTTATACCCCCAAAAAACAAGTTAACTAAATACGTTAGAGTGTGTGTGTCTGTGTACCATGGGAGCGACATGGTTTGAGTTCTATTCCTTCCACAATGTTGACCATCAGTCTGCCGATACCTGTCGCCCTCTGTGAGCGGACTGAGAGAGAGAGAGAGAGAGAGAGAGAGAGAGAGAGAGAGAGAGAGAGAGAGAGAGAGAGAGAGAGAGAGAGAGAGAGAGAGAGAGAGAGAGAGAGAGAGAGAGAGAGAGAGAGAGAGAGAGAGAGAGAAAAGAAGTGGAGAGAATATTTGATCCATTTTATAACTTAAACTTACAAGTAACAGAAACGGGATAAAGACTGAAATGGGATACTTCAATATTACTACAGGGTCCATTTCTGGCATTACAAAATGAAATTCAAGGACTTTAGAATACTTTTTAAATTTATTTTCAAGGACTTAAAAACAAATAATACATTTTCAATGTGATTAATTAATTGAAATATAATATAACCTTATACTCATTGTCTATTGTTTATATTAGGATATCTATATATCTCTATTATTAATCTCATTGTCATCTACTACTATAAGTTTCTATTTCCAACCATGCTGGATTCAATTTACATTTCCCTGCAATAATCGATGTTGTAAAAGCCATTCTGGAAACATGTTAATATGTTACTATTTGAATAAAAACTTTCTCCCCAATGACTTTTCAAGCACTTCAGCACCAAAGGGGCTATAGGTATTCCAGTACTTAGATTTCTGAGAACAAAATTCAAGCATTTCAAGGACTAGCAAGAACCCTGTTACTATATATATATATATAAAAAAACTGTATATATTTATAAGGTTTTAAATGGGATGAACGCAGGGAGGGAGGGATGAAAGGATGGGTACCCAGGTAAGCCTTTTCCCGCTTTTTCTTCTCCGTCTCGATAAAGAGTTCCGATGCCGCCTTGATCTTCTGAACCCACGCCGTCCTACACACACACACACACACACACACACACACACACACACACACACACACACACACACACACACACACACACACACACACACACACACACACACACACACACACACACACACACACGTCATGATGAGGAGGTGTGGTGCGCCCGGGTAACCATAAATCTGAGTGTGGGTGCGTGTTCTGTTTGTTACCTTTCGTTGATGCTCTCCGCTCTGATGGTGTACACTCGGTCGATGTGGGAGATGTGGAAGAGTGGCTCGTCTCCGGAAGGATCCGTCGGCAGCTTCACAAGCACTTCGTTCAGAAAGATGGGCTGCCACAGAAAGGACGTAATATAATATAAGTATAAAGTATAAAAAAGTACGATCTAAGTGATGATATCGTCTTTCACTAGGAATGTATTGTGATGGACAAGATACCACAGGATAAATATTTTATGTTAAAAAACAGGTTTTAGTCAAGTTAAAGTGGCGATCGATCAGATCGTCTGTTGGGTGTATTACACTACAACATTTTTTTGTTTTTCCATCCGTCTTCGCTCTAAGACGCTCACTTTCTTTTCTTAAGTTACCCTTCTTCTTATTGATTTTATGTTTGTGACAAATATTCACTTGAACTTGATTTGTTTTTCTTTGTTTTGATTATATTGTTTTCTTCTTTCTACTGCTTGAGAACTGGGAATGTGGTGGACCTGGCCACAAACCACGAAAGCAGAAGATAAAGGAACACATACATGAGGCAATTACATCAAAACGCTGTACGCCATCTAAATAAGGGATTTTTTTTTAAACAAATAATCTCACAGATTTACACTTTAATGGGAGGACTGGTAGATAATTTGAACATTTGTATTGTCTACCAGTGGTGTGTGTGAACACACACGTGTATGTATATATACATACACATACATACACATGTAAACAATATGTATATATAATGAAACATGAAGACACTAGCACTCTCACTAGCAGTCTACCAGTGGTGTGTGTGTGTTTACACACACACACACACACACACACACACACACACACACACACACACACACACACACACACACACACACACACACACACACACACACACACAATAGATCATGAAACATGAAGACACTAGCACATAGCTCTCAGTCAATGACAACAAGAAGATTACCTAAAATAACTCTATTACAGATATAAGGTCTGAATACTTTTTTTTATGCATGCCATTTATTTGAAATCTTGTTTGGTCTGGAATCATACATATCTTATACATATCAAAGTGGGATTCAATGTGGGAATTTCTGAAATTTGTGAGATTTTTTTTTTCAGACAGTGCTTTAAAATCCAAAAGAGAATCTCTGTGCGTGCGTGTGAGTGTGTGTGCCCTCTCACCGTCTTGTACATGCGATACTGTAGGTGTGTTTTGGAGGCGAAGACCTTGTCGGAGTTGGAGAAACCCAGAGGTTTGGTCACCTGAGGGAAAGATGGATAAATCTAACATGCTGAGGACTTCATTTCATGTGAATTATAAATCATTAATATTTTATTAAGTTAGGATGCCAAAACACTTTTATCCTAAAATACAGCCAATTTAAACGACCACTGTGGTGTCATATGGCCCATATTTTGAACAGTTCCACTTTTCACTGCAATCGTTAGATTATATCTTCCATCTTTCCATGGTCTAATTTCTGGGACATTCAACCTGTGTGAGCAGCAGGAAGTCGTTGAACAGGAAGCCGTAGAGCTCTTTGCTACTCTTGGCTTTGAACAGCTTCCCGCTATGCAGGAACTTCCGGGGACCGAGACAGTTCGTCACCGAGTTGAACACCAGTTGCTGGGAGGAATAAAAATAAAACAACACACACACACTTGAAAAAAAGAAGGAATGTCAATGTCATTTTTAAGCATCTTTAAACCCAAAATTTTAGACTACTATATACTGTATACAGGTACTCCTCACTCAAAGACCTACCTGTTTAATGAGCGTTCGGACTTACGACCAGCTCTCTGACCAGTCTGTAATGTACAATACCACGGCGTGCGTGGGGTCTCAGCGTCAAGCATCTCACCGCGCATCACCCTTTATATACTATTTACACTGTATAGACACGACATACACATCTCATCACCGTTCTCAGTCTCATTCCTGCAGTCTGTCAGTCAAGTCAAGTGGTTTTGTTCACTACACTGGTGTTCGCAATTGCCATGCCCCCATACGATGAAATAACACGGATTCTCGTTTATCGACCAATTTACTTAACAACCTGGTTGTAGGAACGGAACTCAGTTGTTAAGTGAGGAGTACTTGTATATTCTTTTTTTTACAGCTGACCCCTGCAATTAATTTGAGAACCACTAGGGGGCCACAAGTCAACTAAGTGTGTGTGATTGTTGCATTGGATAAGCAGCGATGGAAAGTACGATGTATAATTGTATTCTGTCTATGCTTAGAGAGAGAGAGTGTGTGTGTGTGTTACCTCCGACAGGCCCTCGCACTGAACGTGAGCCTGAATCCATTCCAGTCGGTCGGAATTCTCCTTCTCCCGTACGCCCTCATTCACCTAGAGAAACACACACACACACACACACACACACACACACACACACACACACACACACACACACACACACACACACACACACCCACACACACACACACCGACAGACGGACACTGGCAAGTTACAAAAAAGAGGAATTCTATGGATAACATCTGAGATACATAATTTAATACTTTTATCAACATATTTAAGTCCAAATAAGTATGACAGCTGTGTGCATTTGTACATGCATGCATGTGTGTGTCTATGTGTGCACCTGTGAGCAGAGTTCCTCCGCTTTCTCCAGAGCAGCTTTCAGGTGACTGTGATCTGGATGAGACTCAGGAGTGTTCTCCAAGATCTACCAGAGAGAGGGCGAGCAGAGGTATGAATGAAAAGTTTAAGAAAGAAAGACCAAAAAATAAATGTAGTGTTTATCATCAACTAAGGAACAATTTATCACATCTAAGTCAACACATTTTTTAGCTTATAAATCACTTTATAAACAAATTAATCACAAATAAACAAATTAAAACATTCAAAATTTTGTGTGGGTACATTCTTGATGATGAGTGGGTAGCGGGTGACTCTCTGCATGGGTTTGAGCAGGAAGCTGGACAGAGGCATTCCTTTACATCGCGGGTCCATGGCCAACCGCTGGTAGAGAGAGAGAGACCATGACAACAGGTTAGAGTACAATATGAATAAAAACACTGCCATAAATAAATGTAGTGCTGTCATTTCTATTCCCATTACCATATGCTACATTGCTTTATTAAATTTTTTTTTTATTTTATGTGATTCTAAATCTATAAAGTATATTAACTTATTTTCATTTTGTTTAATATATTTTATGAACTCAAGTATACTATGTGTATTCTAATGTACCCAAATTTCCTCCCCTTAGTGCAACGTACCTTGAGGAAGTCTTTGAACTCGGGGTTGTCGTCAGTTTTTTGTTGAATCAGCGTGGCGCCGTTCAGCTGACATGAGCAGAACCTGAACACGGAACGGAGAAGAATACTTCAGAACATGAAAACCTAAAAGATAGGCAAATAAATGGTGAAGATTGTTTGACGGCTGGATGAACCTGATGTAGGGCTGCATGTGAGGGAGCTGATTGGTCAGGATGTCGCCGATCATCTTTACCGGCATCCGGTCACCCGACATCTTCTTCCTTACTCTTAGAGCCCTGGGGGGGTTAGGAACGAAAGTTAAGGAACCAAAGAAAGGAAGTTTGTAAAGACAGAAAGTTGAGGAAAGATAGAAAGACAGTTGAAGAAAAAAAGGTTTAAGAATGAAAGTTTAAAAAAGAATGAAAGTTTAAGAAATAAAGAAAGGAAGGAAGAAAGAAAGTTTAGGAAATTAAGAAAGAAGAGAAAGAAGGAAGAAAGAAAGTTTAAAAAAGGAAGAAAGTTGGATAAAGAAAGGAAGTACACTGGGTCACAGTATTTCATTTTCGATATGTTTACTTGAGCAGCTTGATGTTGCACATGATGAGCTCCTTCCAGTTGACAAAAATCATGGCCACCTCCTTCTCCGTCAACAACTCGCACTCCAGAAGAGGCTTCTGGAAGACCTGTCCATACACACACACACACACACACACACACACACACACACACACACACACACACAAACACACACACACACACACTACGTATTCAAGTCAAAATCAATGCAGTGCAAACTATTCTATAACAACCGCCTATAAGCATTTGCCCGTGTGTGTGTACCTCGGTGACAAGCTGCAAGTCATTGACGTAGTTCTCCTCGGTGACAATCAGCTCGTGCGTGTAGCCCTGCCTCTTCCTCTCCATGGGACTTAACATGTCCAGCAGGTGGAGGTCAGCACACCCTGGAAACCAATGACAACAGCAGTTAGAAATCCTCTGAAACATGAAGCAAAACAAAAAGCAGACCACCTGGCAGTCACATAAATATCTTAAATTCATTAATGATCCCAAAAGGAGATATATACACTCAGGCCTAACTTTATTAGGTACACCTGTTCAATTGTTTGTTAACACAAATAGCTAATCAGCCAATCACATGGCAGCAACTCATTGTATTTAGGCATGTAGACATGGTCAGGATGACTTGCTGAAGTTCAAACCGAGCATCAGAATGGGGAAGAAAAGGGATTTAAGTGACTTTGAACGTGGCATGGTTGTTGGGGCCAGACGGGCTGGGCTAAGTATTTCAGAAACTGCTGACCTACTGAGATTTTCACGCACAACCATCTCTAGGGTTTACAGAGAATGGTCCGAAAAAGAGAAAATATCCAGTGAGCTGTAGTTGTGTGGATGAAAATGCCTTGTTGATGTCAGAGGTCAGAGGAGAATGGGCAGACTGGCTCGAGACGATAGAAAGGCAAAAGTAACGCAAATAACCACTCGTTATAACCAAGGCATGCAGAATACCATCTCTGAACGCACAACACGTCGAACCTTGAAGCAGATGGGTTACAGCAGCAGAAGACCACACCGGGTGCCACTCCTGTCAGCTGAGAACAGGAAACTGAGGCTACAATTTGCACAGGCTCAACAAAAATGGACAATAAAAGATTGGAATAACGTTGCCTGGTCTGATGAGACTCGATTTCAGCTGTGACATTCAGATGGTAGGGTCGGAGTTTGGCGTAAACAACATGAAAGCATGGATCCATCCTGCCTTGTATCAACATTTCAGGCTGGTGGTGATGGTGTGGGGGATATTTTCTTGGCACACTTTGGGCCCCTTAGTACCAATTGAGCATCGTTTAAACGCCACAGCATACCTGAGTATTGTTGTTAACAATGTCGATCCCTTTATGACCAAAGTGTACCCATCATCTGATGGCTACTTCCAGCAGGATAATGCACCATGTCACAAAGCTCAAATCTCTTTCTCTTTCTTGAACATGGCAATGAGTTCACTGTACTCCAATGGCCTCCAGTCACCAGATCTCAATCCAATAGTGCACCTTTGGGATGTGGTGGAACGGGACATTGGCATCATGGATGTGCAGCCGACAAATCTGCAGCAACTGCGTGATGCTATCATGTCAATATGGACCAAAATCTCTGAGGAATGTTTCCAACACCTTGTTGAATCTATGCCACAAAGAATTAAGGCAGTTCTGAAGGTAAAAGGGGGTCCAACCCGGCACTAGCAAGGTGTACCTAATAAAGTGGCCGATGAGTCACGATGATGATACGTATATGAATTACAATAATACATACCTGAGGTCAACAAACGAGAAGTTGTTGCAAAACAGACAGCCATTTTACACACACACACACACAGAACCTTATCTCAATAAATGTGTATATTTGAGAAGATGAATTATTATGTTTTTATTTAACCAGGAAAGTTCCATTGAGTTTATATCTCTTTTCAAGGGTGATCTCAATATGTAACTATGGTATGGTTGGGTGTACTTTAAAAGGGAAAATGACCTAAAGTTCATATAGATAGAACAACAGATAAAATGATATAGATAGCTAGATCTAACTTTATGTGAAAAGTGACCAGTACATTTCTGTGTATGACTAATCGGGCCAGTCGACTGATTTTTACTCTTGTTTATTTGTGAAGTCACGTCTCCGTCCTGTCTTTTTCCAGAGGCGGATAAATCCAGGTGCAGAATGCACTGATCCAGGTTTCAACCTTCAATTGGACCTCTGGGCTGATGCAAAATGGATAATTCACATTATGAACCCGGATTTTCCAGCTGCTTTTTTCCTCAATCACAGCACCAAACTTTTTGATGGTACCATATCGCCATAGCAACAGAAACAACAATAAAAATATACATTTAAAAAAGCGACATAATATAAGATGGTTCATTTAAAGTTAATACATGTAAAAAAATATTAAACGACTATGGATACAAACATCACTGTATCTGTATGTGTGATTAATTTACATGTGTGTGTGTGTGTTTGAGAGAGAGTAATCAGGCCAAAGGACTCCGGTTCTGTCTCAGAGCGTTTAATCTTCAGCACCAATCATTCTCGGCTCCATCCACCAATCTCCATCAATAAAAACCTCAGGACATCTGTACTCTCGAAGCTAGCGATCACAGGGTTAACATTCTGTACATTCCACTCATTTATCTGTTCGAGTATGCATCATTATTTTATATTTTTCTTTCATTTCCCATTATTCTTGTGGTCATCCATCCATCCACCCATTCCCTCACTCACTCATTCACTCATTTGGGGGATTCATGGGGATGGTAGCTCAGGAGGTAGAGCTGGTTGTTTATTAATCTGAAGGTTGCTGGTTCGATCCCAGGCTCCTCCTGCGAGCATGCTGTAGTGTCCTTGACACTTGACGCCTAATTGCTCCTGATGGCTGTGGTGTTTGAATCCTGATGGCCCATTGGTGTTTGAATAATTGTAAGTTGCTTTGGATAAAAGCGTCTGCTAAATGTAATGTAATTCATTTGTTGACCTACACCAAGTGTGGGTTTGGTTACATTTTGCTTGTGTCCATCCATCTAATCATCTTCTGTTAACATTCTTGCAAGGCATCGATATTGATCATTCAAATTGTTCGATTATAGATTATATTGGTCTTGAATGAGGGAACCAGTGCAGACTGGAGACATACTAAAGGATATTTTAACATTTTCAACACCATGCCATCTTAACTCAAGTGGGAGATGCTTCGAACGTTGCTGTCCCCAAATTAATTCAAACAAAATACTTAGTGGTGGGGACGTGTAATAGCGTTCGATGGGAGTAAATGCGCCACCAAAATGGCTCTGGCCTGGTCCGTCTTACGTCCTGGTCCAAAAAGTAGACCACTCAGATTAAAAGTAGCATGGAAAAAGCTGTTGTGGACCAGGACAGAAAACGTCTAGTGGAGAGCTCCACCTCTGACTCTAAATACTGACACACTGCAGAGGAAAAGTGACCCGAGAATGTTATTATAATTATTATTATAAAAACTATCAGTTGTTGTATAAAAAGCCCAATAGTGATCATTTCATTAATTCTTGGTGTTTGAGGGTAAACATTAAGATCAGAATACTGCTGTCAGGAAAGACAAAAACAAAAAATACAAAACTGATATAGCAATAAAACTCTTAATACTTTGTCTATTGATACAAAGGGTTGGATCTGTTGCTATGGGGAAGAACAGCAGTGGTGGAAAATTCCAGGTTCAGAAAGTAAAAGTCCTGTTGTGTTTTTGCTCCAGCCGTGCAGCGATTAGTTGGACCATTGGGTAGATGCCAATTAGGTAATCCAAATGGTTTACTCAAAATCCCTAAGTGGAATTTTACTTTCTGAACCCTGCTTTTCCACGTCTGAAAAACAGTAAAGATACAGATACCTAAAGGGCAGCGGTTACTGTGGTAATCAATGCTTGCCAGATATGACCAAGGATGGAAGGAAGTTGTGTTTGTGTCATATTTTGTCTGAAAGTCCGTGATGTATTTGTCTTGCCGCTGAATGTCCTCTACCCAGCTGAGGACACCCAGAATGAGGCATATCGGGTGATGCTTAAAAGTTGGAGAACAAATGAGTATCATCTGAAACCAGTTCGGGCTACGAGGGAGAGACGCAAACAGCACCAATCATCGTAGCGGGATAACGGAACTAACAGGTAACAGTTCAGTCCATCATGGCATCGCCCCATCCTTGCATTTCTTTTTCTTTCCACACTTCAATCAAAAGCCATGTCATTGCCCAGCCCCGGAAATACTCAGTCCTGTGTTTAAATGTGTGTCACAGCCCCGTCTTTGTTTTGTTTTCAGCAGGGCAAAGTAGTTGCGTTTCCAGTTGGGTTGGAGTAATTCAGAAAAGCGAGGGTTTGCCGGTGCTTTAGCATCAGATCAAGGGTCTGTTCAGATATACAGGGGTCTAAAAAGTGCTGGTTCGACATTGGGGAAAAAGTAAAATAAATGGACAATTGGTTTAAACGGTTTAAAACGATTTTTAAAACGACATAGCAGTATACGATATCCAAGATAAAAAAAAAAACAAAACATGAAATCATGAATAGTACTAGTGACAATTATTATAAACCTACTCGTTCAGTGATTTGAAAACCCTTGAAAAGACCGAGATGACATGTCCCAACTTAAAAGGACAACTCTGGTATTTCTCTTATTTTATATTATTGGGAGGTGTCAGAATCTTTTAAATTCAGTATTGAGCTATGAGCTATTAGCTTCAGCTAACTGCCACGCACTGGACCACGTGATTTGGAGATTCAGGATAAACGAAAGTAGGGTAATTACTGTTTTGAGTTGCTTTGAATGAGGATATGTTGGGTTAGGGTTAGCCCCAACCCTAACCCTATGTAGGTTATGGCGAATATTTACAGACTGTATGCAGACTGCATACTACGGCTTTAATAATGTTTCATTAATAAAAAGTTACCTTTAGAATCTATGCTTCTGCTGAGGCTTGATGTGGTGGTACTAATTTATGGTAAAACTGTGACCACAAGATGGGCTCCCGCCCCTCCATCAATCAACGGGTCTTTTGGTAAATCATTCCAACCCCTTCATTTTCATAGTTTTTGTGACGTCACATCTCTGTCCTGTCTTTTTCCAATCTCAGCACCAAGCTCTGCACCTGTATCTCATCATCATAGCAACAGATACAATAATAAACATGTAAACAAAAAAAACAAAACATAAAAAAACGACAGAACATAAAACAATTCATTAAAAGTTAATACACATAAAAGAATAATAAGTGACTATGGCTAAAAACATCACTATATCAGTGTGTGCGTTAGATGTGTGTGTACATATGTTTGAGTGCGATCCATTCAAACATTTAAAAAAATAAAATAATAAAAATTAAAAAAACCCAGGTGCATGCTTCAAAACCTCTGTACCTTACTCAGTATTTTCTTTGATAAGATTGTGTGTGTGTGTGTGTGTGTGTTTGTTTGTGTGGTATTTGGCCAGCTGGTATGTAAGCAATTACAGAATGGCTTTATGTGTGTCCTCAGCAACAGGGTTTCATTCCAACTATGTGCTCCCTTCCACTACACTAAGCAGGGGGCAGCACTGTGGATTGGAACCCAGCCCTCCGCTACTGGTAGGAACGAAGGACAGAGAAGGAGAAGAGAAGAGAACAGGCAAGAACAACGGAGCCGAGGAGAGGGATACGACAGAGTCTTTAGAATTGAGATGTATCCTTCAGCAGATAGTGGGCCTTTCTGTGAAGCTGTTGGGGTGGACGGATGGAGGGGTTAGTGAGGGGGCATGGTCAGCGCTTTTACTGACAGCTGCATGAAGTGGCTGAACCAATGGGAGCGGGGTTAGAGAGTGGGGAGGGGCTAAGCTTGTGACACTATGAAGGAATCTCCCAGAAAGCCACAAAATGACCCACTATCCACCTTAATGTGTGTGTGTGTGTGTGTGTGTGTGTGTGTGTGTGTGTGTGTGTTCGTGAGAGAGAGATTAGAAGTGAATACAGTGTTCCAGTCAAACAGCTGCATTTTAAAATCAACTCCTATCTGCAGAGAAGGAGCTAAATAACAATCTCCTCTTTTGCTCCCTTTGAAAACCCTTTTGATATTCATTTTTTTCCTCCCTTTCTTCTTCCTCCTCCCCCACCCCACTCGCCTCGTCTAGAATGGGACGGTGGGAACCTCCCGGTTGTTCAAACTGTGACCCAAAAAAACAAAAACAAAGGAAAAGGAGATTTTGGAACAGAGAAGAAAGTCTCAGAAGAGAGAGGAGAGGAGTCGGGAAGCACATGGAGGAGGAGTGACTACTAATCTCCCTCCATAGCTTTAGATACAGAGTTTTTGGCCTTTGTTTCCGTCATCGGCGTGCTTTAACATTACAGTCTGTCTGTCTCTGTCTGCCTCTCTGACTTCTACTGGTGGAGAGCCGCCATTTCCTGGTCATGTGACCTCTTGCTGCTGTCCCATTGGTTGAGTGGCCTAGTGGGCGTGGCCTAGTGGGTCTCTTTGAGGGCTTTGAGGAGAGGGGGGTTCTGGGTAATGATATGATCCTAGAGAGAGGACGACAACAACAACATCAACAAAAACAACTAAACAAAACAACAACAATAACAACAACAACCAATCAGGTGCGAGGTGGCCAGAGTGTGCAGCAAGGCAGGAAGTGTGGAAGTGTGGGCTAACCGAGCATAGAAATAGAACGTCTAGAGCGTCTAGGGCGGAAGTGATGACTTATAGCTTGTTCTGTCACAATCATTACATCATTGCCTGGTTGCAATCGTTTGAGATCATCACGATCATCTAACTAATAAAGGAAGGAATCTCTGTCTGGCCAATCTCTGTCTGTATGTCCAACGATTTTCTCAACAATCGTTCATCCAATCTATTTCACATTTGGTGGGTGTATTGCTGGGGACCCAAGGACGTGCAGTGTAGAATTTGGTGCAGTTTGGATGTGTGACACGTGTAAAATTAATAAACTTTCAAAAACAAGCTAACAGCGAGCTGTCAGGACAGCGAACTGTGTGCAGTAGATGGCGGGGCTTCAGGGCTCTGCGACTGAGTCACTCACGTCCACAATGCAGCCCTTTTGAACCGGCACGGCATTCCGAACAGTGCAGCAAACAGCAAGCCAGCGGGGTGTGAGGCTTCAAGTGAAAGCAATCGGCCCATTCGATACAGGCATGTGTTTGGTGTGGACACTCGACTCGTGTAATATTAATAAACTTTCGCAAACAAGCGATCCGCGAGTTGATCCAAAAGCATGACTTGGGTGTGTATTTTCCCGTGAGAAAGAGTGTGTTTTCCCCGGTGTTTTTCCACCGCGAGTCGCCGTGACTTTCAGGAACTGGCATGTTTTGAACGGGCTCTGCACTAGTTTTGTGAAATTACTAAATTCTAGAAGCATATTTCCATCCAAATGTAAGGAAAATTTTGATTCTTGGAAATGTTGCGACAAATACAATGTGAACAAGGTGAATTTCCTTTGGTTGGGTTGAAGCAAATTAACTGATTACCCAATTGTTCATATTTCAAAGTTCAATGTTAATAGTTAGCTCTTCTGCAATAGCTAGACATGTATTATTACTATCATAAGCTTAAATTTTGATAGTGACTTAAAATGAGCAAAGACGACAGTTAAATTGTCATTATTACTATTTCAATTAATCGTCAACTAAGATGTCATGATTGTGACAGCCCTACTAGAGACAATCTGGGAGGTTTGGTTGTCGTAAAATCATGATGCAGCTTAAATGTTGTACAGTATATATTTCTCGTCATGCCTTTTGTTTAGATTCAATATTTAATGAAAGCACCAATGATCATCCCTACAGTGTCAAATCACTGACATTGAGAAATTGGGTAAAAAATATTGTGTTTCTTTAATATCAGCCCCACTCACCCACCAATCAATTCTGCATCTTTGGGCAGAGAATAATATCATCATATCATTATAATTTTACACCCTAAATGTTCAGAAATTTGTATACAATACTAATGCATAGAAGTCCGTAACTTGACACTGACTCGGTACTGATTCTGTATAGCATTGACCATGTACTGACTTTGTATTGAATCGACTCTGTATTGAATTGACTCTGTATTAAATGAACTCTGTATTGAGTCTGTATCGACTGCCAGTGAAATGGCCCAGGGATCCGCTCTAGAGACTCTAGCTCTATGGTGGATCATGCGTAAAGGGACACATGCAGGAGAGGAAGAAGGAAACAGACACACACACACACACACACACACACACACGCACACGCACACACACAGGAAAGTTATCAAAGAGGCCCATAAAGGTGAAAGGTCATAGGCGAAACCTTCCAACCAAACCAATTAACAAGGTCAAAGGTCGGTAGAGGGACAGCATCTCCACACCTGGCACTGGGTTGAAAGTAAGGGTGTATGTCTGAGTGTGCGAAAGATGTGTGAGTGTGAGCTACTCCTATTTGCTCACACTGTGCAGTCTTTCAATATGGCATCCATACATTTTAGAAAGGTGTGTGTGTGCATGTAGGGGTTGGGTGATGTGTGCACTTACACTGCGTGCTTGGGTCGGTGTCTGTGGTCAGCTTGACGTAGTTGCTAGGAAATAGGCCCTCTCTGCTGTTGAGCTCCCCTTTCCACCAATCACAGTCATCCTTGCTGATCACAGTGATCACCTGACCCTTCAGGAATGCCAGCTCGTCGTCATTTTGGGCGACGTAGTCGTACATGCCAATCACCTGACAAACAGCTGGTGAGAGAGAGACAGTCAGGTGGGATATATGGCGAGGACATCATCCATAGCCTGTTTACTATGTAGGAGACCAACTAGGGTGTCTGCCATTTTGTAGGTTGTTCCAAATGTACAACGGGGCAAAAAAGTATTTAGTCAGCCACCAATTGTGCAAGTTCTCCCACTTAAAAAGATGAGAGAGGCCTGTTATTTTCATGATAGGTTCACTTCGACTATGAGAGACAAAATGCGGAAAAAAAATCCAGAAAATCAGTCTGATTTTTAAAGAATTTATTTGCAAATTATGGTGGAAAAAAAGTATTTGGTCAATAACAAAAGTTCATCTCAATACTTTGTTATAAACCCTTTGTTTGCAATGACAGAGGTCAAACGTTTTCTGTAAGTCTTCACAAGGTTTTCACACACTTTTGCTGGTATTTTGGCCCATTCCTCCATGCAGATCTCCTCTAGAGCAGTGATGTTTTGGGGCTGTCGCTGGGCAACACGGACTTTCAACTCCCTCCAAAGATTTTCTATGGGGTTGAGATCTGGAGACTGGCTAGGCCACTCCAGGACCTTGAAATGCTTCTTACGAAGCCACTCCTTCGTTGCCCGGGCGGTGTGTTTGGGATCATTGTCATGCTGAAAGACCCAGCCACGTTTCATCTTCAATGCCCTTGCTGATGGAAGGAGGTTTTCACTCAAAATCTCACGATTCTTTCCTTTACACGGATCAGTCGTCCTGGTCCCTTTGCAGAAAAACCCCAAAGCATGATGTTTCCACCCCCATGCTTCACAGTAGGTATGGTGTTCTTTGGATGCAACTCATCTTTCTTTCTCCTCCAAACACGACAAGTTGAGTTTTTACCAAAAAGTTATATTTTGGTTTCATCTGACCATATGACATTCTCCCAATCCTCTTCTGGATCACCCAAATGCTCTCTAGCAAACTTCAGACGGGCCTGGACATGTACTGGCTTAAGCAGGGGGACACGTCTGGCACTGCAGGATTTGAGTCCCTGGCGGCGTAGTGTGTTATTGATGGCAGCCTTTGTTACTTTGGTCCCAGCTCTCTGCAGGTCATTCACTAGGTCCCCCCGTGTGGTTCTGGGATGTTTGTTCACCGTTCTTTTGATCATTTTGACCCCACGGGGTGAGATCTTGCGTGGAGTCCCAGATCGAGGGAGATTATCAGTGGTCTTGTATGTCTTCCATTTTCTAATAATTTCTCCCACAGTTGATTTCTTCACAACAAGCTGCTGACCTATTGCACATTCAGTCTTCCCAGCCTGGTGCAGGTCTACAATTTTGTTTCTGGTGTCCTTTGACAGCTCTTTGGTCTTGGCCATAGTGGAGTTTGGAGTGTGACTGTTTGAGGTTGTGGACAGGTGTCTTTTATACTGATAACGAGTTCAAACAGGTGCCATTAATACAGGTAACGAGTGGAGGACAGAGGAGCCTCTTAAAGAAAAAGTTACAGGTCTGTGAAAGCCAGAAATCTTGCTTGTTTGTAGGTGACCAAATACTTATTTTACCGAGGAATTTACCAATTAATTCATTAAAAATCCTACAATGTGATTTCCTGGATTCTTTCCCCCCATTCTGTCTCTCATAGTTGAGGTATACCTATGATGAAAATTACAGGCCTCTCTCATCTTTTTAAGTGGGAGAACTTGCACAATTGGTGGCTGACTAAATACTTTTTTGCCCCACTGTATACTAGGGGTGTCACGATTCGATCTGACTTTTGATTTTAAGGTCACCATTCGATTTAAACATATGTATTTCTTTCAGCACTGACAGCTATGCCATTGACTATCGAGTCTTAATTTGTAAAGAAAAACAATTGTTTCTCAATAAATAACTTTGAGTCTTGTCACATTTAATGATTATAAATAATGCAATTATTTTGCAGTGGAATAAATATGAGCAAAATATTCCATACAATTTCATAGATAAAATAAATGCTCGAGAGTTGTAAGAGGCGGCTCTTTTTTGAAGAGACCAACTTTTCAACACTGCAGTGCGTCTCTTCTTCTCCTCCCTCCGTGTCCGCTCTGTAAGTTTTTCTCTAACCTGACTTTTTTTCCCCCTAATACTCATCATATCACAGCACCATGTTCTGTTTCATATTATTATCTTATCTTTGATATCACAATGCAAATCATATCCATAACATTAACTACTCTTATGGAGCGTGTACCACCATTACTTACAAACTGCCAGACAATATTACCCACAAAAACACAGGGAGAATCGTGAACTTGCTTTGATTTCGAAGTTCGAAATCGAACGCTCTATTCCTTCGATTTCGAATTGGAATCGTGTCACCCCTAATGTATACACCGTATAGTTCATTTCCTAGTTATACAGGATACCCTTCAAAATGAGGATGGTACAAATTTCCCAACATGCAAAAAAGTTTTAATGACTGACTTTTTTAGATTGCCCTGATGAATTATCTATTATTGCCTGTTAATCCATGACTAAGAAACAGGCTAAAACTCAATTTTATGGTCCTTTAATATAATTTCTGGATATGGCTGTAGTATCGCATTTTTGTGTAGGGATAATCTCTTGAGATGTCACCCTATTTTGGCCTGGCATCTAACTGATGTCCCAGGATCATCACATGGTTTCTCTAAGCACTAGATAACCCAACGCCTTGGTGAGTGTTAGTGGGTGTGTATGTGAACCTGTGCTGGAGGGTGCGAGCTTCGGGGGGGTGGGCTCCGTGGGTGTGGTCTTGCTGGTGCTGGGGCTCAACAGCTTTACGTAGTTGGCTGGGAACCAACCTATCTGGCGCTTTTTCCCCCGTGCCTGGTGTTGTCGGTCAAGCATTAAAATAAGTGTAGAATACCAGATCAGAGTTTTGCAAAGTATTCTCTTTATGTAATTCTTTCCATGGATGTTTTCATAACTTTCCCTTTTAGGCAAGTTTAGAAATATAATCAGAATTAGATTTCTAGAAAAAGAATTAGCTGTCTAGATTGGAGTTTACATTATTCATATGCTCCTTGGGGTATATATCAGTATATTAACTTTGCATTACCATATAGATTGCCCAAAGTTCTTTGATAGATCAGCCAAATTAATTTTTATATCTTTTACACACATTTTCAAGTTCCTTTTAGGAAACACGTGGAGGTCAAAACATGTCCCTTACACACAGTAAATGGTGTGCATGTCTGTGTATACCTGGAGCTCCCCCTCCCACCAGCCGCCGGGGTTTTTTTTCCTGATGAGGATGAGCTGACCCGGAGCCAAGGTCAGCTGCTCCGTGCCCGTCGCACTGTAGGGGGCAATCACCTGGGCGATCTCTGATAGAGGCGGAGAGGAGAGAGGAGTGCAACTTTTAGATGAATTACCTCACCTAACTGTGCTTCTTCAGCGAAGGTTAAAGGGCAGTAAAACGCCAGAGGTGTCTTTTTGATCAGGTGATCTACAGTCGAAGCAGAAAGTTAGCACCAGCAACATGGCTTGCTAGCGAGCCCAATGGAGACTTTAAACTCTCCAGTGTTTTTTCCCCATGGGTAGTTTTTTTTTTCTAATGCAAACCACTAGCGGCCAGAGAAAAGAACATGTTTATGAGTGCTGTATAACTTGGACCCAGTCACCAGGTTGCCCTAGAGAGGAGATATCAGCTCTAACAGGACTCAGGTATTGAAGCGTATCCATGGTAACAGAGAATCAGCTCACCTGGCTTCTTTCCCATACTGGCCGTCTTTCCCGATGGTCCCAACGACTAAAAAAAAGAGGACGACAGATGTTTGCCGGTTTGAAGACTGGACCCCAACATCACCCCCCCACCATGTTGGTTCAGGAACCCCCCCCCCCCCCTCTCACCTCAGAGGCAGAGTCTCGCGGCTTCACGTAGTTGGAAGGGAAGACCCCAGTCTTGCCGCCAACAATGCCAGTCCACCAATCCCCTTCTTTCCTGGTCACCATGACTATGTCCCCCTGCTGGAAGCTGAGGTCGCCCTGTTCATTGCTCTCGTAGGTGTACATGGCTAAATACTCTGTGCAGACAAACAAGGAGCAGACACATTCAGAAACATCAACTGAATACCTAGGATATCAATATCCTCATCCTTGTTAGCGCTACATGTCTGTGTATGTGTGTGTGTGTGTGTGTGTGTGTTCTACCTTCTCCAGACTCCGAGGGCTTGGTGGGGGAGGGAGAGGGGCGCTTCGCACATGGAGGACTTTCTGAAGCTCCAGACTCACTGGAAAAGAGAAGCAACAGTGTTTTTATTTTTAACATATTTAGCCTATGAGCTAGCCACATATCATAAAGCAGATGTCGCATATTTTGATTTTGTTTGGATCGATCGGAACGAGACAAATCTGTATTTTCATATCCCAATCAGGATACCCCTACAAACTTTGACTACAAAGAATCAAAATATATTTTGTATATATGTTTAAACATATTTAAAAATGTGAAAGAATAAAAGAAAAGGTATACATACAGTGGGGCAAAAAAGTATTTAGTTAGCCACCAATTGAGCAAGTTCTCCCACTTAAAAAGATGAGAGAGGCCTGTTATTTTCATCATAGGTATAGCTCAACTATGAGAGACAAAATGAGAAAAAAAAATCCAGAAAATCACATTGTCTGATTTTTACAGAATGTATTTGCAAATTATGGTGGAAAATAAGTATTCGGTCAATAACAAAAGTTCATCTCAATACTTGGTTATATACACTTTGTTTGCAATGACAGAGGTCAAACGTTTTCTGTAAGTCTTCACAAGGTTTTCACACACTGTTGCTGGTATTTTGGCCCATTCCTCCATGCAGATCTCCTCTAGAGCAGTGATGTTTTGGGGCTGTCGCTGGGCAACACAGACTTTCAACTCCCTCCAAAGATTTTCTATGGGGTTGAGATCTGGAGACTGGCTAGGCCACTCCAGGACCTTGAAATGCTTCTTACAAAGCCACTCCTTCGTTGCCCGGGCCCGGGTGTGTTTGGGATCATTGTCATGCTGAAAGACCCAGCCACGTTTCATCTTCAATGCCCTTGCTGATGGAAGGAGGTTTTCACTCAAAATCTCACGATACATGGCCCCATTCATTCTTTCCTTTACACGGATCAGTCGTCCTGGTCCCTTTGCAGAAAAACAGCCCCAAAGCATGATGTTTCCACCCCCATGCTTCACAGTAGGTATGGTGTTCTTTGGATGCAACTCAGCTTTCTTTCTCCTCCAAACATGACAAGTTGAGTTTTTACCAAAAAGTTCTATTTTGGTTTCATCTGACCATATGACATTCTCCCAATCCTCTTCTGGATCATCCAAATGCTCTCTAGCAAACTTCAGACGGGCCTGGACATGTACTGGCTTATGCAGGGGGACACGTCTGGCACTGCAGGATTTGAGTCCCTGGCGGCGTAGTGTGTTACTGATGATAGCCTTTGTTACTTTGGTCCCAGCTCTCTGCAGGTCATTCACTAGGTCCCCCCGTGTGGTTCTGGGATGTTTGTTCATCGTTCTTGTGATCATTTTGACCCCATGGGGTGAGATGTTACGTGGAGCTCCAGATCGAGGGAGATTATCAGTGGTCTTGTATGTCTTCCATTTTCTAATAATTGCTCCCACAGTTGATTTCTTCACAACAAGCTGCTTACCTATTGCAGATTCAGTCTTCCCAGCCTGGTGCAGGTCTACAATTTTGTTTCTGGTGTCCTTTGACAGCTCTTTGGTCTTGGCCATAGTGGAGTTTGGAGTGTGACTGTTTGAGGTTGTGGACAGGTGTCTTTTATACTGATAACGAGTTCAAACAGGTGCCATTAATACAGGTAAGGAGTGGAGGACAGAGGAGCCTCTTAAAGAAAAAGTTACAGGTCTGTGAAAGCCAGAAATCTTGCTTGTTTGTAGGTGACCAAATACTTATTTTACCGAGGAATTTACCAATTAATTCATTAAAAATCCTACAATGTTATTTCCTGGATTCTTTCCCCCATTCTGTCTCTCATAGTCAAAGTGTACCTATGACGAAAATTACAGGCCTCTCTCATCTTTTTAAGTGGGAGAACATGCACAATTGGTGGCTGACTAAATACTTTTTTGCCCCACTGTATATCAAATTATATTTTTATAATTCCTTCCAGGACCGTTAGGGGGCCATGGTCCCCAGTTTTGGAACCTGTGCCCTAGTCTTATACAGGTAATATCCTCCCCCACCTGACGTTCTTGCTGCGGGGGGCCACGGAAGCGGGCGTCGTCATGGTGGGGGAGATGAGCTTGACGTAGCTCTTGGGGAACCAGCCTCGCTGTCCGGTCTGCAGCTCGCCCAGCCACCACATGTCCTGCTGTTCTAGCACCGTTATTATCTGCAGGAAAGACGTGAAGGGTTAAAAACAAAAAAACAAAACCATGATCAGTACCAGTTAATCCATCAAGCTGCAACTTGACAGTTTGAGTGGAGACATGAAGGACTTGCTACAGCATCAGCACCTCGTTCTTGTTAAAGTTGAGGTGGTTGTCCTTCTTGGCTCTCCAGGGATACAAGGCCTGAGCTTGAAGACCCTCCACTTTTTCCCCCTGAGAGAGAGAGAGAGAGAGAGAGAGAGAGAGAGAGAGAGAGAGAGAGAGAGAGAGAGAGAGAGAGAGAGAGAGAGAGAGAGAGAGAGAGAGAGAGAGAGAGAGAGAGAGAGAGAGAGAGAGAGAGAGAGAGAGAATTAGTAATACAAATATTCTTATAAAGTGAAGAGGGAGAAAAGGACTTTGTGAATCAAGCCTATTGCTATTTCTTCTCATCTCCTCCTATCATCATTACATCTTCAACGTCATAAAGATTTCAATGGGCCTGTGTTACCTGTCCCAGTATGGGGGAAGGGGAGGAGCCTGTTGTCATGGTAGCGGGCGTGAAGGCAGAGCGTTGCCGTAGCTGCGCAGAGGGAACGCTGAGCGAGGGGTTCTGAGAGTTGGAGGAGGTCGGCCAGGCATCCCAGCCCTCGCTGTCCGACTGGTTGGCCGTGGAGGAGGGCCAGCTGCGAGAAACACACATCCATAAATGACAGAATGTGTGAGTTTACCAGTCCCTCCCTCTAAATCAACAGATGCTCCCTTCACCGATAACGTCAAATTCAGTGATTACTGTATGTTGAAATAAAAGGTTGGCTTTATAGACTTACTAGTGGAACCCAAAAGCACAGTTCGATCTTTTTCTTTTTTGGTCTTTTGAACCAAATCATTTTGTCTTCTATGTTCAGAAAATCTTTAAAGAAATTGAGTACTCAAATGTTTACAATTCTTGCAATTCCCAGAGTGTCATTCATCATCATTGTTCATTGCAAAAAACAACAAAAAGCTGAATTTAAAAAAAAAATCACAAGTTTTCAGAAAAGCCTCGCAACAATCATAAAAATAAATTGACTTAGACGCTTGACTTGAAGGCAAACTCCACCTTTTATTTTTCAACAGCACTGCTCTGGACATAGCAGTAAGTGCCAGAGCACACATTAGACAATGTGCGCACTGGCACTGACTGTTTTATGTCCTTTAATGTGTACCTCAAACCTATCCTGTCTCTGAACTCAAACTGATAGTACCACATTGTCCCTACAATTACTAAAAAAGTTTTTTGTGTGAGAAAGTCACAAAATTCTTTCGAGTTTTTTTTCCTTCCTGTTAAAACAGTAATTGAAAAAGACATTTGGAAGAAAATGCATCCATTTATCCATTCTTTATCGTTGCTGTCGGGTACGTACGTGGTGCTGAAATCGGCCCAGTTGCTGCTGGCTGACGAGGTGGAGGTGGTGTGGGGGGCAGGCGGGGGCGTGGCCACAGGCTGTGGGGCCTGGGTGGGTGTGGTCGAGGCTGAGCCACGCAGGCCAATGGGCGCCTCGCTGTCAGGGATCCGCTCAGCATAGTTGGCCGGGAACCAGCCGGTGCGGCCCCGCAGCTCTCCTCCCAGCCAGCCGGGCTCGCCAGTTTGAGATTCGTCCACCTAGCGGGAGAGAATAACAAATGCATAAATATGTATATTCGACTTCACACTCCACAGTGAGGGAGGTGGAGAAACTGCTACGAGCATAGAAGGAGTTGAGGGGATCTCAAGAAAGCAGGATTACCCAGAGGCACAGATTCTAAATTCCTGGTGGTCTCTCACAATGTCATAAAAACCGCTACAGTTGTATTTTAGGTATCCTTATTCTTAAAATAAACCCCTTGTGAGAATGTAGCTGTGCAGCCACAGAACCAAACACATGGATAGAAAGGAGGAGTGATTTTAGGTATGGGTAACATGGAAGGATTTCTGATCGAATTACGGTAATCAGAATATATTAACAATGTAACAATGTCTGCTGATAATGATTTCAAAATGGCAAATTTAAGAATTACACTGCAATTCATTCAATTAAACTCCATGGGAATCTTTAGTGTGAACCAGACCAAATCTCCATTTTTCAGATTGTGGCAATTTTATTTTTCAGAATGCCATTTTAGCAGCATTTAGACATCTAGAGATCGTGGCTGTGGTTGACTCCAGCAAACAATGTTCACAAATAGTGTTCAAACTTTAAAAAAACAATTTTTGTCTCTCTTTGTCGCTTGTGTAAGCCCTAAGTTTTGGTCTCCTCTCTCTCAATGGATTTCGTAGACATTGTTCGGAGCTAATTAGAGCCGACAAAATGAAGACAAACGAGCGAGAGATTTTGTATTAAACCTCATAGCACAAACAAAAGAGCACTGTTTGCACTACAGTGTGTCCCAAGGCTCGACTAATAACAGATATTTGTGTTTATTCATTAAATTATTATTTAAAAATAAAAAAATGGGAAATATGCAGTTTTCAATTAACACTCACATTAGGATAAACCACACCCATGTTTAGCATATTGCGTGGTAATCTCAGATGGATTCCTAAAACATCGCTCTGATTGGATGATTGCACAAATCAACACAAACACATGCAGAGACGATGACCGACAAAATCAAAATGCCGTGTGACTGGTAGGGAAAGGACCTGGGGGGGGGGTGAACTTACCCACTCCCCTTTCACCTTCAGTTTGGATGGCAGTGGGGAGAGGAAAGAGTTATTACACATACATACACACTATATGCACACAGCCATACACATAATATGTACAGTAGAGGCTATCCGTCTAGTACAAATAGTAATCCAGTTGTAAATAAACACCAGAAGTTAAACAGAAATGGAGGTAAAAAGCAGTGCTATGCCCTTACACACAAACACTTCATCTCTCACACATAATTAACAAATTAACACAAATGAACTACCTGCCTAGCGCAGCTGACTAGTCTTTTCGCAGTCATTGTACTTGTTTATTGTCTTTTAACTAATTTTTTAGAAGACTTATAGCAGTATTTTTTTTTCTTACTTGTTTAATCTTTGAGCAAGTTTTTTTTTTTTTTTTTACCACTTTTGCACTTTTAACTAATATTTTATCAGTGTTATTTACTAGTTTTTTGTCTTTCAACTAGTCTTTTGGCAGTCTTTTTGTGAAGATAATTCTAATCTAGATTGTCCTATTCACACAGATATGGCTTTACAAAGCTATTGCATTGAGCAGCTATTCTGGCCGCTAAACCGGCGCAAATAACAGAAAAAGTGAGCGTCTAATTCACAAAGAAAGACCCACGAACGGTGAAATGCACCGCTTACTCCGCTGCCTCACAAATACAGTCACGGTGTGTCGGTGCTATTTGCGCATATTTTAATTAGGTATTATGCATGCATTTTGGTGCAAAATTGGCCCCTTTCTATGCAAATGAGCCTCGTTGCAAAAAGCATCCAATTCACAAACACTAATAGCCACACACACACACGCAGTTAAGAAGACGCAATTACTGTCTGCAGAGACCTGGTGGTAATTGTCCAAGATCAAAAAAAAAAAAAAAGAGGGGGGCAAAAAAGGCAGCACTGCACGATCGTCTTCAGAGAGCTGGTGCAGCTGAAATCCCATTTATAAGGGGTATAGGTAGCGGAACATGCTGCAGTTCGTGGTTTTCAAAACGCACTCTATGTCACAAAAGTTGACAAAAATTGTTCTATAATTGCTATTGAACTCAAAACATGTCAAAAAACAAATAAAAGTGATAGGTAATAGTGATAAAGTGGTCAAAACTGACATTGAACCACAGATGGCATCTGTGGTGCTTCTGGGTGCAGCAGCTGGAATTTGGCAGAGTAAAATATATTCCATCAACTGTCATCATTTCTACACTGTAATATATACACTCACCGGCCACTTTATTAGGTACACCTGTTCAATTGCATGTTAACACAAATAGCTAATCAGCCAATCATATGGCAGCAACTCATTGCATTTAGGCATGTAGACATGGTCAGGATGACTTGCTGAGGTTCAAACCAAGCATCAGAATGGGGAAGAAAGGGGATTTAAGTGACTTTGAATGTGACATGCTTGTTGGTGCCTGACGGGCTGGTCTGAGTATTTCAGAAACTGCTGACCTACTGGAATTTTCACGCAGAACCATCTCTCGGGTTTACAGAGAATGGTCTGAAAAAGAGACAATATTCAGTGAGCGGTAGTTGTGTGGACGAAAATGCCTTGTTGATGTCAGAGGTCAGAGGAGAATGGGCAGACTGGTTCGAAACGATCGAAAGGCAACAGTAACTCAAATAACCACTCGTTACAACCAAGACATGCAAAATACCATCTCTGAAGGCACAAAACGTCATACCTTGAAGCAGATGGGCTACAGCAGCAGAAGACCACCCCTGGGTGCCACTCCTGTCAGCTAAGAACAGGAAACTGAGGCTACAATTCGCACAAGCTCACCAAAAATGGACAATAAAAGATTGGAAAACGTTGCCTGGTCTGATGAGCCTCAATTTCAGCTGCGACATTCAGATGGTAGGGTCAGAATTTGGCGTAAACAACATGAAAGCATGGATCCATCCTGCCTTGTATCGACGGTTCAGGCTGGTGGTGGTGGTGTAATGGTGTGGGGGATATTTTCTTGGCACACTTTGGGACCCTGAGTACCAATTGAGCATTGTTTAAATGTCACAGCATACCTAAGTAGTGTTGCTGACCATGTTCATCCCTTTGTGACCACAGTGTACCCATTATCTGATGGCTATTTCCAGCAGGATAATGTACCATGTCACAAAGCTCAAATCATCTCAAACTGGTTTCTTGAAAATGACAATGAGTTCACTGTACTCCAATGGCCTCCACAGTCACCAGATCTCAATCCAAAAGAGCACCTTTGGGATGTGGTGGAACGGGAGATTGGCATCATGGATGTGCAGCCGACAAATCTGCAGCAACTGCGTGATGCTATCATGTCAATATGGACCAAAATCTCTGAGGAACGTTTCCAACACCTTGTTGAATCTATGCCACGAAGAATTAAGTCAGTTCGGAAAGCAAAAGGGGGTCCAACCCGGTATTAGCAAGGTGTACCTAATAAAGTGGCCGGTGAGTGTATATGTGACCCACTGCAAAACCCGCTATCTCGCGCATTTTTAAAATCGCCAGGAGCAGCTAAATAAGTTTATAAAACCTTTCTAAAAGGAAAATTCGATTTTTCCAGATTCGTGTTCCTTTGTGGGGTTTTTTTTATCTCTCAACGTATTTTCAAAACCGAATTTGATTTATAAATAGTAGAAAAATGTCAAACCATGGAGTTAAATGTTCCCATTAGATTACATGGGGAACCACAGTTCACTTACCGAGACGCTGAACAACAGCGATCGATCGTTTCCTTTAATGCGACCGTCCAGGTGAAGATCTTTCCTCCATATTTCATGTGATGTGAAGTCACAGTGTGAAACCGTTTCGATACAGTTCAACTTTTAAATCGTACTACTTTTACACACACACGGAGACATCATTGTGGAGGGGGCGTGTACCAAAGTATACCAACAAAGAAGTCACGCTGACATTACTTTCATAAACAAGCCGAGGATCCGGTTTCACATGTCTGAAAACGTTGGTCTCCGTGTTGTTATGGATTACGAGAAGCGGGTGGCGGAAGATCTAAATCATATCGCGGACCTCAATGCGCTCCAGAGGGTATCGTCTGATTAGGGGCCTTTCTGTGTGGAGTTTGCATGTTCTTCCCGTGCTCACATGGGGTTTCCTCCATATATCATCATAAGAACCCCCACTAAAAACATGCACAAGAAACATCGTCTGACCAGCGATGAATGTAGAAGTTGGTCCCCGGGCGCTGTACTGTCAGCTGCCTACCGCTCCTGGCCTGCGCCCCCAGAGGAAGGACGAGCCATGATGGGAAAATGCTGAAGAGACATTTTACGGCCTCCATTGCATGTGTGTCTGCCGTTGCTGCATGAAATGCATGTGTGTTGGTGACATTAAGACGAGCTAAGCTAAGCTTGTCCTGTCCTGTTTAATAATCTGACCAGTGTGATAGATCCAAGTCAGTGTAAGCAGCCCATACTGGACTTCATTTTCCATGATGATAGTCAGTTCTCCGACAGCGCCGCAGAGAACAACAGCGATGCTGAAACTGATACCGGCGTTATCCCGGACTTGGACAATATTTCAGCGGATTTCAAACTGAATGTGAGGATGAAACAGAATAGGTAATAGGGTAGGGTTGGGGTTTCCCACATAATAACTCCAACAACTTTGAAGATATTTGGCATACACACATTAATATATTAAATGACACACCAAGGCTGATATACAGAGACTCATGTTATTGATAGACTGTACATTTTGTTGTGTTGTCCGCACTTTCAAACTCCAAAATAATTCCACTTTTATAAAACATGTATATTCTTACTGTTACATAAAAGCCTTTTTAAAAACAAAATATGTTGTATGTCGATAACGCTGTTCAACATTCCCTCAAAACACAAGAATAATGCAGAGATTGCCCCATTCAGCAGGGTGACAAGTCCCCATTCAGCAGGGGGGACACCAGGGTCATCAGGTGTCCACCCGCAAACCACCCTGTCAGGATATTGCATAGTATCAGTGCAGCCCCTCCAAAGATTTCCTTACAAATTTACATTTGCTTTTAACACTTTAAATTAAAATAACTACTGTTCGACAATTATTTTAAATTTTATATTTATTTAAGACTGATAATTCCTTAAACAGGCAATTGTAGAGTAGTGCTGTAAATGCGTAATGACTCTCCAATGGAGCGCAATCCATTTCTTTGTGAATTCTTCCCGTGTGTGTGTGTGTGTGTGTGTGTGTGTGTGTGTGTGTGTGTGTGTGTGTGTGTGTGTGTGTGTGTGTGTGTGTGGCCACCTACCATGACGATATCCCCGGGAGCAATGCTGATCTCGTCATGGCTGCGGGCATCAAAGGGGTATAGAGCCCGGTAGTAGACCACTTTTGCCGGCTGCTGGTGGTCCAAGCTTGTGATGGGGGCCTTCTGATCAAACATGCTGGCTACCGTGTCCCTCTCTTCTGGGCCTGAATAAAAAAAGACAATAACAATTGAACCAGATAACTTTGGTTGACAAGATGGATACAGTCATACATGACAGACAGAAAACCACACACACACACACACACACACACACACACACACACACACACACACACACACACACACACACACACACACACACACACACACACACACACACACACACACACACACACACACACACACACACACCAACCTGCAGAAGCCCAGGGGTCAGCCTGATGGCTAAACAGCTTGTTGAGTTTCTCCTGCATGTCCTTCGTGACTCTCCCCTCGACCTCCTTCTCCTTGGCTCCCACTCCTCTCTTGCGAATTTCTTCCTTCTCCTCCGCCTCCTCCTCCTCCTCCTCCATGCCCCTCCTCTTCCTCTCCTCTTCTTCCTGAGTGACTCTGTTGAGCCAGGCCTGGGAGGCGGACGTCATCGGGGGTGTGGAAGCTTTGGGGGCCGAGGAAACCCCGTCGTCCCTCCAGGCCAGACCATCCTCAGACAACAAACTGAGGCGTGCAAGTAGACATGGTCATACACACAGGGAAATGGATCTCATGCATAAAGGGTGCCTCTTCTAAACATAAATCGTATTTGAAAATACGATTTGAATGACATTGGAAATCCTAATAACATTTTCCTAGAATCATTCCATTTCTCACCTACTCTCCTGCAGTTCGGCAGACCTCCTCTCATTCGGTATGTGTGCACGTGAGAGTATGTGTGTCCGTGTATGTGTGTCTCCTTCCAGCTCCTTCTGCTTCTGCCGTTGCTGGCGGCTATGGATCTCCCGTAGCTCCTACAAGGCATTATGGGAAGGAACCAGAGGCAAGGAAGAGGTGGGGTTAAAGGGCCGGTTGCAAACAGTTACCATTGACGATGACAACAACAACAGCGACAACAACATCAGCAGTAGTAAGTAGTGGTCAGGTGACTAAGCCAAGCTACACCCTTCCCTTCTCCTAATTTCATCTAGATACAGAAAGTGCTTTGGAACGCTTCCTTCCATCCAACTAGAAGCAGAATTTAACTTTACGTACCTTAATAGAGGAACAGCCAATTACAAGCAGCTTATTGGAGTAGCAACGCAATTTCAAAGGTAAACTGGGAAAATTGAACCAGTGAGTCGGACTGGATACCCACAGGCTGGGTTTCACAAGCTTCGCCAAATGCAATCAAGTGAAGATTAAATGCAGCAGATCCACCATGATATATCATCTCGAAATCTTGTCACCTTGTCAGTGTCGACTAGACTTCTCTGCTTCTCTGGTATAGTTCTCTTGTTGCTTCACTTGAATCTTATTTGTTGGAAATGAGAATCGAAAGTTAATGTTATTCACGTTTGTTTTTTTTAATGGGAGGGAAAATGATTTAAGCAAGATTACAATGTCATCGGGGTGGGCGGTGTTAACAATAATAAAAGGTGTATTACACAGTTATTAGAGAGGCCTATTATGCAGTTCCACTGGCGGTTTTGTGTCAGGGCTCTGTTATTTGCAGGGAGCACAGTTTTTTTGGAAGAGTAAGTGGTGCGCTGTCAGCTCTACGTCAACCAGCTGTGTCATTAGGGCGCACCCTGTGACTCCCACAGTGCACAGCATCCATTTTGTTTCAAACAACCAGAGGAAAACTTAACAAGCAAACAAGCCAATACAACCTGAGGAAATACAAATTCAATTAAAGAAGAGGTGAAAGGGAGGGCGTATGGTCGTGATGGACAAGTCGACAAGCCGAGAGCACACACATACACATACAGTATATGCGTGTGCATGTGCGCACACACACAGCAAAAAACAGACACACACACACCCACACACACAGATCTATGTTTACAACAATTAAGTACTCATAAAGATACCATAGCAGAGTAATCACATGTGGGCTACACCCTCTATGACGCCTCTGTGATAAGGATCAATAACGATTTTACAACTCTTTTTCTAGCCAGCTGGCCCATGGTCTGCTTTCATCGGCTGATGCTATTTGTCTGGCTGAAACATACTAAGCTAGCAGTCCTATAGTAGCGCTCCAGCTAGCCGAGCATTGCAACAGCATCACGCTAACAAGACGACACTTCCTAAACTAGTGCCAACACTCGTTTAATGATGGTTAACTGGAGAGAAAATAGGATGCCAAGTTGCAAAAGCTGAGCAGTTGACGAATACAAAAAAAAAGGCCTGGGCTGGAGGAAACGGTTTAGTGGGAGAGTGTAAAGAGAAGAGACGAAGTTGAAAAAAAAAACAGCATAGAGGAAAAGTAAAAGGATGACGGGAAAGAAGGATGATGAAACGATAGGTAAATAAATAAGACAAGAAAGGCGAAGGAGGAAAAGGAAGGAAGCTGGGAAGAAGGGAAGATAGAATGACAGAAGGAAGAAGGTGAGTTGTTTGAACCTGTATAACGTAGCCAAACCGTGTGAGGCACACTCTGATGGCTGAAACACACTCAAGTTGCTGTAGCTGCATCTGGCACTGGAATACACACACGAGAGCACATGCGCACTCACACACACACACACACACACACACACACACACACACACACACACACACACACACACACACACACACACACACACACACACACACACACACACACACACACACACACACACACACACACACACACACACACACCGAACACAATAGACCTTTTAAGTTGAGATAGACAGAGAGGGAGAAAGAATAAAACAGAGTTGGGTGGCATTTCTTTGGTATATGTACCTAAACAGGTACATATACACAGGTACATTGGTCAAAATGTGTGCCACAATATGGATTTGACTACATTCTTTTACTCAATAAAGAAAAGATAGAATATTGTGTCACTCCATGCAGCTGATCATTTTTTAGTGATGCGCCAAGAGACGCACCCCAGTTAATCAATAAGAACCTCATAGTTAACTCCGGGCAATATGTCAATACGAGCCCAGAGTCTTGTACTAGTTTCTAAAAAGGGTCTACTGTCCAGTACATATTCTGGAATGTATAGTTTAGTACAACGCTCAATGATTCTGTGCCTCGAGAGGAGCGAGCTGCAGTGTGACTCTGCAAGCTGGAGATATGAAATGGGCTGCCATGGCTGTCAGGGGGGGATCATGTAAGGGAAAGGCAAGAACACAGCCAAGATGGAATTAGAGGGTACCTATTTTCCATGTCACCCAATGATTTTAGTAGGAATTCAGTGTCAAGTCATGACCAAGTAGCCATTTTTAAAAGGAAAACTCCATCACTCAGTCAACTCCAAATGAGCAAAACATAAAGTTGAAGTTGAAAAAATAGTTTTCCTTAAACAGCTATACAATGAGGAGTGTAGTGAAGGAGGACCAATGTGTGAACCTTTACATCCTTTTTTGAGTCAAACGAAAATATGGTTAGTTTGAAAAAGGGTGGCATGTAAGAAAATCCTATGACGCAAATATTTTACTTCGTTGTAACAGTTTTCGCTGCTAAACACTGCAATGTCCCAACACTGTACTCATATATGCAAGTTATCTTTATACATTAATAAATTCATACATTATCGCCAATCAAGTCCCATGACGCTTGTCCCGCTGAACTTGTCAACAATAGGCCTCTGTTGATGAGGAGATTCACAAGTGCTATTTATACTACTGTGTACTTGTTGGTGAGTATGATGGTGAGTATGACGCTTGTTTAGGGCATGATAACAACGAAAAGCCAAATGGCACCGCAAGGTCAATGTGCACGAGTGTGCTGTAAGTGAGTGAAGGTTTCAGGAGTCAAACTCCGATTACAGTCAGGTTTCATCAGGCTGCAATGTAACTGTCTGCCTGCAGGGGGCAGCACCGTGGACTACATATCTCATGCCTGGATGTTTAACACTATACACCGAAGTACTAAAATACAGTCTCTCCGGAAAAACAGAATAATTAATGCGGCCCAAAGATGGCTAGCAGTTGATTTTAACTATGGCTCAACTTTTTTTTTATTATTATTCAAATAAAACTAAATTTTAATAGAATATGGCTACTGTGCCACCAATGGCATACGTTATCCCGGTCATGTACAATGAGAGGTAAAAAATGCGACAGACCATGAGTAATGGCATGAAATCATGGTTTTATTGTAACTTAAGGTCCCCCTTTTGCTATTGCCCCAGACTACTCAATATTTTTTTTTATTTTGCTCATCCCAGTTGCAGTACCACCCCAGGCAGGCAGAGGCAGTGTGCTCTACCTGTCTCCCTCTCTGCTCCTCCTGAAGCTGTTGCTGCAGGGCTTCTATCCTGGCACACTGGTTGGCATAGAACTCACACAGAGACTGGCATGGGCAATGGGAGGAGGGCAATGGTAAGAGAACCAGGAAGAAGACATGAATTGGAGAGGGAGAAAGGGAAACATACAAAATCAAAGGAGGGGATTATTGATAAAACAAAATAAAAGTAATAAAATAGGAGGGAAATAAAAGTTAGAAGTGTAGGCTTGAAAAGGCAGAGAAGGGAGAAGAACACAGGAGGCAATAAGGTCAACAGAATAAACAAGGCAAATGGGTGGGGACCAACAGGAAACCAGGGGATTAAAGGGGTTTTGGGGGTATGTTGGAAGGGCAATATAGTCAGATATCAATTCAGTCGTTGTCACCACCGATTTCTAATTTGACTAGAGCAAACAGTAGGAATGTCTCCCGTCGATACTCTGGAAATACGGAAAAACTCTGTGAAAGATCGTTTTACCACATTAGCAAAATCAACATTACCAAATCAAATTAGGAGTAAAAGATGTAGAGTGACTCAAATCAGTTTGAAAATGTCCTCTAACTTCCTTGTCTCTTTCCTTCCCTTCTCTTTCTTTCCCCCTTTTCAGAACTGGCACTACAATCACATGTTTTTAATTGCTGCAATGCATTTAATCAATTAGCTGTCTCATCAAACTTTTATGTTGCAAGGTTCAATATCAATAAATGTGTCCTTTGTAGGGTGGGTGTGTAATCCCAGGTGACCTACTGATCCCAGTAAGTCAACTGATCTCAGCAGGTCAACTGGTCTCAGCAGGCCGACCGGTCTCAATAAGTCACCCAGTCTCAGTAGGCCAACCGTTCTCAGAAGGATAACCAGTATCAGTAGGTCAACTGGTCTCAATAAGTAAACCGGTCCCAGCAGGTCAACTGGTCTTTTACCTTCAGCTGAGTGTTGAAGGCGTCTATCTCCAGCAGCTTGGACCTGGTCTCCCTCTCGATGACATCCAGTTGTTCTCTCAGCTGTTTCCGGCTGCTCTCCTTCTGCTCTACAGCCTTCTGCAGGGAGGCCAGACTGTCACCTGCACACACAAAAACATCAGTCCATCAACCATTTTTTCCCCTCACTATGCAAGGGCCATTTTTGTACTTATGCTGCTTTGACGGGAACTGTTCGTATGGGGGGACGTAATTAACTAACACACCGAAAAACTCAGCCGAAGTGCCTCCTATAATTAATATCTATAACTAACATCTTCTCTGGCGACGCTTCTAAATGTGGACAACTGCATTCAAGTTCGCTTTGGCAGATTCATGATTAAATGGTCAAGAGAGGGAGAGACAGAGAGAGGGAGAGAGAGGGCCATGGGTCTCGCCCTCTCCGCTCAGAGCTGCCGAGTAACCACTTGTGATTGGATCTCACTTCCACGCTCTATATGCAAATCTTCAAATCTCTGTGATTATAATATAGCAATATATAAAATAATCTCATAGAGAAAGATTTAGATTTATTTTGTTCCTTAGTTTCTTACTTGTATGGAAAATGAAAAATGTAAACCTAACTCAGAAAATTGGAGTGGTGTTTTTTTTATTTATTTCTCCTCCAGACAGCGGTGCACCATGCGTGCGCCCCGATTCTCGACTCCTGTGCTGTGTTTGTATTTTAGATCTATTTATTTTAGTTTGTTTCCTACATGTATGAAACTACATTTTTTAACAGAACTGAGTTAAGTCCTGTTCCTTCCAATTCCAAAAAAAAACAGTGCGTCTTCACTGTCCTTTCCGTTGCAATGGGACTTAATTTAGTAAAATCTGGATGTTTTTGTGTGAATACTTTACTTGTAAATAATAAATCCTACACTTCTGTAACGGGAAGACCGCATTTGACACATTACATTACCTTCTATGCTCGCGCACCCCCCTCTCCTGATAAAATCGTCTATTGGCGATCGCTGTCAATTGGAATTTTGCACAATCTCCCAAGCCTAATTCAGGGGTTAGTGATTTGCTGAATCTGACACTGTTAAATAGGGTTTTATTATTATTTGAGACTTTCCCAAATAACCAAATCAAAGAAAGAAGTGTTAAAATATAAAACAAAATCAACCTTCTCCACTTTTTGGACACAAAATATCAAATAGATGTTGACCTTGTGGTACTCACAGTGCAGGCTATTCTGTTGGACCTGTTTGAGCTGGTCATTGAGACACTGTTTGTCAGGAATGAGCCGACCCAGCCACAGCTGAGAGTCCTACAGAGTAACAAGGGGAAATAGACACAACAGTGGGGAATGGTCTCAGCATTCAACAGGGTACGTCAACTTTTATTTGGTTTGTTTTTTTACTTTACACAGCAAACAGTGTCGTAACAATGTTTCTGTGTATTAGGTTTTGCCTACCTGCAGTTGCTGCTGCAGCAGCGTGATTTCGGCAATGCGAGTCTCCCTGGTCTGGTTGGTTTGCTCCACCTCTCTCCGCTGCGCAGACAAACGAAAGCGAACATCCTGCAGTTTGCCCTCCAGCTGGGACCTCTTGTCGTTCTGCAGAGAGGGAGGTAGAGGGGGGATGAAGGAAAGAAAATAGATTACTCACAGGACAAAACATTTGAATCACTAAAAAGGACTCAGACTTAAAAAAAAAGACTTGCAGTCAACTACAAAGGAAGGAATCTCTGTCTGTCTGTCCATTGTATGTCCTTTGATTAGTTTGTTAACCGTTCATCCGTTCCATTTCACACTTGGCGAGTGTATTGCTGGGGACCCAAGGACATGCACTGTCGAATTTGGTGCAGATGGACATCCAAAACGTGTAATATTAATAAACCTACAATAAACAGTGAACAGCAAACCAACAGGGGGCAGGGCTTCCCATGAGAAACAGCGAGCCAGCGGGGGGGTGGGGTCTCCCTTGATAGCAATCGGGCCCTTCAAAATAGGCATGTTTGGTGTGGAAACAGGACATGTGTAATATTAATAAACTTTGAATAAATAAGGAAAAGCCAGTTTATCCAAAAGCGAGATCTTGGTGTGTATTTTTCTCATGAGACTGTATTTCCCCGGTGTTTTCATATTGAGTGGTCGCGACTTTCACAAAACAGGTATGGTTTGAATGGGCACTGCACTAGTGTAAACAAATATGCCGATTTTGATCCGAGTGAGTGTGTGTGTGTGTGTGTGTGTGTGTGTGTGTGTGTGTGTGTGTGATATTGCCAAAACATAAAATCACAATACTGAATTGAATCCATGTTTTCTGACACCCAGTGTACACATTCCACCATTATTTTTTTTTGCTTAGCTGGTAGGGAAACAACCTTGTATGGACATGGTTACGCTGTGAGTTTGCAAATTTACTTTGAACTGAAACATTCGACCAAGCAGGGGGGCCCTCGTTAAAGTTGAGTCACAGTTAATAAGGAATATATCCATACTTACACTGACGTAGATGACAGATGTGGACTCAATGTGGTCAGGTTTACATGCATTTTTGACTAACTCCAATTGTGGTTCTGATGATTGGATCTACAACCCATCTCGGTGTGTGTCGTTACCAGTGCTTCCAGTTCGAACTCCAGGGTTTTCTTCCGGGCCTTCAGCAGCACGATGCTCTCCTGTTCCCTGTTCCTCTGGGTGAGCAGCTCCTGGCGCCGCTGCCGCTCCCACTCCAACTGCCGCTGCCGCTCCAGCTCCCGCTTTGCAGCCTGGACACACACAAACACACGCACGCACGCACATGCACACGCACACGCACGCCTAACGATATATCTTGGCATGGAACTTCCCAGTACAAAAATGTGACGATATGCATTGTAGAGCTGAAAAATGGATTGCAGCAACAATAATGTAATGTAACTAAATGTACTAATTTTGCATAATTGAAACACCAGGGAGCAGAATCACCAATCCAAATTTACAACTAACTATACATGAAAGACTAAAAAACTACAGGTACTCCTCACTTAATGACCTACCTGTTGAACGACTGTTCACACTTGCAGCCAGCTCTCATACCAGTCTGTATTGTACACTGCGTACAATACCGCGGCGTGTGCGCTGCGTGCGGGGCGTCTCAGTGTCAAGCATCTCTTTGCGCATCACCCTTTATATACGATATACACTGTATCCTTCTAATCTCATCACCATTGTCAGTCTCGTTCCCGCAGTCTGTCAGTATTCACTACACTAGCGTTCGCAATTGCCACGTCCCCTTAATGTGAAATAACACAGGTCCTCGCTTAACGACCTGGAACTAGGAACAGAACTCGTTAAGGGAGGAGTACCTGTATAAAAAAAACAACAACTAAAAAAACTATAATTATAGGAAATAACTTCCTCCTCACCTCTCTCCTCTCAATCTCTTTGCGCCTCTCCTCCTCCCTCTGTCTCTCCAGCTCCCTCTGCTTCTCCAGCTGCTTCTCCAGCTCATGCTGTCGTCTCCTTTCCTGCTCTAAACGTTCTCGCTCCTGGACGTATTCAAATGCAATAAGTGAAATTGAAAAATACAAAAGGTAATTATGATTTTATAAATCTAGTCTCTTGTTGCCACCTCCTTAAACACAAGAAATGAACTTTTATTCACAGAAATCTGCTGGTGACAATCAAATATTAGAATGCAATGTAAAGTGTATTCTATATAATTAGAGTTGGTGCTACAGATTCCTAAACTTCAGCACCGATCCAAACTGTTTCTTTGACTAAGTCAGATTCTGTTATTTTTGGGGGTCGTTGGAACATAACAAGTGAAGCATAATCCAAGAACGAAATGATCCAGAAATGCTGTAATTTCATAGCACTGCTGAGATGGCTCTCGATAACTTTTTGGCTCTCGAGATTTTCAAAGCTCGGCCATTTTGGGCTGGTATCAGCCGCATATCAGATATAAAAGTGGTGTGTCATACCTTCCTCTCCTGCTCCTCCCTCTCCAGGGTGGCTAGCCTCTCCTGCTCCTTCCTCTGCTGCTCCAGCAGTGCCTGTCGCCTCTTCTCCAGCTCCAGATTCCCCCGCTCGAAGTTCTCCCTCTTCTTGTCCTCAAAGGTCACTGCAGAGTGAGGGAGGAAAGCAGGAGGTCGAGGTTTTATTGATAGTGGATTAAAAGGTCAGAGAAAATAAGTAGAGGATAAGTGTTTGAGGATTTAACTTAAAGGGAGAGTGCTTGGCAAGTTCATTGGTTCCCAATGTGGGGTCCTTGGGGCCCCCAGGGGTCTTAAAGAGGTTGCAGGGGGTCCCCAGCAAAATGATTAATAGTTAAACTAACCCTAACCCACTAACCCTGACCCTAGAGAACATACAGTAATGACTGTATTGATCATAGTTTCAATGTTATCTCTGTAACTATAGAATAGACAGATATGGAAGTTTGGACTAAATCATATCTAACAATAATAATCTTCCAGGAGACAGAATATTATCGAATAGATAACATTGGCCAACCACCTGGCAGCTTCTTTTCCTGGTTGCTCTCCATCTCCTCTTCGGCCTCCTCAGGGACGCTCTTCTGGTCTGACTGAACACTGTCGCTACGCACACGCCTGAAAACACAAACATTCAAAGATTATTGAACCTACCTACTTTTAGGTTATTGAACCTACTTACTTACCTACAGCAGTAAAAGTAGAAAGAATAAAGGCAACAAAAAATAGGGAAAAAAAATAAACAATGGATAAAAACAAAAACACAATGTCGGAATAAACATGAGATGATGTATCAAAATGACACAAATATGACAGTTTAAAAGCGATAGACAATATATAGTTATGTTTACAATGATATATTGAAGGGGACAACTCTCTTTTTTTCCCCCTCAGGAAGGGGGATCCGAACCCCCCCCTTGTAATTTCCGCCCTTGGCCGTGCCTCGCTCATCTTTGCATTGAACAGCCGAATCCGATTAGAATGACAAAATTCTGAGTTGCGTACAGCCCTAGAAATAATTAATAATAATCGGAAGCCCCTCTCCCAAAACCTGAAGTGACGAGCAGGAGTGGACTCAGCGGAGCAACTGAAAGAGTTTCTCCAGAATCCCTTTAATATAGGTTGGAAGACAGCCAATGATGATAATTAAACAATAATTATTGTGTTTATATTTCATATCCTCCTGAAATTTTCACCAGCAAAAAAAAAAAAAATCTATAGAAAACCTAAACTCACGATGGATCTAGGGGGGGTTAGCTACTGTACCTGAATGTGGGAGGGAGGTAATCTGGTGGGAGTACAGGAGGTAACTGCAGACCGGACATGGCCATGTCGATGAGGTGCATGGCCAGGATGAACTCCTCAGCCGTTAGTTTTCCATCCTGATCAATATCTGACAGACTCCTGCATGGGGGGGAAGAAGAAGGGTTAGTATTGGGGAGATCTACAAACCCGAAAATGCCCTTTCACCGATCGAGGTCTCATTGAGCACACTGAAAGAGAGGAAAAAAGACAAAGATTTTTTCTCCTGTCATTTTGGCTCCATGTTGGCTATGTTTCTTAATCTTTTAATATTCATTCATAATTACCTGTCGACTATAATACACAGGGTTTTCAACATATAGCTACCAATATCAGTTTACATGAGTCAAATTTCTCCAGCTGGCAATGAGGATAAAAAGCACAAAATCTTCAATAACTTCAAAGTATCACTATCATTGTATCAGTAATTTATAATATAAGGTAATATTTTATATATTCCACATGTAAACACCGTATTTGTAATGTCTATAGTCGGCAGCCAAACGATGAATTTTTATTCTAATGAAAGAGCTGAATATGTTTTAACTCTTGGACCTGGTGAAAAAAACAAAAACAATAGATGTTTAGGAAAGCATCCACTGAAATGCACAGTGAAAAGAATGTACTGACGAATAAGACGCATAAACACGGCTGGTTGAAAGAATAGAAATAATGCATTGACCTCCATTCCAAATATCATCTTATTCTAGTTTGAAAATGATTTAATTTAGGGAGACATCATTCACGGACCATATTGAAGCCAGCTGCGTCTGAGGGAGGCTGGACTGCATCAGGATGGTGCGGGCCTGGGGACCTGGAACACAATGTCAGTTTATCAAAAACGGAGAAAAAATTATACTTTCAGGAGTGTGTGTGTGTGTATGTGTGTTTGATGGTGTACCAGTGAGGTGTCCGCTCATCATCTTGTCGTGGGAGTTGAAGAGCTGTCTGTATTTTAGCCTGGAGGATTGAGGAACTGCCCAGTCAGTGTGAGAGGGCGGTGTCTGGGCACTGTGGGAGGAGGGCAGGAAACAAAACTAAATTATATTTGATAGAGGAGACCGAAGGAAAGCTGAAAAAATGGAACAGTACATCAGACACATCTGGTTATATGACTGTATCTCATTAATAAGCAAGTGGACATTAAACAGGGTTCATTCTGGCATTACAAAATGAAATTCAGGGATTTCAAATCCTTTTCTAAGCACAGTTTTTTATTTTCAAGGACTCCAATATAATCTTTATTAATTAAAATATAATCAAATCTTAGCCTCATTGTCTATTATATCTATTAGTATATCTATACAATCTATACATCATAAACATATCTATACAAACATATTTATACAAAATAAACATTTCCTTGGAATAATCTATGTCGGAAAAGCCATTCTGGATTTTTTAAAAATACATTACGATTTGAATAACAAAACCAGAGGGAATATCACAGGTTTTCAATGATTAGGTTTTCTTTCCAATGACTTTTCAAGCACTTTTGCACAAAAGGGAGCATTTTCAAGACATTCCAGTACTTCCAGCACCTCAAGGACCTGGTAAGAACCCTGTTTAAAAGAACATTAAAATAAACAAGCTTTTCTGTGCAGATTTACAGGGACATTTCCGTCTCACAAAAGACATTATTTGTGGTGCATATACTCATATTTGTGGTCTTTCTGCTAACGGGACCTACCTAGCAGCATCAAACGATGGCCCCTTCTGCAGCTTGGAGCGAGAGAATGACGAGGACTTGTTGATGGCGGAGACTGGCGGAAATGGAGACAGGGAAGAGGCTTTAAATCCAAGGCCGTCTCGCAAAGTAATAAACCATCCGTGGGGTAGCGTTGGGACGCAGTCCAAGGCCACAAAGAACTCAAATGTATTTCTAGTCTCCTATAATGATATCGATATACTTGCTTTGAGACCAAAATAGCACAAAGGTATACAAATGACAAATCCTTAACTATCATTGTAAATTGTGTATAAAGTGCATCAGTGGTGGCTCTGCATTGACCGTTCTATGGGTGTGTCTGCATATGTCATTCACCTGGGTGGGAGAAGCCTGTGATGGGCTGGATCATCCCTGTGGGAGGAGCTCCGTTGGCGATGGGCGGGGGGAGGGGAGGTGGTGCGGATGAGATGAGGGGCGGAGAAACGCCCACGGGTAGCGAAGGTAGGGGGAGTGGGGGTACGCCAGCTGCTATGGGAGCTATAGGGGGCAATCCTGTGGGGGAAAAGCCACAAGGTTAAGAAAAAAAACAACAAAGCTTTCCGTATCTTATCTTCAGTTTCAAAAGATAGGAAAAAAATGTTAATTTAGCTGTTACAGAAGAAAATCCAAAACTCATGGCTGTAAATCGTCTTATCTTAGACTTTCTATATTATCTTAACTTAATAAATCTATGATGTTGTCAATTCTAACTCACAATCAGCAATCAATTGTTTAAGCCTGTATCCATAGTAACATAGATTCACCTTTAGCAAGCTAGCTACCTAAGTAATGTACTCTATTGCAATGACACAAATGATGAGAAGCGAAGAGAAACGGGAGGCTTTACCCATCATCGTCTGGCTGCTATTTTCAACTGTTATTTTGGACTTTAAGACAGATTCGGCTAACATAGGGTTCTTCTTAGGATGTTCCTTAGTTCAGACACTTCTATATTAGTGAAATTGTTATTGTTTTTTCGGGGATTTTTATTTTTTTTTTTTCTCGAAGGCATTTCGCCGGCTGAAAGTGCCTTACGCACAGCAACCGGCGAATCCACGGACACGAATGAAGTGTCGTGGAGCAGGAATTAGTGAAAAAACATTATTATGAAGGAAGCGGAGCTGGGGTGACATTTGCGTGAGGCGTGTGGACCCGGTCACTCTGTACTTGTTCAACGTTACCAACTATCGATTTATGTGTGTATTCATATACACTCAGCGGCCACTTTATTAGGTACACCTGTTGAAATGCTTGTTAACACAAATAGCTTATCAGCCAATCACATGGCAGCAACCCATTGTATTTAGGCATGTAGACAGGGTGAGGATTACATTACATTTGGCAGACGCTTTTATCCAAAGCGTCTGATGACTTACTGAAGTTTAAACCGAGCATCAGAATGAGGAAGAAAGGGGATTTAAGTGACCTTGAATGTGGCATGGTTGTTGGGGCCAGAGGGGCTGGTCTGGGTATTTAAGAAACTGCTAACCTACTGGGATTTTCACGTACAACCATCTCTAGGGTTTACAGAGAATGGTCAGAAAAAGAGAAAATATCCAGTGAGCGGCAGTTGTGTTGCCAAAAAAAGGCCTTGTTGATGTCAGGGGTCACAGGAGAGCAGCAGAAGACCACACCGGGTGCCACTCCTGTCAGCTAAGAACAGGAAACTGAGGCTACAATTCGCACAGGCTCATCAAAAATGGACAATAGAAGATTGGAAAAATGTTGCCTGGTCTGATGAGTCTCGATTTCAGCTGCAACATTCAGATGGTAGGGTCAGAATTTGGCGTAAACAACATGAAAGCATGGATGCATCCTGCCTTGTATCAACGGTTCAGGCTGGTGGTGGTGGTGTCATGGTATGGGGGATATCTTCTTGGCAAACTTTGGGCCCCTGAGTACCAATTGAGCATCGTTTAAATGACACAGCATACTGTACCTGAGTATTGTTGCTGGCCATCCCTTTATGACCACAGTGTACCCATCTTCTGATGGCTAATTCCAGCAGGATAATGCACCATGTCACAAAGCTCAAATCATCTCAAAATGGTTTCTTGAACATGACAATGAGTTCACTGTACTCCAGTGGCCTCCACAGTCACCAGATCTCAATCCAATAGAGCACCTTTGGGATGTGGTGGAACAGGAGATTGGCATCATGGATGTGCAGCCGACAAATCTGCAGCAACTGCGTGACGCTATCATGTCAATATGGACCAAAATCTCTGAGGAATGTTTCCAACACCTTGTTGAATCTATACCACGAAGAATTAAGGCAGTTCTGAAGGCAAAAGTGGGTCCAACCCGGCACTAGCAAGGTGTACCTAATAAACTGACCAGTAAGTGTAGCTTCTTACCTGGTAGATGTCAGCAGATCTGTTGGATTGATATTTTACCTCCGATAAAAATAGAAATCACAGAAATACCACAATTACTCTACTTTCTAACTTATAAAACAAAGGGACTGTTAGCTCAGCTATTTAGAACTGTTATTTAGAACTGACCTATCTCAATAATTCCACTTTTATGAAAACATGTATATTCTTACTGATAAATATATACTTTTTTTTTTAAACAAAGATGTTGTGTGTCGATGACGCTGTTCAACATTCCCTCAAAACACCAGAACAATGCAGAGATTGCCTCATTCAGCATGGTGTCAAGTGGCCATGTGGAAAGTAGCCATGTGCCTCAGTTGGTCCTCCAACCTATTTGCGTTCTTCATAGTTTGCCACACCCTCGTCATTAACAAGTCATAGCTTTAAAAATATTGACTTGATTTGCAGAAGTGACACCTTGTTTTGAAGCGCTGATTCTCCACTTTCAAATGAAAGTGAAAAAGGTAAAACGGCACCAAATGTACCTAAAATCTGTGGTGGGTCACATATGTCCAACCAGGCTGAAACTATCTGGAAAACATACTACAAAGCTAGAAACACAGTTAAGGGGACGTTTAAACTGCTATGTAACAAGGATCTTGTGTTTTAAATCTCTCTACCAAAGGATTCACATACGGAGTAGATATTAGTGAAAAACCAAACTGTGACCCGAAACATTCAGTTGGTCTTGGTGAACTGAGACGTCACACATCTCGTTCAAATATGAACGAGATGAGATTTAAAGTAAGATGCTTCATCACGCCATCATATTATTTACTATAAATGTAGAAGCAAGATTCTGATTGAGAATGTCCAGTTGGACCGTGTCCATTGGGCGGCGTGGAATTGGTCACTCTGTAGTCTTTAGAAGTTACCAAACTATCGATTTACCTGTTCGATTGATATTTTAAATCTGTGGTCCACATCACTTCTCCGGATTAATGAAAAAAAAAAAGATAGAAAATAATCCTTAAAATCTTGTCAGCATGTCCCTCAAAAGTGATGCCTTCAAAATCCAACGTTGTGTGGGAAAATAGAAGCCGTGCAATGGTAATTACACACAGAAATATCACAATGTTTGTCGTATTTCATGGAAACTGGATTTACTGAAAATGTAATCAAACTAAAAAAAAAAATTCAGCTCTATTTCCACAGACAACAGAATGAGTTTTAACAATGACAATTTCTGGCTTACAGGCAAACATGGACGGTTGTTTTAAAGACAGGAGGGTTGCGCTGTGTAGCCGTTGCTCTGCGAGACAAGTAACCAGGACACGACCAAGACCATGTTGAGTTTCAGAGAACCCGGGAAACTGTAAAATGCACCAACACAACTAAACTGAACGCTGTGTATTGCTGCCTGCTGCTATATTTGTTATTGTATAGTACCGTGTATTACATTTTATGAAGTTTTCTTTTTCAGGTCTTTTTCATTTTTATCTTTTTTATTTTGTATTGTTTTTCTGTTAGTTATTGGATGTATCTGTTATTTAGAATTCAGTTAACCATTAGGTTTATTTTGTATATTTTCAAATATTGCCATTTTCTTTTTTTTATATTTTTATTGTATTGCTTTATGATTATTATTTTGCTTATTGTGTTGATGTGAGCTGCTGGGAGATTGTAATTTCCCTTCGGGGATGAATAAAGTACCTACCTACCTAGCTATCTATACCGAGATAAGATGGCCTGAAATCTGTAACATCCACCCACTACAAAAACACAGCCTCTACCAAGTTGGCGTAGGCCGTTTAAAGCGTGCAGTGAGAGACTAGCGACTCGACCTCAGACTAATCTGTTTATGTAAGTGGAGATCTGGTGAAAAATCATGGGCGTGCTGCTGCAGGAGACAGAGCAACATCCCTATTACATTATGAATGCGTGATTAGGTTCTCTGGTCCATTAGGAGGTTACCCATCCTGGCGAATTACACGAGACGAACACAGGACAGATTGAATAATATAATGATGGAAATACAAACACAAATGTCTGGCGCTTACCAAAGCCAGTCTGCAGTGGTAAAGGCAGGGTCGGCTGCTTCATGCTGGAGGGCAGCACGGGGGGCAGAGGGTGACCCTGAAGCTTCAGTTTGATGAGCTTCATGGCAATGGAGAACTCATGGATGTCCATACAACCATCACTGTTCATGTCAGCCAGAGCCCTGGACACACACACACACACACACACACACACACACACACACACACACACACACACACACACACACACACACACACACACACACACACACACACACACACACACACACACACACACACACACTTCAGTGCATCTAAACACATTTTGGCGACACAATAAAGGTAAGAATTACAGTATACAATATGCTTCAATAGTAACACAAATAATGATCCTATAAAAAGACCATAACCAGCTTCATCCAAGCGAGAACAATTGCTCACTCCAGCACAATAACCTAAAAATCACTCACAGGAAGTGATGCATCATTCTAAGTCTATTTCGATCCATGCAGTGATCGTTTTGTGCTCATGTGTTTTTGTTTTGAGGTTTTTCTGTTATAAAAGAGTAATAAATGTACAGATTACAGTATGACTGGTTTTGAGGCAAACATCTCATAAAAAGATAGGAGCCTCTTTAATCTATAATAATGTAATAACCATTTTATGTACTTTTTGTGATCGAGCAAACCATAACCCACTTGAATTTTGTATGTTAGGCTTTGTATTTAAGTCAAAAGTTTTGAAAAGATTGGCATCATGATCAGGGGATGGTAACAGTTTTTAATAGTACTTATGTGAGAAAGCAAGGAATTTAGAAAGCTGTTAGTCAAATGTGTTTTGTGTCAAAGAATGAAATATGCTCCACAGTTTGGTCCACATGGTCTGTATTCTCTAATTTCTTTATTCTTAACTCATAGAAAGACAACTCATGATGAACAAAACTAGTGGGAATTCTCCAAAATCACTTAAAACCATACTAATGCAGTGCCCGTTGAAACCATGCCTGTTGGTGAAAGTCCCAGCGAATCGCAGTGAAAAACACCGGGAAATACCCTTTTTTACCCTCACAGGAAAAAACAGACCCAAGTCGTACTTTTGGATAAACTTGCTGTTTGCTTGTTTCTTAAAAGTTATATAATATTAATAATAATGTAAAATACATGTCGCGTGTCAGCACCAAACATGCCTGATCAGAACGGGCTGATTGCTTTCACGGGAATCTACGCCCTCTGCTGGCTAGCTGTTTATTGAAAGTTTATTAATATTACATGTGTCGCGTGTCCAAATTGCACCAAATTTTAAACTGCATGCCCTTAAGTCCCCAGCAATACACCCGCCAAGTGTAAAATAGATCAGTGAACGGTTGTCAAGCTTTTTGTAGAACATACATACATACATACATACATACATACATACATACTCAGGATGCAACTGTACAATGGGCTCACGGTTCGGTATGTATCACAGTTTTGGGGCCACGGTAACGGAACGGTTCCGGTCTCTTTATATTTAAGAAAAAATATAAAACTCAATTAAAAAGTTAAAAGGTGTAAAAAAAATTTAAATAATAATAGTAAAATAACTTATTGAAATAAAACCTCACAGTCAGACCAGTGGGCGTGTGCCTTCGCTTTGTGAATCTGACGTGACCGTGGGTGCGCTCCTTTTCAGCCAAGGCACCTCCCAGCGATGGAAGAGCATAGGCTATATCTCACATGGAGGCGGAAACATGGGGTGTTTCTATTGAAATGGCTAAGTAGCTGCACACAGTCAAAAAAATATAGATCTCTCACGTAAAAATATAGAAATGCTGCGCGGCTCCACTTTACAAATTATTTCACTTCTACGCCAACTTTACAGTCACATGTCTCACCAGATTTGGGCCAGGATGGGAGGGGGGAGTCCCGACTGGAGGAAGAAGTTCCTGGCCTGGTCGCCTAGGAGATGCAGGAACAAGATATAACATCACAGGTCAGGGGTGGAAGAGTGGTCGGCTCGTACAACTAATTTCATTTGTACTTATTTAGTTGAAGCAACTTTACAAGGCAAAGTTGTAGGTAAATACTTTTAATTGTTAAAGGATAAGTTCACTATTTCTTTAACCCAGGCTTTCCTACAGGTCTGCAAAAAATGTATTGTATTTAGACAGTAAGGGGCAAGGCTGTGTGTGTTTATCACCTGTGATATATCCTGCAGCAGTGGGAGCGAGGCTGTGGAACTGCTGGTCATGTTTGGCTCTTTCATCCACCGAGATCAAAAACATATCTGATACTGGACCTGACACACACACACACACACACACACACACACACACACACACACACACACACACACACACACACACACACATAGGGTAAATATTAACCATGGGTCCAGAGGGTCTGAGCTGACCCCAAACATAGGAACAATTGCTGGTCAAAGAGGAAGAATGAGTAGAATGGGCGGAGGCTTGGTTTCATTTCCCGTAAATGTGCTATAGTAAATATGACGCATCGTAAACGGCGTAGTGCCGAGTCAGCGGTGGAAGCAGTTGGAGGCTGGCTGGATGAAGGGATGGGAGATTTCCATTTCCAAGCAGAGTCTGGCTGCATCTTCCACTAGGATCACCTATACATGTGGCTTGTCAAAAACCCAAGTTGCTGTTTTAGAACATTGCAAAGAATAAATTGCAGGGAGGGATTGATAGATCTTAACAAGATCTGAGGAATCAGAATGCTACAGTCCTTCAGACTGACCGTGGGAGGGCTGAGAAGCAGCTGAGAATAGAATCAAATGAAGCCCTTGCTACAACTACTTGATCCATTGTGATGTGAATTGGGGGTCTGACAGAATCATCCTCCGGGTTCTAATGTGGCCTGAAGCACATTGAAGATGTGTGCTATGAGTGAGCAGAGACGGTAGCGATAATGTCAATGATCTCCCGGGTGATAAACTAATATTTAGACGGTTTTATCACACAAATAAAGCAAATGGCGGTGCATTATTTACTTTCAACAGATCAAAATGTGCCCCTTTTGAAAATACATTGTTTGTGCAAATGTGAAATGGAGTCAAAATCACTTTTTTTCACTTCCTAAGGCACTAGTATAGATCGACACACTGCACACACACACAATGTAATTTCAATCCACATGTATAAAAAAAACTAAAAGTGGCATAACAGAACGTAGTTCATCTGTGATCCGTACAGGGCGTTCGGTTCTCATGTGAAACCATCATAGTGAATGTGGCAGTTCCGCCACCCACGGGTGGCGTGGGTGAAACGCAGTTCACTGACAGACGCTGAACAGAGGTGAACCACACCGATCGATTGTTTCCTTTAAAGCGACTGTGGCAGTTTCTCCTACCACACCGTAGGCCGAAGCCTACGTTCACCAACTCACCACGCAGAGAACGAAAATGTTTGAAACAGACTTTGACACAGGGTTGCTATACCTAAAACTACAGACTCTGACCCAGGGTTACTATACCTTAAATCATAAAAACACCACACTCTGAAACAGGGTTCCCATACCTTATACAAACAAATGTCCAAAAGAAAATAAACAGGTTCCCTTCCAGAGGACCTAGGTTCCCTTCCAGAGGACCTGGGTTCCCTTCCAGAGGACCTGGGTTCCCTTCCAGAGGACCTGGGTTTCCTTCCAGAGGACCTGGGTTTCCTTCCAGAGGACCTGGGTTTCCTTCCAGAGGACCTGGGTTCCCCGGAGTAGCACGGTCGACCGGTCTCGTTCCACCAGGGTGACGACAGACTGCCCCCTCCTCCCTTCCGGAGTGTGGGGCCTCGGGTTGCTGCGCTGGCTGGTGACGGCGTGGCCAGACTTGGCTGCTGCGGGGCCTGCTTGGAGGGGTAGCCTGGCTGCTGGGCTGCTGGATGGTCCCGGCGATGGCTGCAGGGCAGAGAAGCTAGCTGCGGTTACCTGTGGCGGTTGCTGCGCCGCTTCTCCCCCGGTCGTCCACTGGACCCCCCAGGTACTGCTGCTGCCAGTCGAGAGAGGGTTGGTCTGGCTGCTGAGCTGCTGGATGGTCCCGACGATGCCTGCTGGGCGGAGAAGCTAGCTGCCAGCGGTTACCTATGGTGGTTGCTGCGCTGCTTCTCCCCCAGTAATCCGCACGACCGCCTAGGTGCTGCTGCTGCCAGTCGAGAGAGGCTCCAAAGCGTCTTCGGGTGGCCCTTCTGTGTCCCTTCCCCGTGCCGGAGAGTCCCTGTTCAGGCACCAGTGTGGCAGTTTCGCCACCACACGCCATCCAAGTGGCGTTTTCAGGGCCCTCCGGCACAGAGACACAGACGGCAGGGTGTTGTTAACCCCAGTTTATTGTAGAGAGAAGGCTAGATGGAATTAGCCAGGAGCAGATTGAACATGTCATGACACAGGTTCCTATCCTGAGTGTGTGTGTGTGGATGGGGATTTTAAACCTTCTGCTCGTTAGCCCAACCAACGAGCGACAGGCGTAGCTGCTCAACCAAACAACACACCACAGTGAAATAGTTTTACTGCCACTGTTACTTTTTAAAGTAACAATTTCATAAATCTTGATGCAGAGTTGCAGTGATAAGAGAGGAGACAGATGCATGTTGCTGCTACTTTACGACATACCACAAAGCAAATGTTGCTGCTATGTGTCTGCTCGTCTGGCATATTGGAGCGGTCAGGTCGCTTGTAAACAACATACGACCATACAATGTGACAAAATCGACTGTAACTGCCTTAATTATGAACCGATTTTCATGAAATTCAGTTTGTTATAAATGTGAGAAATTGAACATGACACTGGAAATAAATCCACACCCAGTCACTGGGTGACTGGGTGCGGATCTAATCATACTTTCTCATTCACTCCCATGTTTAAAGGACAAAGGTATCATGCGTGCCTCATATCGCACTGATTAACAATTGAGTATTGAATGTTTTTTGTATTTTAAGATTTTATTTGAACATTGGACATCTTGAATGATGTTTTCATTTAAGGCCATGGGCAAAAGTTCCTTGCTTTTAAGAGTTCTACAGAATAAATGGAAAGCAAATTGAAGCAAATGTCTTCCTATATGTCCCCTATATGTCTCTCCCTTTTTTGCTAATCTGAACAATGATCCCATCCGTGACTCAAAACAGTGACACGATCCGAACGGGGAGTTTTGGGATCCCTTGCACCCCCAAAACTACATTAGAGAATCAGAATCTGAATAGTCTTTATTGCCAAGTAAGTTTACACGAACAAGGAATTTGACTTGGTGTTCGGTGCATACATAAAACATAAATGTAAAACAATACATAAAATATTTGTGAAATATATAAGAATATATAAATAAGGCTGTTTGGTTGTTTTTGTTTGTTTTTGTTTAAAAAACGCTGTATAGTTTATGCAGGAATGTGCAAATGTTCAGTCTAAAGTGTAACAGTATGTGCAATGTTCACGGATAACGTCCAGAAGAACGAGGAATGTGCGTTAATGTAACGCATAGACATAGCCATTCAGTTTAAGGCATAGTGGGGAGGGTAGGCCTTGTTAATGAGGCCAGTTGCAGAGGAGAAGAAACTGTTCTTGTGGCGAGAGGTTTTGGTCTTCACCTTCTCAGCAGAGCGAATGACACGCTGCAGTCTGCCCTTGCCCTTGGTGGTTGCAGCAGCGTACCAGATGGAGGTGTAGAAGTGCACCATCATTGTCTCTTGCAGGTTGAACTTCCTCAGCTGCCGCAGGAAGTATGTCCTCTGCTGGGCTTTCTTCACGATGGAGCTGATGTTCAGCTCCCACTTGAGGTCATGGGAGATGATGGTTCCCAGGAAGCGGCAGGACTCCACACAGTCGACTGGGGAGTCACACAGGGTGATGGGGGTGACTGGGGCAGCATTCTTTCTGAAGTCCACAACCATCTTCACTGTCTTCACAGCGTTGAGCTCCAGGTTGTTCTGGCAGCACCAAGTCACCAGATGGTCAAGCTCCCACCTGTAGGTGGACTCAACCCCACCAGAGTTGAGTCCAATGAGGGTGGCGTCATCCGCAAAATTCAGAAGCTTGACAGACTGATGGCTGGAGGTGCAGCTGTTGGTGTACAGGGAGAAGAGCAGAGGAAAAAGAACGCAGCCTTGAGGGGAATCGGTGCTGATGGTCCGGGAGTCAGAGAAGTGTTTTCCCAGCTTCACGTGCTGCTTCCAGTCAGACAGGAAGTCTGTGATCCACCTGCAGGTGGGTCAGGCACGCTCAGCTGGGAGAGCTTATCCTGCAGAAGAGTCGGGATGATTGTGTTAAAGGCGGAGCTGAAATCCACAAACAGGATCCTGGCGTACGTTCCTGAGGAGTCCAAGTGCTGGAGGATGAAGTGGAGGGCCAAGTTTACTGCATCGTCTACAGACCTGTTGGCTGTGTCAGGGGAACTGCAGGGGGTCCAGGAGAGGGTCTGTGATGGATTTGAGGTGGGAAAGCACAAGGCGTTCAAAAGACTTCATCACCACAGAGGTAATCATTAAGTCCTGTGGTCCTTGGCTTATTTGGGACTGGGATGATTATGGCGGATTTAAAGCAGGCTGGTAAATAGCATGTCTCCAGATGAGGTGTTGAAAATGTCTGAACACCAGAGACAGCTGATCAGCACAGTGCTTCAGGGTGGATGGAGACAGAGACTGGTCCAGCTGCATTGCGGGGGTTCTGCCTCTTGAAAAGCCTGTTGACGTCCCCCTCCAGGATCGAAAGAGTCGTCACCGTGGTGGTGTTGGTGGGGGGGGGCCCTCTGAGTTGAGTAGGTGTGAAGAAGTCCAGTTTTCTGCTGTAGTGGGGGAGGTGTATCTGGAAGGCTGGGGCTGGTGGTAGGTGTCACAACGGATGGTGTCAGGACTATCCCATTGCCTGTCAAAGCAACAGTAGAAAGTTGTTCAGGTCATTGGCCAGGCGTGAGTTGTTCAAGGAGTGAAGTGTTTTTGGTTTGAGGTTCGTGAATTGTGTGAACCCTTTCCAGACAGTCATTGGCGGAAAACTGGTGTTGGAGTCTCTTTGAGTACAGTCGTTTAGTAACTCACACCTCTTTGCTAAACCTGTACTTAGCCACTTTATTTTATTTTTTATTTATTTGTTTTACCTGTGCTGTCAGCATGCTGGGCATACAACACAGTATTTGTATGCCATTGCATCTAGGACAGAGTTCAAGTGGAGTTCAAGTTCTCAACCTGCAATGCAACTCTTTATTAATTCTTAAATCATCAAGAACTGCTGCAATAACTCTGTCCTGTGGATGACAAGAGCACAGTTTTAGGTTATAGAGAACCACCACCACCACCACCCCCCCTCCTCCTTGGAGAACTATTTATCATGTTTGGGTCTATAAACAACTGATCGCTACTCCAAGAGGGGGATAATCACCACAGGTGAGACAAATAAACATAAACATAACATGTATTGAAAAACAGTTAATTAGGTCCAAGAAAACTGGGACTAGTCATAGTAACCTGGCAGTAAATGAGGGAGGAAAGGAGAGGATTGCCACCAGGAGGGTGCTGGGGTACACTCGAAACAGGTGTGGTGGTGTGGGTGTGTGTGATGGGACTGCCTGTGTGTGTGTGTGTGTGTCTGTGTGTGTGTGTGTGTGTGTAAGATGTCCTCCGGTGAGTGTTCATGACTTATCCCCATTGGTACTGGTGTAGAAGGTTGGTATTATGTCGCGGCGCCTTCAAGCAGCAGAAAGGGCCCCGAAGCCCCCCCCGAACTCTGCAGCCTTGTAGACACCCTACGGCTGCAGGAAAGCCCCGAGCACCCTGCCCTGCAGCCACAGAAGACCCCCGGGCCCCCAGAGAAGCCAGAGGGTTGTGGAGCAACCCCCACGCCTAGCCCCGAGGAGCATTACCCAGTCCCAGGGAGCATGAGGAGACCCCGCACCCCAGGGGCGCACACATACAACCAACCCTCAGGTGCAGGCACAAGATGCAGCCACAGGCACAGAACCCGGGCCACGTGTGCAATGCCCCACGGCGACAGACCGACACCCCGCCCGAGCCGCCCGCCCCACAGGCGAGCCGGCAGGACCCCCATGCCCACCGACGCCCCACGCCCCGGCTGCGGTGGGGCAGGCTGACCAGTCTGGTCAGTCGGTGCAGTCCAAGCACGCCTGAAGATCCTCCACAGCTTCACTGGTCCACTTCTTAGATGTCTTCACCACAGGTTTACACAGCTTTAATTTCTGCCTGTATGCTGGAATCAGGTGGACTATGACGATGTCAGAGTTCAGTTTGGGCAGTTCATGGCTGAGGTTTCCTTTGTTAGTCGCCTCGGCCAATAACTAGGGAGTCCGGGTTTGTCCGTTCCACACACCGTATCTGGTCGGCGAGCATGCGCTGTGCGTCCCGCACGTTGGCCTGCGGTGGTATGTAAACACCGGCCAGAGAACAGTGCTGTGCTGTGCGGATCACTGTCACGTCATTACACCAGCTACTGTTAGTGTAAAAACACAAACCTCCACCTTTTGTTTTTCCGCCAAAGAGCTCTGTCCTGATCTGCTCTGAAGAGTTGGAAGCCTGCCAGCTGCAGCGCAGAGTCCGGTATCATTCTGCTCAGCCATGTCTCCATGAGCACAAAACAGAAGATGGCAAAAGTCTCTGTTCTTCCCCAACAGTAGTTGAAGTTTGTCCAGTTTGTTTCCCAGTGAACGCACGTTAGAGAGAAATATTCTAGGTACCAGTGTGTGATGCACTCCCTCTCCACTGGCGTTTCACTGCGTGCACAAAGGTGAGCGCACCTTTGACCAGAATGTTCAGTAATTCCATGGATGTGGCGATGAAAGTGGGAAATAAATCCACAGGGGTTGTAGCCCTGATGTTCATGAGCTCTTCTCTGGTGTACGAGCTTCCGGAATTGTCACAAAAAACTAATTTAACAAACAAAATGAAACATAACACGCATCGACACACCGAGGCGACCGCCATCTTGGTGATGGTGTGTTGGCTTTCTGTGCAGCTTCAGCACCGTTTCCCTTCATCCGTACTCAGCAATATGGACTCAGCATCTGTATTCAGCTGTTTATATTTGCTTTCTTCAAGCTGGTCAATCTAAGGCTGGGTCTCAAAATTGAACACTTTTATGACATTGATCAAATTGCATTGATAGTATTGGGTAACGAAGCCTCTCCGGCATTCAATACAGAAGCCTGATACTTAAGTAGTTTTTCTTTTCAGCATCAGTGAGAAAGAAAGTAAACCAAGGTTTGAAAAGTAAGATAACATTTGCCTTTAACTGAAAAAATAAGAATTGTTTAGGAACTAGGGATGTAGGGATGTTGATAATTAACTGTTTAACCATTAACTGACAATAAGGATTTTGGCCGAATAATACTATCAGTTAAACCATTAAAAAATATAATATATATATATATTTATGGAATTATGGAAAAAAAGTTTGTTGCATGGAAAAAGAAAAATAGGCTACACAATCACAACTTCTTAAATACATCTATACACGACTACGTGCAACGTGACGTCAACGCGTGGATGAGCTAATTACTGTCATCACCGCAAATAATAAAATATAGCTGCAGGCAGCAATACACGGGGTCTATTTAGTCATGTTGGGTACGTATTACAGTTTCCCAAAATTTTAGATACAAAGACTTAATTTCCCGCACTCTGGTGAATTTTAGTGCATGCGAATCACAAACTAATGAGCCAACAACTGCCTACTACAATGTACTGTTATGAACCTCAAATAAAACCAAAGGTGCATTTCATTAAGGAAGGACACCTTAAAAGGACTAACGTTTAACCAATATTTATTAAATAATTAATAAGTAATGTACTTACGAAGTAGAAAATGAGGTTTCGGCATCAGTTCATAAGTGGTGGGTGCAGAGTCAGAGACAGACTGGAACTAAAAAGCCCACCACAGCCAGCCTGTGGATGCTCCACCACCCCCGCCCCATCGACACACATACAAACACACCAGCCCTTGATACCACCATTTATAAGCATAGTGGATGGATACTCTAGGCTACTGTAACAGTAAAACAGAGATATTTTAAGAGCCAAGGTTTGTTGCCAGCAGGCCACAACTGTGAGGATAGCGTGATCGATTCAGGCAGTCAGTGTTTCATGTCTATATTTGAACAGGATGTTTAATCTATTTCAACACAGGAAACAAGTTAGATAATACCACTACCAATTTGATCACTTTAACATGGAAATTGAAAGATTTACTCTTCAGGGCAGGTATATAAACAATAAATAATTACAAACATCAGGTACTAACTGTACACATTTGTACTTCTTCACTTCTTCATTGCACTGCTGCCTCACAGCAAGAAGGTCCTGGGTTCGATTCCCGCCTGGGGCGCTGTTGGCACCGTGCTCCGGTGGGTTATCTCCCAAATAGGAACCTTTCTGTGTGGAGTTTGCATGTTCTCCCCGTGCTCACATGGGGTTTCCTCCACCTAACATCAGTAAGGACCCCTACCAAAAACATGCACACATCATCGTCCGACCAGCGATGGACATTTGGAACCAGGTCCCCGGGCGCGTTGTCGAATGCTGAGAATTGAGAATCGACATCTAACATTTCTTGATCCTGACTGCCCTATCAACAAGTACACATACGGCTCGTCACACACTGCTACTGACCTGTGAATGTGGTGGGGAACTGTGCCATGGTTTAGTCAGTCTTCAGATACGCAACACCTGAAACAACAGAAAGCAAACAATATGTGCTAATAAGTGCTTATCTCTTCAACTCATCTCCACGCTGATTCAGCAATAGAGTTTGTCAATAACCATTTCACAAGCACAGAAACTCAGAGCGTCAGGTGAAAAACCTTGGTTACTGAGAAATATTTTTTTGAGTTCCTTTATTGTTGTTAGATAAAATGAATATTAGAATGACACCTTTAATTAGTTTACTTGGACAAGAAACTGGGCAAGACTCAGTTTAGTGGACAAAATATGGGCGAAAGCACACGGCAAAGCAATTTATGCAATAGCAGTGCATCAACTTTCACTTATTGGATTGCACACCCATTTAAGGTTTAGAAATGTCAGAAAAGCTACTCATACAACAATGTCAATGGGAATAAATAATGAAATTTTTACTTCCGTGACACAACCCAAAACCGTGACCACATCTACACCCAATTGTTTAGTCATAACTTGCAATATCTTCTAAATCCTGTTTAAATAACAAACCATGACGATTAAATTTAAGTCCCCAAGCAGCTATATTGCAATGACGCTACTGCTTCTTAGATACTGTTGATGGAAGGCCATACAATAGGCTTTTGTTAATGCTTTTGAAGTGAAGTGGAATAGCCATTTGTCGCAATGCCCAAATCAAATTCCTTGGCTATTGTGGTGTGGGGATGGTGTGGTTTGAGCAGCCACACCTGTCCTGGTTTTAGGTAATTGGGCCCAGGATCAGTGTGGCTGCATACCTGTTACTCGTTGGTTGGTCTAACGAGCAACAGTTAAAACCCCCACACACACTCAGGAGAGGAGCCCATGTCATGGCAAATGTCCATCTGCTCCAGGGCTTATTCAACCTAGCCCACTCTATACAATAAACAGTGTGTCTGAAACCCTGTCGTCTGTGTCTCTGTGACAGAGGTCCCTTAAAAAAGCCACTTGGGTGGGCGTGTGGTAGGCAAAACTGCCACAGCTATGTTCAAACTCCATTTTTAACCTATTTCTGTATCTGTTACTTCCCAAAAAGCTGAAGCGCGTGCGCACACACACCCACACCCTCTAATATCCGCATCCAGACACATTGTACTCACCCACATTCCCAGGAAGAAACTATGTTAATCAGATCCAGACATGCCTCACCGTGTCGTTATGGCCACCAGGAACGCTAACAATAATCGGACAAAGTCAAACTAAAATAATGACGTGTATTTCAGAGTGAGAACGCTTTGATGATGTGTTATAACCCAAGTTATAATTTAAACATTAACGACGCCTGCTTGAACTCCAGATTTCAGTATTTTAGGTACTTGGTTAGGTTACATGCATTTTTTTTTTTTTTTTTATAAAAAAATAATGGCAGTGTATGCAGGCTGGTTTTTCCAGCATCAGCAATCCACTGCACTATATTTTGCCATCAGTTGCATGTACTTTTTTGTTATCCTAGTTGGTTGACATTGTACAGCTTTTGGTCGACGCTGTTGGTTAGTTGGTGGAACTATGGATACTACCGAGTTCCATCTCTTTTCCTTAGTTTTGGCATCAACATGGTACAGTGTTAGTTCTTCTGTGATTCCTCGTTGCAAGGTGTGTTTGCATCCGGTTTGCTGACTTGACTTGTCACCTCTGGTCTTCATTTGTGGCGACAGGCACATATACACAATCAATTCCAACACACAGAATATACACATTCCTCTAAATCACCCCAACCTTCTAACAGTCTACCCCACCACTGTTCCATTTATTTGGTATATATTTGGAGTGTGTGTGTGTGTGAGCTTTGCTCCTCTGACCTAGTTAAGCTGGTTACTTGCCCCCCGCCCCTTTCTGATAATAATGACATACACATACAAACACACAAATTCACTCATTCATTAACTCAGAACCGTTGCTGACAATGTACTACAGCAAGCACGTACTTGAGGTGGACAGGTTCCCAACTGGGGGACGTACAGCGCTCATGTGAATACAACGAGTTATAATATAAGAGCACCAAGGTAAAGAAGCACCCAATTATTTCAAGAAAATGTTGATCATCTCTTGTTCTTCAAAAGTGTCCATGATGCTTCAGGTCGAAACATTGTATTCCACTAAACATAAGTGGTTGGACCCCCTGTTTGCGGTGCAGGAGGTTCCCCAGGCCACCATGGGACTTTCTCCCTTTGAACACCTCTTTGGCAGGAGACCACGGGGGGTGCTAGACCTAATTAAAGAAAATTGAGAGGAAGGTCCAAGCACCAGTAAGAATAAAATATGTATGTTATGGACCTGAGAGCAAAGATATATGTGCTGATTCGGCAGTTATCGCAGGAGAATTTGTGGGCTCAGAACGTCAGCGCCTCTTATTAGATAAGATTCAACTAATTGTCATTGCACAGAGTATAAGTACTGAGGCAACGAAATGCATTTCTATGCATTTTACCCATCCTAGTAACTGACGTATCTGGGAGCAGTGGGCTGCCAGATACCGGTGCCTGGGAAGAAGTTAGGGAGTTAAGTGTCTTCCTCAAGGACACATCAGCATGCTACCAGGAGGAGCCGGAGATCGGATCAGCAATCTTTCGATTACTAGACGACCCGCTCTACCTCCTGAGCCACTGCCCCCATTACTACGATATACGACCGGGGGGGCTTGGCTCAGACAATTTGCACCGGGAAACAAGGTGTTAGTGTTGCTCCCTACGTCCAGCTCAAATTGCTCGCGGAGTGGCAAGGGCCTTTTGTGGTTACAGGGCGGGTTGGCGAGGTCGATTATGAGGTTGAACGGTCTGACAGACAGGGGGAGACACAGATCTATCACCTAAACCTCTTAAAAGAATGGAGGGGGGGGGTGTCCGTGCAAGGGTAAACTTAACTCTCTGTGGGAAGCCAGTGCTGGAGTCGGCTGTCAGCAGGACAGCTTCCCGGCCTAGGTCGGGCGCTGGGGGTATGTGGCAGACCAAGGGGCGTGGTCAAGCACCATCTTCAGACGACAGCACCATTCCCTGTCCCGCGGCTGCCAAGCTGCCTTGAATTGGCCTAATCAGCACCCGCGTGACTGTCTCCCTCCCTAAACCCTTACCTATTGGCAGATTCCCACACTTCTGTTGAATGATCTTTTATATCATTTATATAATGCTCCTGTTTTTCTTAATGTGTCCGCTTTGTCCCTGTGTAATGTACTTGTTTCACTGTCTGTTTTTTTATGTAATGTACTTGTTTTACTGTCTTTTACTTTGTGGGGTTTTTTTGTATTTTGTAAGTCATTGTCTTGTCTTGTGTTGTATTTATGCTTTGTATAAGAATGTTGATTTTACATTTTTTTAAGAATGAAGGTTGGACAGTTTGGTGAAAAAGTGAGAAGCAAGTTGAGATGGCTTGGACACGTGTAGGAGAAATAAGAGTTACATTGGGAGAAGGATGCGGAGGATGGAGCTGCCAGGCAAGAGGAAAAGAGGAAGGCCAAAGAGAAGGTTTATGGATGTGGTGAGGGAGGACATGCAGGCGGTTGGTGTAAGGGAGGAAGATGCTCAGATTTGAAGGTATTGGAGGCAGATGATCCGCTGTGGCGACCCCTAACAGGAGAAAAAGAAGAAAGTAGAAGACACTGTCTACTGTAGAACGTATTTTTGAAAGTGATTATGTATGTGCAGGGCACCATTGCGAATGGTAGCTTTGCTCTCAATTGGTGTTTCCCTGATTAAATAAAGGCAAAAATTCAACAACACATTTCGCCCTGGAAGGCTCATATATGTCACTGACTTAAGATGTGGTAACTTAGCCCATTCACGCTGCATGTGCTTTGACATTCATTGCCGGTTTGTCTGTGGCAGCACTAGTCAGTTGACCCCAGTGAAACACCACCTTTTGGCGGCATGATCCCCACAAGCACTGGGTAAGCCACCACAGTTTAGAATCAATGGACGTCACCTCCGCTGGTTTTTGTACAATGATGATCTACTTATATAAATAATGGAGTTCAAAGAGAACAAAGGATAAAATAACACATACAACTGTTAGCAGGGTGTCTCAAAAAGCTGCTTTGTTTTTAATGAATATAGAGTTAGATCTTTTGTTATTGTTCCTCCTGTTACTCCCTGCCATGCTCACTGAATATCAGCCTGTCATCTGTGTCAATCCACTATTGTGTGATTTCTACGAACCGTGTGTGTGTGTGTGCACGTCCGTGTTTGTGTGTGTGTGTGTGTGTGTGTGTGTGTGTGTGTGAGTTGGGGGGTGGATTAGTTAATGTAATTAGAGCTTTAGGATGTATACAGTGTACTTATCTGTTTTCAAGGCCTGTGGCAGACAACACACACGCTTCTAGGTCTGGACATGGCTTCACAATACGACACAGATTAGGATCCACCTTTCTCAGACACTGTCAACCTCCACGCTCTAAACACTACCACATACACACTATGTACATACTGCTTCAAAACATCCCCAACACCCCATCCATCCCTCAAATATATCCACACACCCACTTCTCCACACATAGCTGAGAAGTGGTGGGCTCTGTGAGGTGCCAGGACACCCACCAAGCACCGCACTTCTGTTCTGCTCATTCTTTCCGACATTGGTGAACAGTTTGAACGTAGTTCATCTACACCACTGAATCAAAGTAACAAAGTACCAGTACTTCATTATTGAATTACTTAAGTACATTTTTAAAGCACCTGTGCTTACTTATTAGTGTATTCAGTTTAAGGGACTTTCAACTTTTACTTAATTATATTTCAAAGCAGGTCTATCTGTCAAAATGCTGATTTAGGATTGCACATCAAAAACTCATTAGGTTCATATCCTTCTAAATTACTATGACACCACCTATATTATTTTATTGTAAATTGTAATCAGGATCTGCATGAGGAGCTGATCTGCAGAACAAAAGATACAATAGATACAAGATACATAACTTTATGCCGTATTATAACAGGGCACTGGATATTACAAGTACGTTTACATTTGATACTTTAAGAACTTATATACTTTTACTTATAATATTTTTTAGGTTTATCGCATATGCCAAATTATCTCTTTTTTTAAATTCTAGTTACTTTGTTGTCATTGGCTATTTTATTTATCTAACCCTCCCTCCATCCATCTCTCCCTCTCTATACTTCAGGGCTAGCATTTAGTGCCGATGCAGTGATTTTAGCTCGCTGGCTACTAACCTGGTACCCACGCCAGTCTCTATGCTAACACGCTAGGCTAACCGCAGTTTAAACCACGGTTTTAACTCCGTCACCCATTGAAGGATGGGGACCCAATGTCATGGTTACCGCACACATCCGTGGAGCCTGCAAGCTAGCCAGCTGGAAGCTAACTCGCTAGCCCGATCAAGAAAACATTCTTACACACATATGTTTGCATCCGCTCTTACCTCATACTTCAACTCCCATCTTCAAATATTTGATCACCGTGGACTTATTTTAGCCACATAATGCGGTACCGTCTCCAAAACAATATCCCTTTTTTTAGGTCACCGAAACCCTTTTCCTGTGGATATCTTTCTATGACACTAAATACCGACCGAGGAAGGAAGAGTTGGAAAATGGGGCTACGTCCGCCAGATATCGCGATATGTCAGCGAGTCGGTATTACCGTTAGTAGTACTATCGCGAGACGTTTAGCAGCCATCCAGTGGTCCTGAAGAAATAAAATCGCGAAATAACTTACTGGTCAGTTACCTTTATACCTGGTCTTCATACTTATTATAGTAACGAGATTTTATATACAAGTTATATAGTTAAAACATATATATATAAATCCATTAAATGTAATATAAATATGTAAAAACATATCATTTATAATATATACAGCATAAATATATAAAAAACAGATTCGGCTAGAGGTCATCAGTCACTCCAGAAAAATAAATAAATAAAAATAAAAATATCAGAATCGCTTTTATTTGGCCAAGTACATTTTAATGTACAGGACGAGGAATTTGACTTGGGTGGGTTGGTGCATTGTTGTACATAATCAGACAGGGGAATTATATATAATAAAGCTTAGCAATATAAGAAGAAACAAACCAAACCCCAAAATATAGAGAATATACAGAATGTGCTCTATGCACAAGATGAATAACAGGGCTATGGCAGGATCTTCGTTGCAGTATTGTTACTGTGAGTACTGAGAGTAGGTATAAATATAGGTGGGGAATATTACTTTGGATAATTAAGATCTAAAAAAGTCATGAGTCTGCACAGGGTGGGAATCATATAATTAATATGATGATCTTAAACAGTCTTGTTGAAACTAAAACGGCTGTGATTGATTTTATCCTGGGTATTATTATTGGATTATCATTTTTGGCCCATGGAAAAAAGAGGAATTTGTGTAGAAATTGTGATGGAAATCCAAATTCTATAAATGTAAGACTTTCGACTTTTACTCTACTACATTTCAAAGCAAATATCAATACTTTCTGTTTTATCTTCTAAATTGTAAATTACAAACTGTAACATTGAAGATCAAGTACTTATATACTTTTGCTAACGTAGAAGTAGCAATGTGGTGCCTTCTCTTTTATGAGAGTTTTTTGGGGGGGTTTTTTGTCAAGGTATTTGTATTTTTAATTAAGCAAAAAGTCTGAATATACTTCAGTTCCACCACTGTGCTTGCTTGACACGTGAGACGCAGTAATAGGTCGGGGCCTGTGGGTGGCGGCATTGCGACGACCTGCAGACAAACAGACCAACGGGGAGGGTAACACCGGAAATCAGCTGACAGCCAGTGCTAGAACACTGCAGCTATCCTGCTCACGCATACACGACTTTTCAAGGGATATTTAAACGCATCTACCCAGCTGGCCGCATCAGTATTTTACGTATTAAACTGATCGGCATGAAAGGTTTGTACTTCCGACGCGGACAAGAAGATGTTGAGACCAAGTTCACGATACAAGAGACGGTGAGTTGTGTGATTAAAGTTCCCGGATGTGCTATTAAAGGATGTTCTGTCAAAATTCCAGGATGTGCGCGTAGCCTACATATACTTAAGGCTCTCTGGCTCTATCTAGAGTCTGTTTTTCGTTGTTTTTTTTATTGTGAGAATGTACAATCAGTCATACTAGTTTAAATATAAACAAAGGATCATTCATGATAAAGATGCATACAAACATCAGAGAATGAAATAAAAGATTCAACTGGTGACATTTTCTTCAGATATACATTTCAGAGTAAATTGTAATTACTCATGTGCTTTTATTATAAGTCACAAATTTAAGAGACTCAAAATAACAATCAATTTCAATTATAAACAACTTAAAATATGCCATTGAATTAAGAAATGTAGATTTATGGATATAACATTTACATAATAAAATAAAAAGATTAACAATAGTATATACATTTCTATCGTTACATTCAAAATAAGTGACAATATATTTTCCTTCAATGATAATTGCATGTGTTGTTTTGCACAATATATGATTCTCAAAGTCTTTCCAGAATGTAATACTATATGGGCAACGATAGAAAAGCCACACTTTCTTGCTCCGTTTTGCGGGAAGTACATTTGTTATCAACCTTGAAAATCTTGAAAAATACATGTTTGTTGGATATATGTTATGCAGTGTTTTTTGATGTATTTCTCTAATTTTGTTTGTGATGAAGAATCGAAAAGGATGAAGCACACCTTGTGTCAGTTAATGTCTGTAAAATAAGAGTTACGAAAAGTATGGTGTATGGTGTAAACAACATTCTCTTATATGTCTGTTAGAGCATTTGTAATAGAACTTTAGCATCCACATGTTGCTTTTTATAGCTTTTCATTCATTCTAATATACCAGTGGGTATGGATTTTATTACTATTCTAAGTTCTTTAAACTTGATAGGGAATGCTTTCTCCTTAAGAAAAGCTTCACAGTTAAATAGTTAACCATTAGAGTCAAATAAATCCTTTAGGAAGATGATGTTTCTGTCAACCCAATTTTCCAAATACACTAACTTGTTCATTTTAGTAATACATTCATTGTTCCATATTATAAACTTATGTGGAGAAAAGTTAGGTGAATAACACAGTTTCCACGGTGTAAGAGCGCATTGATAGAATATGGATAGTTTCACCGGTAACCTTGCAATTCTATCATTACACATCGATTTAAAAAAATCAGACCTCCTATTTCCTTAAAGATTTTGTATGGAATGAAGTCCCATAATGAGTTTAGTATTTTTAAACATTAATTTATCCATTTTACCTTAAAGGTATAATTCAAGTCCATGAAATCCAATAATTCAAAGGCACCCTCAGCCTTGGATCCATGAAGAATTGTTTTCTTCAGATGATGGTGCTTATTTTTCCACACAAAGTTTTGTGTGTTAATCAAGTTTGTGAATTCATTATTATTATGAAAGTCTTTACATGTTGAGTCATGAACATTCAGGGAAAGTGCTGGGTAGGCAAATCTTGAAACCCCTTCAGCTTTAGTCAAAAGAACCCTTCCTCAGATCGAGAGATCCCTTTGAAGCCATAAGTACAATAATGTTTTAGTATTTTTCAGTTAGGGGGAGAAATTAAGCTGTTGGCGCTCCATACAGTTCTTACAAACAATACAGAGATACAGTACTTAACACATTTCTTAACAGATATATTACATTAAAAAATGTTGTCAGTCTGATACAGGCATAAGATTTCACATTTAGATTTGTTGAGTTTTAAACCTGATGCATCCGAAAACTGGTCTATTAGAGGTGGCATTTTCAATCTGGTGTTTGTCTCTTAGAAATAAAGCTGTATCTTGAGCTAACTGGGTAAATCAGATTTCTTTACCAAAAATAGATAAACCTTTAATAATTGGATTATGTAAAATATGCAAAGACAGTATTTCAACCACAATCAGAAACAGAAAGGGTGAAATTGGACATCCTTGATGATCTGATCTCAAAACAGGAAACCTTTTGGTCCTGTTTAAATACAGCATGACACAATTGTCAATATTCTTATAAAACATATCAACTGTCGATACAAAGTTTTGCCCAAAGCCAAAAGTTAGGAGTGCTTTAAATAAGAAACAATGTTCTACAGTATCGGATGCCTTTATAAAAGTCAAGAAATAGTATAAGAGCATCAGTTTCAATCTTATCAGAGTAATCAACAACAAGGCTTATGTTAGAATTTATGTGACGGTTGGTCATAAAGCCTGTTTGCGTTTCACCTATGATCGTGTCAAGATTTTTCTTTATACGCTTGGCAAATGTCAATGAGATAATCATGTAATCTATGTTTAGGAGGATAATAGGTCTCCAATTTTCTGTCAATAAACGATCTTTATCTGGCTGAGGGATTAGAATTATTATATCCTGTTTCATAGTTGTGGACATTTCATTTCTAGCAATACATTCTTGAAATATGTGACAAATAATCTCTTGAACTTGAACTTGAACTTGAAATAATTCTAATAAAGGACTTTCAGTTATGTCCCAAGATGTAGATAGAATTCAACAGAAAGCCCATCAATCTCTGGTGACATCCCCTTTTTCATTGAGTGAATTGCTTCTGAGATTTCCTGTTGTATAACGGATCATTCACGATTCAGCTTAAAATGTTTTGAGATAGTCAGTATAAATTCTTTAGTTGAGTCACTAAATCTATCACTGTCACTGACCGGAGAATTTGACTTACTATATACAGTATATTACTATAAAATGAACAAACATATATCTTGATATGTCCAAAGGGTTGGAAATGATGTTATTGTTAACCCTAAGGGCAGTAATATTATTTCTATTACAGTTTTGTTTCTCTAAGGCAAAGAAGTAACTAGAGTTTATTTCCCCTAGTTCCAACCATTTTGCTCTAAAGGCCCCCTTAGTCATTTCAACATATATATATATTATCTATGTACATGTATATACAAACTATAAAAAAGTGTTATCTAATTTGAAAACCAGGATTATCCAGCTACTCTCATCTGAAGTGAATGCTTCAACAATGTGTCCTTTAAACTTGTTAAGGAGGAAGGTGACACTGGCTGAATGTTGATAAGCATGACAAAAGTAACATTGGTCACCCCATTGTGCTTTCCAAATCTTCATATCACCGTCACCTGAATGAGTCTCTTGTAAAAATATCAAGTCAGCATTTTTACATCTACAAAACATAAAAAAGTATTTCCTCTTAGTACTATCACGGCTACCTCTGACATTAAGAGATATTATTTTTAAATAACTAAAATATAAGTCTGCCATTAAAAAACAAACAAAAAAAAAAAAAAATTAAATAACTGGATGTTTTTTTAAGAACAACTATTAATTTATAAAGCTCCGAGACAGAAACTGTGAGAGAAATTGGATATTCTCAAATAGAAACCTCTGAATAATAAGTAACTTAAAATCCTTTTAAGGATTAAGGGTTTTTTAACCAGTGAAGTGAACATATGGCTTAATCAAGCATGTAGGCATGAAAATAAAAGTTAACCACCCAAACATAGGATACATAGTAAATTTAAAGTAGTTGAATTACCTTATGAATCAGTTAACATTATCTTATGCAGCAAATCTCACACCGTCAATAATGGCAACAGTACCCTGCCATTTGGTCTTATTTCCTTCGGTGCACGCTTGCTTGGCAAGGGGCCAAAGTTTGTTTCTGCACTGTCTCTCAAAGTTAGTTAAATCTTCTGCCATCCAAAGATTATTTTCCTTCATGACATCCGCGTTGGGGGCCCTCCATACTTTATACCTGAAGGTGGGCATGGTAAACTGCATAATGATGGGGCGTGTGCTTTTATCCTCTCTTGGGCCCCCGACTCTATGCACCGCGTCGACCATGAATCCTAGCTTGTTCTTCTTCTCTGGGACAATTTGAGCGATGATCTCGAGGACCTCCTTTCTCACATCTTCATTGCTGCTCTCTGGAAGATTCAAAAGATGCAGATTCCACCACCTTCTGTACTGTGTCATCTCTTCCTGTCTCTCCTGCAGAGCAGTAATCTGGTCATTCAGTTTCTTCATAGTGTCATGTTCTGTTCAACTAAAGTTCCAGTCCTTTCAGGTTTCCTGCACAATTGCAATTTTGGCTTTTATATACCATTTGCTCAAACTTATTAAAACGGCCGTTCAGCACATTAATAGCTTTTGTCAGCGTTTGGATACCGCCTCTTCTCTTATTTCAGGCACTTCAGTGCAGATCTTCTTTGGGTTGGGATAGGATAGGAGTCTGGGGTAGAGGTGAACATAAACCCGAATAAGAACTTTCAGAACCAGATCCATTGTCAGTGCTCCTTTTTTATTTTTTCCTTGCCTCGCGTCTCTAGGACATCTTAGCACACGTGTCTCATTGCGAGTGAAACCTTTTTTTAATATAAGTTAGTTCTATAGCTTCACTCACCCCGACGTAGTTAATCCATAATTTTGTCTTTTGTTCGTTAGTGAAAGCCTATTTACTCAATATAATATAAAAATGCCACGTCACCCCTCAAATTATATTCAATAGAATCCTTATAAATAATTTGAAACAACTCATACTGTGTGTGTGTGTGTGTGTGTGTGCGTGTGCGTGCGTGCGTGTGTGTGTGTGTGTGTGTGTGTGTGATTTTTTAAAACTACTTATTTTACTCACAGTATAAGTCATTAGTCTCCTTTTCTAATTACTTGGATGTCTCAAAGGTGAATATGTTTTTGTGTTGGTCTGTCTCTCTTTCTTCCCGTCACTCTCTCTAGACTCTTTCCACAGGTTTAGATAGCCACCATGTCAGGATTCGGGTGAAGGCCTGTGGACTCAGCCCACTGGACCTCAAGGTAACTGATGATGACAATATTATTAACCCCATTGTGATTGCTCAGATTTTTTTGTTTTTAGTCTCGTTAGAGCCGGGACGCTTCAACCGTCTTGTCGTTCGAGTTTGATCGATGTGTTACTATCGATGTACATTTGAAGCAGAAATTAGTTTAAAAACTTTTAATTTTACCTGAAGTAGAAGAACGTTGGTGCACTTTTATTACTTTCATGAGTGGGGCGCTTTGTGACATCATCAACCAAAGTTGTAAAAGTCCAAGCTTCATCTCTCGAAGTCATTCACATCCAGCCACTTGCGTCCTGTGGACTGCATAGCATTTGCTTTACATAGAAAGACAACTTGGGTCGATGCTGCATTTAAAGGAAACTGGGAAAACTTAAGCTGCGTTTTACAAAACCTTGAAAGCTATAATCGGTCACAGAAGGCGTTTTCGCACCGCAGGAAGTTCTAAGATCCTTTGGAGGAACCCTTCCCTTTCTTTTGTGTCCTTACTGCATGATCCAGGTAATTGTTAAAACACCTTGAGAAGGGAAAGGAGACCTAGCAATGCTGTGACTTGACCTCACCAATGCTTAAGGATCCATTCCCCATAAGCTGGTGGAAACAGCACTGCATCGGCACCATGTACCACGCAAAATCAGGGACCTCATCTTGGACTTTTACAACAGTTTCAAAGTGAGAGTCACCTCTGGGACAGTCTCATCCGAGTGGCTGGATGCATGATTTCAGTGATCCTCTTTGCCTTGGCCATGAACATGTTGGTCAAGTCAGCCGAAGTCGAGTGCAGCTCGCAAAGTCTGGAGTCCGCCAGCCCCCCATCAGAGCCTTTATGGAAGACCTGACAGTTAAGACATCAGTGCCTTTTTGCCGATGGATCCTCCAGGGCTTGGAGAAAATCCTCACTTGGGCCCGGATGTGTTTCAAGCCTGAAAAATCGAGGTCCCTGCTGTTCAAAAGAGGGAAAGTGACAGACAAGTTCCGCTTCTCTCTGGACGGCACCCAGATCCCATCACTGAGAAACCCATCAAAAGCCTTGGCAAGACCTTTGATTGTACCCGAAAGGACGTTGCATCCATCAAGGCCACAAATCGGGAGCTAGAGGCATGGCTGACAGCAGTGGACAAATCGGGACTGCTTGTTAAATTCAAGGCCTGGAAACTTAAACTCGTGCTGCGTTTCACAAAATCCCAAAAGCTATAAACGGTCACAAAGGCGCTTTTGCACCGTAGGAAGTTCTAAGAACCTTTGGAGGAACCGTCCTTTTTCTTTTGCGTCCTTACTGCATGATCCAGGATCCAGGATCGTAATTGTAACACTTTGAGGGACATTTCAACTAAACGACACAAGAGGAACATTCAGTGATGTAAGTGCAGGGTGATTGGTCCAGATGTATGTCTACAGTGATTGGGGAAAAAACAAATGAAAAATAAGATGCTTCATTTAAAGTAAACATGTCTTTATTTATGCACAATTTATTTCCAAAACATTTAATCTACATTTTAAAAATAAATAAAATCAAAAAATAAACTTCCCTCCGCCTCGACCTCGTAGTGGATACGGTGGACTCAGAATGACCCTCAATCCCGACCCTCGATCCCAACAGGTTTTCCTCAGTGTAACCCGACCAAGTCGCAACGTCAGTCAGAGGAGTGGACTGAACAACAATCCTTAGTATTCATTTATCCTTATGTTAAAGAAAATACAAATCTCAGAAAACCTTGATCAAAAATAACTAATAATTATCTAACATTCAACCAAGAACACGGTTTATGTATTGTATGTCTCAAAAACCTTGTGTTTGAAGTTTCATTCAAATTGATCCCCATATCGAGCAGAAATTTGCGACAAACCAACCAAATTTGATCGATATCACAATCCAATGCATTTCACGCTGAAATATGTCCAACCCGGCTTAAAGTATCTGGAACACAATAATGACTGAAGCTACAAACACGGTTTGGCACACAAACAAGGTGCCGTTTAAACCAGTATGTCACAAGGATCTTGTGTTTTAAATTCCATCCAAATCGATCCACACATGGAGCAGATATTAGTCAAAAACCAAACAACATTGATCCCAAATATTCAGCTTGTCTTGCTTAACTGACACAGCCCTATTCATAAACAAAATGAACGAGATGGGATTTACAGTAAGACACTTTATGACGTCATCATACTATTTACTATACATGTACAGATTCTGATTGACAATGTCCCTCGCCACCGTGTGCAGTGTACACTGTCACTCTGTAGTGGTTTGACGTTACCAACTATGGATTTATGTGTATTTTTGTACCTTCTTACCTGGTAAATGACAGTAGATCTGTTTGATTTATAAATGATCTCCGTGGTCCCCATTACTTCGCCGGATTAATAAAAAAATATGAAGAAAAAAAAAAGTTATCAACAAAAACTTGAAAAAACTGAAATGTGCGACTGTGATCCAGCGAGCCATTGGAAAAATAGAAGCCGTGAAATTCAAGATTTAAGGTTTATTCGTCACATATATATACATACTTCCATATATATATATATATATATATATATATATATATATATATATATATATATATATATATATATATATATATATATATGCAGTGAAATGCCTTTGCAACGCACCTGGAGATTATGCACAATAGTTACTAAACCGAACATAATAGCTAACCTAATTCCTACCTAGCTAACTAACTGATTCATAAAACGTAAAACAGTTAGTGAATAGAATAATATATATTAAATAAAAATTTAATAACACTCAAAAAGATAATTCAAAGCGGGGGTGCAAAATAGAAGGGAATAGAGTTATGTATATGGGATAGGCTATTTGTATATACAGATATGTGCCGTAAAAATATTTACAGTATAGTATACAACAGTACGATAGAGTAATAGACGAGAAGTGCCGGTGCAGGCTGCCGCTTACGAGCGGCGCCACGTCACAACGAAATGATAATTATTCACAGAAATACCACAATATTTTTGGTATTTCATGGTAGGGCTGGACCATTAAACGATCTTGATGATTTTCACGATAAAATCTTCCATTACAACAATGATAAATTTGTGAGATTTATTTTCAGTACAGTTTGAGACAGTCCGTTTTCCTCAACCTACAAAGACACAAGACAAACAGCCAGTCGTACAGAGCTGAGAAACAACCACGTGACACGAACAGCTGATTGAACTTGAACTTGTACAGAGCAGAAAAACAACCACGTGACACGTACAGCAGGAGTGCCGGTGCTTCCTCAACTCTCGGCTTGGCAGCGAGCAGCGGGGATGTGGCCCCCCGGAGCTGATGCTGTTGGTCTTCCTCAAACAACTAGCACTTGAACATGCCCTCCTCCCAACCTGAGCCCGGTGTCGCTCCCGCAATAGGAGAGCAATTAAAGAAAGAATCTGTGATTTTCTGGTCTGACACGGTCAAAAAGAATCACTTGGTCCTCTCCACTTGGTACTCTCCAAACATCCCCGCATACAATCACACAGCATATAATCACAATTACATACAGCAAGGTAAGTTGTGAAAATTACTGTTTGGGTTAAAGTAAAAAAAAAACAAAAAAAAAAACGGGAGTTTTAAAGAAACATCATGTATAAACAGTTTCCTACAGCCTAACTAAGCAGATTTAAATTAAAAGACAAAGTGTTAGGTACTGCCAAGTTTTTCCATAATAATTCGAATAAATGTTGTTGGCATTACAATATAGAAAAGTAATCTATTAAACGTAATTTTACAATTGTCGATTATTAACTTAAAAAATACAATGAAGTACTAATTAGAACGAACATTTACTTATTATATTTATAAAATAAAATGTATTATTATTGTTATGTAAAGTTATTACAAAGTTTGTTTTTGTTATTGTTCCAGATGCCGAATAATAGCCGAAAGTGGGCGTTGGCATATTTGAGTATACATAGCAAGTGGTTTCAGGATGTAGAATTGAACAATGAATGCAATAATCCTCTTTCCTAAATTAAAGAAGATCCCATGAACCTATGTAATAATATTGAAAATTAAGATTGAAGGTCAGAAGATGAAAATATTGATGAAACATGACTGATAAAGACTGACATAACTGATAAACAACAACATGGTATGTTTACGGACACATGTTTACAGCCAGTTGATATTTTACAGGAAGTATTAGACCAGCACCTTGATGTTATTTTGTCTGTAGCACCAGCAGAAGGGAACAACCCTGTACGATTATTGGCAAATGAAACCAATGAAGCAAAATGTTTCCCAGTTCTTTTCTCAAACAACAATGGGAATGTTTCATTTGTGTTGTTGTTCAAGTTTGATTCACACTGATCTACATTTGTATCGGGAAATATTGATAAAACTTTAAAAACTCACCAACAATTGCCCAATAACATTGGCGTTATATTGAGAACACAGTCACTTTGTAACATCGTGAACCAATGCTATATAAATCCATGGTTCGTCTCTGATTGGTCATATAAATCGAAAAATTTGAACTCATGCTACATTGCACAGAATCCGGAGAACTGCAATACATATCTAACACGACTAAACTGAACCTGGTGTATTGCTGCCTTCAACTATATTCATTGGGGTATTGTTCTGGGGAAAATCCTCTGAATTTTGAAGTCAAAACTATCTAGAACACCAACTTGGGCATAACATATGAACACAGTTGATGTCTTGTTTGAGCTGCGCTGTCAGAATTCATTTTATCCCGAAATTTGTCCAACCCGGCTAAAACTATCAGGAAGACACACTTCGCCAGAACCTGCTGTAGGAACATGGTTGACATGTCGTTTAGACTGGTTTGTCACAAGGATGCCTTGGTTTAAAATTTCATCCAAATCGATCCATGTACAGAGCAGATGTTAGTGCAGAAACAAACAATTTTGACCAAAAATATTCATCTGTTGTTGGTGAACTGACACGTTACACCTCTCGTTCTTAAATGAACGAGATGAGATTTACAGTAAGATTCTTTATGACATCAGATTATTTACTATAAATGTCCAGATTCTGATAGAGAATGTCCAGTGTGCGCCGTGGGCTCGGTCACTCTAGTGGTTCAATGTTACCGAACTATCGATTAACGTGTATATTTATACGGCTTCTTACCTGGTAGGAGATCTGTTCGATTTATATTTGAAGTTCGTGGTCCACATTGCTTTGCCAGTGTAATGCAAAATACAATAAAAAGTAGTCCTTATAAATTCGGCACTGCGTCCAGACAAAACCACTGAAATGTGTGACTTAGTGATGCGTTCAAGATCCAACGAGGCGTCGGAAGTAAAGAAGCCGTGCATTGGTAATTACTCACAGAAATACCACAACATTTTTTGTATTTCATGGAAAACTTAACTTACTGAAAATGTAATCCAAGGAAAAAGCTAAACAAATAAATGAGGTGCCCGACATGGCACAAAACGCGGTGAGTTATAACAATCAGAAGTTCTGGTTTACAGGCAATCATGTACTGTTGTTTTAAAGACAGGAGGGTGAAGCTGTGTAGACAGCGGTTTATCCGCAAGACGAGCAACCAGGAGACACAGGAGCTCATGCAGTGTTCAAAATCGTGCTGCGTTTCAGAGAACCTGGGAAACTGTAAAACTATGATATTGTATTAAATATAATATTAATTATTTCTGCCTGCAGCTATATTTAGGGTCCTCGTCTACAGAATGTAGTACAAGGATCCTATTGTTATTGCTCTGTTTATTAGGGTCGTCAGCTACAGAATGTAGGACAAGGATCCTATTGTTATTGCTGTGTTTATTAAGGTCCTCATCTACAGAATGTAGGATGAGTATCCTATTGTAATTGCGCTGTTTATTCTTCTCCTTGTTAGGGTCCTCATCTACAGAATGTAGATTGATGATCCTATTGTTATTCCTCTGTTTATTAGGGTCCTCATCTACAGAATGTAGGATGAGGATCCTATTGGTATTGCTCTGTTTGTTTTTCAACTTTGACCACTCGTCAGTCCAGGTGTGTCATTTCATATTCTATGCGTCCCGTGCATGGACGTGTCAAAATGGCCGCCAACGCCCCCTAGAAGAAAGAAAAAAAATCAACTGTCGTGGATATGGTGGCCTAAGTAGCCACACCTGCTCGTTGGTTGGGCTAACGAGCATCAGGTTTAAAAACCCCATCCACACACTCAGTCAGGATGGGAGCCCTGTGTCATTACATGTTCCATCTGCTCCTGGCTAATTCCACCTAGCCTCATCTCTACAATAAACTGGTGTTATCAACCCCCCGTAGTCTGTGTCTCTGTGCCGGAGGTCTCTGATGACGCCACTTGGGTGGCGTGTGGTGGCGAAACTGCCCCACCAACCTATTCACTTTTTTCCACAAAAACTCACGAAATTCGGTACACATATGGAACATCACAATCAAACAATCACAAGACTTAAAAATATATTTTTTGCCGTTACGACCGAAACCCAACAGGAAGTCGGCCAAATTGGATTAAAGGTGCAATTTTAGTCACTTTCGGTCATTTTCATGCTTTGTACTTTCGCGGACTCCAAGCCGATTTATCAGTTCTCGCTGCCACTTGCACTTTGAGGACCCGGTCATCGCTGCTTGCAGCTTTAATTCTTCTTGTTGTTCTTGTTCTTCAACTAAATTGCGTCAACTTTTTGGGGGCCTTAAGAAACTTGAAATCTCACAAAACTTTGAACACACGTTAGTCCTGGTCTCCCCATCGATATTATATGGGTTCGATGCATGGGTGTGGCAAAATGGCTGGCCACGCCCTCTTGAAAATTTCAAAACATCAAACCTATTCTCAATGAAAACTCATGAAATTCGGTACACATATTGAACATCACCAGACTTAAAAAAAACAATTATATTGCCACCATGACACACACACACACAACAGGAAGTTGGCCATATTGGATTAAATGTGTAATTTAAAATAAAATACAAATTAGAAATTGTAATTTTTTCACTTTTCGATCTACATCATGCTTTATACTTTCGCCTCCTAGACGATTTTACCCGATCAACTTCAAACTTGGCGGGTATCTGCAAGATATCTTCATGATTAAAGGTTATTAAAATATTTTGTATTCTTTATATGCCCTTAGCAGTCCCACTGAAATTTGCAATTTCTTTGCATTTACCCATCCTAGTATCTGATGTATCAAGGAGCAGTGGGCTGCCATGTAGAGGCGCCATATTGGATTAAAGGTGCAATTTTAGTCACATTTTCGTCATTTTTATACTTTTGTATAACAATTTTTGCTTTTACTTTTGTAAACTCCTCCTAGACAATTTATCGGATTGACTTCAAACTTGGTGAGCATCTACAACACACATTCCTGATCAAAAGTTATTAAAAAATTTGTTGTGGGCGTGGTACAGCCTTGAACCTCATGTTGGAAAAAGGCACTGTTTATGAGACTTTTTTGTCGCTTTTGGGTGATTTTCATGCTCCGTGCTTTCGCGGCCTCCTCCAATCCCATTTATCAGGTCCCACCGGCACTTGCACTTTGCTCATTGCTGCTTGCAGCTTTAATTCGAGTCCCCACCTACAGAATGTAGGATGAGGATCCTATTGTTCTTGCTGTGTTTATTCTTCTTGTTAGTGTCCTCGTCTACAGAATGTAGGATGAGGATCCTATTGTTATTGCTCTGTTTATTCTTCTTCTTCAGCCAAATTGCGTCAGCTTTTTTGGGGGCCTCAAGAAACATTGGTCATGGTCCACCCATCAATATTATTAAGTAATGACTGGTTTTGTTTTATTTTATTATTTTTCTCCCACTTTTCTCCCATATTAAGGTGTTCTAGTCCTAAGTAATCAATTAATAATAATATTGAAGCAGTGCAGAGAGAGAGAGAGAGAGAGAGAGTTCTCTGATTTTGTTTTCGTCACACAATATGGTCGTGGCAACATGTTGAATTTCATGTTTGAAAACGTGAAACCTTTACGTGATTTTTGGGGCCTTAAACTCAAGAACTAACTAAACTTTGCTAGTCAGTCCTAGTGTGTCATTTGATATTCTATGGGTCCAGTGCATGGGCGTGTCAAAATGTCCGCCTCCGCCTCCTAGAAATAAAATCAAAGCTATTCACTTTTTTTCCACAAAAACTCACAAAATTCTGCACACATATGTAACCTCACTAGACTTGAAAAATATTATATTTTGCAGCCATGACCAAAACCCAACAGGAAGTCGGCCATATTGAATTTTCCTCACTTTTTGGTCATTTTATGCTTTGTACTTTCGCAAACTCTTAGGTGATTTATCAGAACAATTTCAAACTTAGAGTGTCTACAAGAGACCTGGTCATTTTCATCCCTGTATTTTCGCGGATGCCTCCTAGGCGAAATTTTGGGTGCCACCGACACTTTCACATCGAGGACCCGCTCATTGATGCTTACACCTTTAATTATTACTGTTATTTTTATCTCTCATCTGTTTCTGTTTTTCCACCTTTTTTTGGTTCCCACATCATGTTCTAACTTCTTCACATTACTAAACACAATGGTTTCCAGAGTAATACAGTTTATTAATAGCGTTTAGTAATGGATTGCCTCTGTTTCTCTATCCCTCTCCAGTTGTTTAGTGATCTGGGAATTCAGAGAGATCTAATTCCTGTCGGCAGAGAGGTGGCTGGAATCATCCAGTTAGGTGATTACTTTTTCTCTCACTTTTTTAAAATTTGTGATGCATAATGTTTTGTGTGAGAACACAAATGAGAAACAGGTACTAACTATGGATACCCCATTTTTTTGTCTGTATGCCTCCAGTTGGTGCCAATGTTTCCTTCTTCCAGCCTGATGATGAGGTTGTAGGTAAAAAACAAAACCTCTATTTACACAATTTTCCACAGTGGTCCATGATCAGTCACGCTTCACTTCACATTATTTAAGACAGAGGCATGTACAATTCTTTACTTGATCACTCCAGAGTTTAGCTGTTCGTTAAAAGCAGCCAAATCTCTCCTTAATCTTATACAGTGGGGCAAAAAAGTATTTAGTCAGCCACCAATTGTGCAAGTTCTCCCACTTAAAAAGATGAGAGAGGCCTGTAATTTTCATCATATGTACACTTCGACTATGAGAGACAGAATGGAGGGAAAGAATCCAGGAAATCACATTGTAGGATTTTTAATGAATTAATTGGTAAATTCCTCGGTAAAATAAGTATTTGGTCACCTACAAACAAGCAAGATTTCTGGCTTTCACAGACCTGTAACTTTTTCTTTAAGAGGCTCCTCTGTCCTCCACTCGTTACCTGTATTAATGGCACCTGTTTGAACTCGTTATCAGTATAAAAGACACCTGTCCACAACCTCAAACAGTCACACTCCAAACTCCACTATGGCCAAGACCAAAGAGCTGTCAAAGGACACCAGAAACAAAATTGTAGACCTGCACCAGGCTGGGAAGACTGAATCTGCAATAGGTAAGCAGCTTGTTGTGAAGAAATCAACTGTGGGAGTAATTATTAGAAAATGGAAGACATACAAGACCACTGATAATCTCCCTCGATCTGGGGCTCCACGCAAGATCTCACCCCGTGGGGTCAAAATGATCACAAGAACGGTGAGCAAACATCCCAGAACCACACGGGGGGACCTAGTGAATGACCTGCAGAGAGCTGGGACCAAAGTAACAAAGGCTACCATCAGTAACACACTACGCCGCCAGGGACTCAAATCCTGCAGTGCCAGACGTGTCCCCCTGCTTAAGCCAGTACATGTCCAGGCCCGTCTGAAGTTTGCTAGAGAGCATTTGGATGATCCAGAAGAGGATTGGGAGAAAGTCATATGGTCAGATGAAACCAAAATAGAACTTTTTGGTAAAAACTCAACTTGTCGTGTTTGGAGGAGAAAGAAAGCTGAGTTGCAGCCAAAGAACACCATACCTACTGTGAAGCATGGGGGTGGAAACATCATGCTTTGGGGCTGTTTTTCTGCAAAGGGACCAGGACGACTGATCCGTGTAAAGGAAAGAATGAATGGGGCCATGTATTGTGAGATTTTGAGTGAAAACCTCCTTCCATCAGCAAGGGCATTGAAGATGAAGTGTGGCTGGGCCTTTCAGCATGACCATGATCCCAAACACACCGCCCGGGCAACGAAGGAGTGGCTTCGTAAGAAGCATTTCAAGGTCCTGGAGTGGCCTAGCCAGTCTCCAGATCTCAACCCCATAGAAAATCTTTGGATGGAGTTGAAAGTCCGTGTTGCCCAGCGACAGCCCCAAAACATCACTGCTCTAGAGGAGATCTGCATGGAGGAATGGGCCAAAATACCAGCAACAGTGTGTGAAAACCTTGTGAAGACTTACAGAAAACATTTGACCTCTGTCATTGCAAACAAAGGGTAAATAACAAAGTATTGAGATGAACTTTTGCTATTGACCAAATACTTATTTTCCACCATAATTTGCAAATAAATTCTTTTAAAAATCAGACAATGTGATTATCTGGATTTTTTTTTTCTCATTTTGTCTCTCATAGTTGAGGTATACCTATGATGAAAATAACAGGCCTCTCTCATCTTTTTAAGTGGGACAACTTGCACAATTGGTGGCTGACTAAATACTTTTTTGCCCCACTGTATAAGCAACAAACCCATTTTCTGCAAGTATGGGATCTCTTTTTCAACTGCCACAGCAGCTACAGATACAGTAAGCAATGGCAATCTCACTGACTCACACAGACGTCTACAAATAACAAGAATCCATGAACCTGATTCCGTAAAATTGAACCATGCATAGGACAAATTATCGTCTCAAAGTCGTCTATAGGTTTTTTTTGAATGGGTTTTTTGGTTGGATGCCTGAAATAAGGTCTGTGGTTAACGCAAGCTTGAGAGATTTTCACGTTTTGTTCTACAACATGAAATACGTCAGTATTTACCCCACTTGTGAATTTTTAAGCTTTTACGTGTCTTAAAACAGCCGGTTGCTAACTAGTGGTTAAATGAGAATACAGAAGTTGCCAGGGACATTAAACGTCATCACGCTGAACACGGAAACTCATCTACTCACTCGTCTGCCTTTACAGCCTCTTGTTGTGGTTGTACTGGCACTGTTGCAAACTATTTTAAATCAAACTTTCAAGGCTTTTGTAGAAGAGATAAGCACGCAAAATCAAAGTTGGAAGCTTAGTGGTGGGGACATTGAAGTCATTCGACTGTGGTGTTGTTCCTCACAACCTCACGTCACAACCTGTTATGGCCTCACGTTAGCTTTTTACTTCTGGCGATTGTGTATATGCTTCAAAAATCATAAAAGCCGTGTTCATTTGTGAAGATAATCTTTCTGAACAAACCGTTTTAAGTGTCATAAACTTATGTTTTCATCAGAGCTTATTTTCTGCAATAATCCAATATCTAATGGAAAAATACCATTGGCTTTTTATTGAGGCAACCAGGGCGTTGCTAACTTCCGGGTTGGCCTCCAAAAATACTGTTGTGGAATTAAATTTATTCCTCCCGCATTAAAACATTAGATGTGTTGTAAGTACATTTTTAATAGAAGTTTGCAAATAGCGGAGACGATCTGACTTTGCAGCCCAGTAGAATCACTCATTGACAGACTGTCTAAGGGAGCTTTTTATAGAGAAAAGAGCCGAACATTGCTTTGTGACACAAGTTTGATATTCAACAAACTAGGAGGTTGTGAGATCATAATGTTTGGGAAATTCCAAGGTCAATCATGGTCACCCACACATAAGCCAAGAGTATCCTTTTTGTGATGTCACGCAAGCTGGCACCGGCTATGGGACTAAATACATTTAAACTATGATGTTTCTTATATCAAGCATATAAAGTATTAATTATTGCATTTTCATCACAATTATCAATTGTTGTATTTTCTATTAGCAATACTTTTCCATGTTGCAGTATGTTATACAAGAGCACACACAGGGTAGGACGCAAATTTGCAAATACATTTCCTCCTTTGATTATTTATATCACACACAAGAAGATCAAGATTCAAGAGGTTTATTTGTCACATATACATATGTTTGTACATACAGTATATGCAGTGAAATGTCCTTGCAACGCACACAGAGATTATGCAATAACACAATAGTTACTAAACATAATACATAATAACATAACATAATACCTAACCTAAGTCCTACCTACCTAACTATTTGAAACTGATTCCTAAAACATAATGCAGTTAGTGAATAGAATAATATAAATAAAATAAGATTCAAAAAGGTAATAGAGTGGGGGTACAAAATATAAGTAAAGAGAATAGAGTTGTATATAAAGGATAGGTTATTTGTATATACAGATATGTGCAGTAAAAGTGCATTTGAATAAAGTATGTATGGAGATATACAGTACAGTATACAACAGTACGACACAGCAATACAGTAACATCGAACAGAACAGGGCAGTATGCAGAATTTGCCTCCTTCAGAGGAGAGAGGCGATAATCATCAGCATCAGGGGGATAAGTGGAGGGGTAGCCTGGAGAGGTCCAGGCAAGCTCATCATAGGGAGAGGTTGGGTCAGGGGTCAGTTGAGTGTACTGGTGGGTGAGGGAAGTAGACACCATGCAGGTAATGTAAACACAAACACTTGGGGCCACACAACAGAAGATCAGGGTGAAACAGACAAGAACGACAATGACCGGGACCAGGAGCCTCAGAAGGGTCTTTTGCCAGCCGGCAAGCCAGCCGAACAGTCATCCCCTTGGACCTAACAGGTCACGAGGAAGTCCCGTTGCTGGGTAAGGTTGTTAAGACCCTGCTGAATCATCCGGCCATCGGCGTCGTTCTCGGGATGAAAGCACAGCAAGTGGGGTCCATCTGGGTGCAGCCACCTAAGTGCTGCGGCCTGCTGGTCAAGAATGAGACGGCGCTGTATCACCACCAGACGGGGTGCAGTCAGCTCGGAGCGGATAGCTTCAGTGATGGTGATGGAGGAGTTGATGAAGGAAACCAGGTGGAAACGTGGGATCATGCCTCTTTCATAATTTCACTAACAGACAGCATAGGAAAGACAGAGAGGAAGAACTTTTCACCACCGGGCCAGATGCCATGCTCCCTGGGGATGGAGTGGTAGTGGCAGTGACTGGGGACAGTAGAACCCTTGAAATGGGAGTGGGGGTGATATTTGTGGCCAATGCCAATACCAATAGCTCAGGACTTGTGTGCCGTTGGGGCAGGGGGCAATGCGGGAACAGGAAGTGGCATTCTCTGCATATCCAGATGAGGAATAATCAAGATGTGAGGTATTAGATGCACAAGCAGGGGTACTACCATTTGTGGAGGTGTGTTCTGGTGCAGGGCCAGGGAATGAAAAAGAGGAGGCCAGCAGAGGCGAAACAGCGCCAGTTTGCATGTATTTTATTCTCAGTCTTTTTAAACAAAAAGTGGCTCGTGGGCCAAAATGTCAAATCATGGGCTCACAGGCCAATATGCAAATAGTCTGTGCACTTCAGCACGTTAGTAAGCTCCCAATTTTTCGTGTCCAGCGGCTTGCGTATCGGGATTACTCGCCTGGTCCAACATGTCCTGCAAGCACGCCGATTCTCGCTGCAGGGACAACAAAACATTTATTATTTCCTGGGTTTGGTATCGGACAAATCAGCGGAGTCCCTCCGTTCATTTGCCCAATCCGCAGCAGCTGAGCGGCCACGGAATGGGAGCCTGCACCGCCTGTCTGCAGTGGCAGCTTGACCACGCCCCCGTGGTCTGCCACACTATTGTAGCAGTTACTGGTACAGGAAGAGTGGGCAGTGACATTTAGAGCAGGGCAATAACTGTAAATACGCGTACACATGGAGGCGGACAGGTTACTCACCGACGTGGAACCGTCGCTGGGCAACCTGTTGGTGGGTTGTCATCAAATCATATGTCCGGAGGGGTGAGAACTGTTGGTAGCGAGGGGACTACCTGAGGCCATGCCATGAGCTGTGAGAGCATATTGCAGGAATGGTTCTGCAATGGGGAGCTGGTGAGGTTCAGGGGTGTGGACAAATTCCCACGGGAGGGGCCCGTCCCTGGGTGGGTGGCTAGAGCCAAAAGACATCTGGAGTGATTGGCGGTGATGTTATAGGCATAAAGGGTGGGTGCACGGGACAAGGAAGGGATGTTAGGGCAGACATAGCAGTCTCTTGTATTGAGTGTGGCGGGCATAGCGCCACCACATGTTGGTCTCGTAGAGGTGAGGGGGATTCTGTGGGTGCAGGACCCAGAGCTCTTGGCCAGTCACCACACGTCTATTACCCCGTCGGGGAGGGCCGGTGCATTTACGGGGGCTCGGGAAACTGGTAGGCCCTCTGGTTTGGGGGTTGTCTGACGGCTGGTGGTGATGCCATAAGATAGGAAGAACAACCAGGAGGGACACTGTCAGGAGAAGGAGGCGCGCTGGGTGCCAGGGCTGAGATGTCGTTGTTGGGGTGGATGTAGATGGATGTGGATGTAGGCAACGAGAGTCCCCATTGGATGTCAGGCCACCCATTTTCCAGGGCTTCCTCCTTTGGCAGAAACCGTTTCAATACCGCTGGTCAGTCAGGCACTGTGGCCTATGGCTCTGTGAGGCAGTGATCATCGTCAGCGAGCTCAGGAACTCTGCGGCAGCAGCTGACGTGGATCCAGGTGGTTCGTTTGCCAACATTCATAGCGGAGTTGGTGACGAGGAGAACCTGGAATGGGCCATTCCACCTTGGGGAGGACCAGTTCTTTCTGGCAAAGCTCTTCACCACAATCCACTGGCCTGGCTGGAGGTTGTGGAGAGGCCCTTCCATGGGGGGGCTGCAAGGCTGCCTTAACCTGCGAATGGATGGAACTGAGAGTTGTGGAGTTGGTACGACAGTAATTTAGCATGGAATCAGTGACGCCCTCCACCGTGAGGGGGAATCCTCTGGGAGTGCTTACTGGTGTTGGCATGGGGCGGCCATGTAACACCTCAAAGGGAGACAGTTTGGTGGCCGTATGAGAACAGCCACATATAGCACAGAGGACCAGAGGCAAGCAGTCCATTCAGTGCAGCCCTGTCTCCTCCATAATTTTAGTGAGTTTAGACTTCAACGTCCCGTTTGCCCTCTCTGCAGCTCCCCCACTCTGTGGATGGTAACCCCTAACCTTGTGGATCGAGCAGTGAGAAATAGTATTTACTAAATGGGGTCCATTGTCAGAGGAAATTTTCCTCAGAATTCCCCCTCGTGGGATGATCTCAGTTAGTAGGGCCTTAGGGCTCAGGCGTCTACATGCGCGGTGGGGAAAACCTCTACCCATTTGTAGAACATGTCAATTACCACCAGGCAGTGTTTCTTACCTTGGCACAGCGTTAAGTTTATGAAATCCATCATGAGGTGATCAAACTGCGTGTCAGGGGCCGGGTGGGCTGACTGTGGAATCTGAGTGCCTCTGGCAGCATTGTTAGTGGCACAAATTTCACATTTGGCGCAAACATTTCAGCGTAAGCAGAGAACCCTGCTATCTCCCAATGTCTACGCATTCCTCGTTTTGACGTTGCGACCGTGCCTCAACACAGCATGGAAGCGAAACAGTGAACGGGACAAGTAGGGGCTTCCTGAGGGGCCATACCACACCCCATCCATGCAGACCCCAGCCGGCTTTTTCTACTGGAGGTGCGTTCTGTTGGAAAGTAACAATTTGGTCAAAAGAGAGGTTATGAGTGGCAGGGGGAAGTTGTGAACACAGGGGAATGGGGGAAGTGGGGGAGTAAGTGGCCGACTTGGCTGCCGCATCTGCAGAAGAGTTCCCTTGTGACACCGGGTCCTATGGACCGGTCTGGGCGGTGCATTTGCATACGGCTATTTGACATGAGAGGGTTATGGCATCGTAACATTAAATGGATGTTCCTTACATCCTTTTAGTCAGACCACATTTGCCCATACCTATACCTGCAATTAAAATAAGGTTACAACAAATAAGAAAGAAAAACACAAAACAAAGATGGATGACGAACAAACAAAAGAAACGACACCGTCACCACCCCAACAAATGAACCTTTCGGTGAGAATGCAAGGATCAACACAAACAATTCAGAAGCCTGGACGGAAAGCTGCCCAGGGAGTCCGGCAGACTCAATCCAAAAAATAAGTCACAAGTTAGGGTCAGTTTCATTTAGGAGGATTTAAATGTATATTTAATACAACACAGACAATTAGGATAATATAATTATAGAACCCAGAATCGCGATTGTGGCGCGGCCCCTTGCGGCCGCCTGCACAAGCCCCTCGTGTCGATTACGGACATTTTAGTATTTTTTGTATTTTTAGAGCTTATTGTGCGTAATCACCAGGTGTCATGACATTGGACTGCATGTATGTATGACCATTATGTATATGTATGTGGCAAATAATCTCTTGAACTTGAACTTGATCTTGAACTTGAAATGTCATAGCAGGCATCCTGTGTAGGCATCAGTTGGACAGTCAACGCACAATATGGCGAGCAGAGAATTCCCTGAATTCCCCCCGACAACAATTTACATTGATGATTTTTGCCAAACCATTTCTTCTCAAACTATACATCCTAATTTAGCACTTTACACTAATTTTGGCAGTGCAATGCAATTCTGACATTGTGGTCGGCGAGGTTAATCTGTAGGAAAACAAAACTGAGAGTATTTAAGGTATTCATTCTGCAGAATAAAGAGAAAGATAATCATGCTTCAAAGCAGTGTCCTGATCAGTCTACCCCAACTACTGACCAAGAGAGTTTTATACCAAAGAGAGGTTGTGTGCCATTGGTCAGGTGTCATTCACAAGACTGTGCCCCTCAATTGGGTGTTGGGGGTGGCTGGGTGTTACCCTTAAACAGTGATTTAACAGTCCAACTCTGATCACAGATACAATCCTACTATGCAATAAAACAAACACACAATGCTCTTTCAAGCCCCCCTGGGGTTGTCCTTATCTCCACACAAGGTTGAGTGAGGATAAAATGTGATCTGGTTCTGCAATACTACAGTTTACATTGTTTAGAAAGAATAGTTTTTTCATACTCTTGAGAGGCTCATTAAAACCCAGAGGCAATGTTTCTAAAACCACGTAACATACAAAAGGCTATTGTCCTATATAAAACATGTAAAACATAATTCTAATAGTTGGTCATGTGCATTTTTCTCTCACACACTGTATTGAAAATGTAAAAAAAATATTTTTGTGAATGGGTGTCATACCACTGTCTGTATCTGGGTTAAACATTATATTCTCTCTAATCCAAAAGATACTCTACACTGGCTGAGGAACAATACTGTCTCATTTCAATACCACTCCCTTAAAATCGCCTCACTGTTGTCAGGGTAGTTTTGTGTGTGCATGTGCATGTCGTTTTATGTCTGTCTGGTGAAGGATTGGGTTTGTTTGTACTTTTGTAAAACTCTCCTTGTCTCCCTCCTCTAACAATACGTCCCTTACTTTTCCAGGTATTCTGCCCCTGGACTATCCCTGCTCTGGACTTTGTGAGGTCATTGACGTGGACGAACACCTCCTCGGTAATACATAAAGTTTAGTATAATGTAAAACGTATAGTTTAACCCATTTTACATGTGTACACCAGGTCTCCGAAACGACTATTTCTTTTTGTTAATGTGTGTGTGTGTGTGTGTGTGTGTGTGTGTGTGTGTGTGTGTGTGTGTGTGTGTGTGTGTGTGTGTGTGTGTGTGTGTGTGTGTGTGTGTGTGTGTGTGTGTGTGTGTGTGTGTTACAGTCCAGAAGCCAGAGGCGCTGACCTGGGTCTCTGCGGCGGGGGCGATACGTGACAGTGTGTGTGCTTACACGGCGCTACACACACATGCGCGGATGGCTGCCGGAAACACACTACTGGTGTTGGACGGAGCCAGCGTATGTTCACCTCCTGTGTATAGATTATTGTTTGTGTGATGATTCAAACACTTTTCTCTCACCCCCCCCCCCCCAGTCATTCAGCCTACTGTGTATCCAGCTCGCTGGTTACCACGGAGTCAAGGTTTTGACTACGTCGCACACACCACAGCAACAGACATTCCTGGAGCAGCTCAGGCCCAGCGTAGGTCTGTACTGCAGAGGAGATTTAATAATTTTAATAAATCAACTTTAATACATCAATATTTTACCAGTTTACAAACTGTCGTTATTGTTGGTGGTGCCAACTAAGCAAATTACCCTTTAATGATAATAATAACCTTCATTTGTATAGCACCTTTCATATCATACACAACATGTAAAGCAAAGTTCTTTACAGTAATACATTACATTCAAAGACAATCAAATAGTAACAATAAATTTACTAAATGCATTTAATAAAAATAACTATAATAACAAAGTATTGTACTCCATTTCAGTTTTTGGTCATCATTTTTGACCTTGATGCATTTTAAATCATTTAATTTAAGGCTTTTCACTACTGGTGTGTGTGTGTGTGTGTGTGTGTGTGTGTGTGTGTGTGTGTGTGTGTGTGTGTGTGTGTGTGTGTGTGTGTGTGTGTGTGTGTGTGTGTGTGTGTGTGTGTGTGTGTGTGTGTGTGTGTGTGTGTGTGTGTGTAGTCAGGGTGATTCCGGTGTTTGACGGCTCCTCAGACCTTCTGTCCATGGTTCTGGAAGAAACGGGAGGATTAGGGGTGGATATAGTCGTAGATACCGGTGGTAAACAAATTTCTTCCGTGTGTGTGTGGTGACCCAATGCCAGTCTCTGCCAAAGTTCTTTAAAAATGTCTTAAATCCAGTTTTACAAATATTAGACCCTGAATGTCATTATGTAGTCCTCAATTTGAAATTAGGAGGTCTTTATTTTGACAAACATTTTATCAGATTTTATTCTTTCATACAATTCTCTTTTTTTTCCAAAATTAGTCAAGTTCTTCAATTCACCCTGAATTTCCGTGCAGGAATTAATAATAAAGTCTTATCTTATAAGTCATTCTGAAGTTATAAAGCCCCAGATCTAAAATTAAGCCCAATACTTACCTGCTACACTTACTTGTTCTAGATGAACTCAGCTCCCTTTATACTCACCAGTAGAGAGAAATCTACAAAGTTATTTTACTTACCTGCCAGTTCTGTAGGAAAAAAGAAGTACTAGTTTGATTTATTTTATTACTTACCTGCAGTAATTTATTGAAGAAGAGAGAATTCATCTGATTTGTCTTAGGAAGGACTCAAAAGTATTAGATTAACCTGTGATATCTGCAGACACTCTGAAAGACCACTTGGCAAACTGAATGCAGATAAACTAAACATGTATCAAAAAGCCTTTCAAGGGTGATGATGATATAGTGAACTCTGTGCGGGGTTTTAATTAATTGAATTCCTTCTGAATGTCATCACTGTTGTTATTAGTCCATCTCCAGGAGGAGGAAGAGGAGAAGGAGCCAGGGGAGGTGAAGCTCCGCCCCCACAAGCATGACATCATCAGCGTGCTTGGTGTTGGCGGACACTGGGTGACGTCACACCAGGATCTGCAGGTAGTAGCTAGTTCTGGACAGTATGAGGACTAATACGCAAAGGAAGCATCTGATAAGAACTTAAATGACCCAGCTGTGCTGCTCTGCATTGTGCAGCTGGATCCTCCAGACAGCAAGATGCTCTTTTTGAAGTCGGCATCCGTGTCTTTCCTCAACCACGAGGTCTGGACGGCTTCCGCTGCTCAGCAAGGACGATACCTTCGTATCCTGCACACCACCACACTGTTTATTTGTAAATTGATATATGTGTATATCTATACTGTGTCTCTATATTTATATATCTGTATATCGATATAGCTGTTTAGCTGTGTATCTGTTTAGCTGAATATCTATATAGCTGTGGCTGTGTATCTCTATATAGCTGTGTGTTTATCTATAAATATAAATATAGTGTGTGTGTGTGTGTGTGTGTGTGTGTGTGTGTGTGTGTGTGTGTGTGTGTGTGTGTGTGTGTGTGTGTGTGTACACACAGCTGTAAATCTATATAGCTGGATATGTATATACAGTATCTGCATCACACACATGCTCAGCCCTGTCGTGTTACTCCTAACACTGTTCTTCTATTAGACATTCTGAAGGACATTGTGGAGAAGATGTCCGCCAGGGTTCTCAGGTAACATTAGCATGTCTCTACATATTGTATCGGTAGTTTAAACCCAAGTAAATTCCACAAGCTGAAAAAATTGCTGCATGTTTTTTAACACCGCATGAAACTAAACAAAAGGGGAGCAAACTAAGAAATAATTATCAAATTGCAGTGTTCACCAGCAACCATGTTGGCTCTACAACAATAGGTGATAGCTGTTGCTAAGTCAGTGTTTCGATGGTGCTGACTGTTAGGAAGGCCAGTTATGTGGCCGCGGTTTGTTTTCACTTCTAGTGGCATTCCTACTGAGTTCTGTCTATCTTTAGTAATATGTAAGTCTATTAAGTCACTCTCTGTCCTTTGCCTTCCCAAACTCTGTTTCCTTCCAGGCCGCAGCCAGAGGAGCCGGTCCCACTGTATGAAGCCCCAGTTGCCATGGAGATGGTCCAACGTTGCCTGAAAAGGAAAGCTGTAGTTCAGCTCTAACTACACCCAGGGCTGGGAATGCTCATCATGATGTCATTCACGTTATGTAACTATCATGTGAAATCATTATTGTGACAGTAGATACTTCCATAGTTCAGCACTATCTTTACCATTTACATTCTTATAAATCACAGTACCGGCAACCCTCATGTTAATTTGTGATTTTAATCAATCCACACCATAAATGACCAGTTAAGACACTCTGAATATTAAAGATAGACCACACCTAAGTAACTGTTGTGTTGATAAGTCTGAGAATTTATGAGAAATTACTTTTCAACTTTGATTCATATTCAATTGTCAATTAATATTTTTGTTGGTAGTCTGTTATAATGATATTTGAAAAACTGTTCAGTTTCATTAGTTTGTGAGTGAATTACCATGGTGTAGAAGAAATTCTCCTGCATGGTTGGTGAGTTTAATCTGCCCGCTACAAGAAAACAAAACTGAGAATATTAAAGATATTTATTCTGCAGAATAAAGACATTCAGTCCTGCTCCAAAGCAGTGTTCTGACCAGTCTGGTGCTCTTTCTGAAGAGGAGGGCTTTATACCAAAGAGAGGTTGTGTGCCATTGGTCAGAAGTAAGTTACAAGACTGTGCCCCTCAATTGTCTCCCTGGGTGTTACCTTCAAACAGTGAATTCACAGGTACTTGCAAAGTTTGGTGGCAGACGCGGACTAATATCCCTTACAATGATCTTTCAAGCTCCCCTGGGGTTATCTTTATCTCCATACAAGGTTGAATCAGGATGAAATGTGATCTGATTCTGCAATATTAGAATTGACATTGTAGAGAAAGAACAGTCTCTTTGCAGAAACTCTGGGGGGTGGCTCCTTAAAAACCCAGAGGCAATGTTTTTAACCCCTGTCAACAGGAGAAGGCTATTGTCCTCATTCAACAGGTAATAAAACATTCAAATAGTTGATCATATGCATTTCTCTCACACATTGGTCAAATTCTTTCACATCCCAATCATCCCGTGCCAGCATTGCAATGATACAAAATACTGCATTTAATTCAGATTCACCAACAGGCTTTTACAAACAGTGTCCATTACACTCATCTTGCAAGGCTTTACCCTGTATAACCTTCCATCCATTTTGTTTTATCCTCTTGTGTTCAAAAATATTCAGCCAATGCAGGTCAACACACCGGTTATTGTTCTTTGTAGAGGTTGAAATGGGTTAGTGCGGAGCCGGAGCTAGAACTAGAGTGGAATAGAGACTCCTGTTGTAAAACAGAGATGAGGAGGCAATGGGGGTATTCGCTGCAGATAGTTCAATTTTGCACTCTTCTTCCTGAGGTAACAGAGGACATACTTCATCGAAACTATTCTGAAGCTTGGGCTGGGGTACATTAATTGACTTTGTGTGGCACGGTGGCGCAGTGCATTGCACTGCTGCCTCACAGCAAGAAGGTCCTGGGTTTGATTCCCGCCTGGGGCGCTGTTGGCACCGTGCTCCGGCGGGTTATCTCCCAAATAGGAGCCTTTCTGTGTGGAGTTTGCATGTTCTCCCCGTGCTCACATGGGGTTTCCTCCACCTCACGTCAGTAAGGACCCCCACCAAAAAAAACATGCACTCATCATTGTCTGACCAGCGATGGACATTTATCACCTGGTCCCCGGGCGCGTCCACGTATGCTGCCCACTGCTCCTGGCTGTGCCCCCGGAGGAAGGACAACCCAGGATGGGTCAAAAGCAGAGAATCCATTTCACGATGCATGATGAAGAGGACTGTATAAATACCAATTTTAATTGAACCAGGAAATGTATTGGTCGATTCATGGATCAAACACCTGTTGTGAATTTTGCCGTTCAGCTCCTTGTGAGAGAACAGCAAGTTGTGCAAAAAGTGCTGAAACATTGAACAGTTGGACATGTGCATTCAAAAGTTGAGAGAAGGTCAAATTAAGTTCACCTGTAAAGATTATAGTGCATTTTAGGTTCATCCTGAAATATCACCCGAAAGCCGAATATCCCTAACTTTTTGTGAGTAGAGTGTATGTGTATGTATATGTGTATGTATATGTGTGTGTGTGTGTGTGTGTGTGTGTGTGTGTGTGTGTGTGTGTGTATATATATGTTGATATATATGTATATGTGTATATATATGTTGATATATGTATATGTGTATATATGTATGTATGTATGTCTGTATATGTGTATATATATGTATGTATATATATGTATATGTGTATATATATATATATGTGTGTGTATATATATATATATATATATGTATGTATATGTATATATGTCTATATGTGTATGTATATATATGTGTATATTTGTATATATATATATATATATATATGAATATATGTAAATGTGTGTATGTATGGATGTATGTATGTATGTATGTATATATAGTGTTTGTGTGTGTGTGTGTGTGTAGTAACCCAGAATAAAGTACACCGTAAAATGTTGGTCATATACAAAAAGCTTATTTTATTATTAATTTAAAAAAGGTCTATTATTCGTGGAATTCCCCACATCACCGTGCAGTGTATCTGTGACATCACAACTCTCCCCCTATATATACGCGCACAGAGACAGGCGCGCACAAGCGCAAAACAAGTTCTCGCGTGCACTGCGGAGGCAGCGACAGCTGGGCACCGGAGCAGGATGCGAGCCGCCATCACGGCCCGTGGAGAGGAGGACGAATAGAAAGAGGCGGGACTGCGATCGGGCTAAACCAATGGCCTTTCTGTACCGAGCGGCTATATAGAGCTGATCCGCCCACAGAGACGACACACAATCTGTCTGTACTCTGCGCAGTTATAAGTCCCTAGGAATCAGTCAAAATGAGAGAAATTGTGCATCTGCAGGCGGGCCAGTGTGGCAATCAAATCGGAGCCAAGGTGAAGATGATGATAGATAATAGCGATGAACATTATCAATGGTTATTAATCGAATAACAATGATTGATTCGCCAAGTTGAAGTTACATTTGCTGTTTACTTCCCCTCCCCGATTCCAGTTTTGGGAGGTGATAAGCGACGAGCATGGGATCGACCCCACCGGGACATACCACGGGGACAGCGACCTCCAGTTGGACCGAATCAACGTTTACTACAACGAAGCCACAGGTAACCTGGCCGCCAAGCGGCTCTAACGGGTCCGGCTCGGGAAGATCTGCGGGGGAAATGGATTCCGACCTCCATCTCATCGGACGCAGCTTGTGTTTACTGTTTCCCATTCCCATTGCCATGGCAGCATTTAAAAACACGGGGATTATTATTTCTCCTGCTACAAGATAAAAGAGTGACCGCGCTTAATTTCCATGTAATAGCCCAACTTTCACTGATAACAAAATAATAATAATAATAATAATAATAATAATAATAATAATTGCATAACATACATTATTATTATCCCTGTTAAATATTTCATGCTCTGTTGCATATCTGCGTATAATATTTAGATTACTAACTCCTATATTTTCTTTCTAGCTTTTTTTTCCCCTCCAACGCCTTTCAGCTTTTTTCCCAAACCAGTTTTTCACAAATAAACCTGTTGTTCCAGTTGACTGTGGGGGCGTTGCCGCCTCTTGATTTCACGGGACTTAGTTATATTAACTTAGTTAATTTAAATATATAATATATTGTCTTACCTAAATATATACACAAATAGATGTTTGGCATTGATGACCTAACTTAAAAAAAATCGTTATAATTTAGATATGTGCAAGCTCAGAAGGATAAAAAATAAATAAAAGGACAGAAAAAATTAACAACATAAATGTGAACTGTGAAGGTTTTTTTTTTTTTTTTAAGTACATGGATAAGCACATTTCCCGCCACAGGTTCTATGTTATACATGTACTGAAGGAAAAAAACATCTATTTGTGAAGCTTTATATTCTTTTTTTTTTCTTCTCGAAGTGTCAATTTGACTTGAAAAAAGCAGAATCCAACCTCAATAGAACATTAACAAACTGAAGCCATCGCTTTAAGATGATTCAAACTCAAATCCACGTTCATCGACTTAAATCCATGTTCTACTAGGTTGTTCACTGCATGAAATTGTTAATCGGAAAGTAGAATTTAATAACCATAGCCCACTCGTACACAGAGCAAAGTCTGGAGGTCACCTCCCAGCAATTTAAAATATATGTATATTATATTTTACATGTGATCTTTATCTCTGCCTTTGGTTTTCAAGGTGGCAAATATGTTCCCCGTGCCGTACTGGTGGACTTGGAACCTGGCACCATGGACTCTGTCAGGTCTGGGCCTTTTGGACAAATCTTCAGACCAGACAACTTTGTATTTGGTGAGTTTTTTTGTAATCATAATAATAATAATATTTTGTTATCTATACTGTTACAGTATATAATCCAGGAAGTGGAGCGGGATTGAAAGGGCGACAGACATTTAGGAAACATCCAAGATACTACACTACCTTTTCAGTTCCATTGTTTGCCCATGATATGCTGTTGTGTGCTCCAACAGGCCAGAGTGGTGCTGGTAACAACTGGGCTAAGGGCCACTACACAGAGGGAGCCGAGCTGGTGGACTCTGTCCTGGATGTGGTGAGGAAGGAGGCAGAGAGCTGCGACTGCCTCCAGGGCTTCCAGCTCACACACTCTCTGGGAGGAGGCACCGGCTCTGGCATGGGCACCCTGCTGATCAGCAAGATCAGAGAGGAGTACCCTGACAGGATTATGAACACCTTCAGCGTGGTGCCTTCACCCAAGGTACGCAAACAGGCCTTTTCCTCAAAATAGTTTAATCTGGGACCACTGATGCAATTCAGTGGAGCAGTTAATACCTGCATTGTGTTTATGTTCCTCTGACCCATGACTCCCATCGGTTCTTTTTCCTCACCAGGTGTCAGACACGGTGGTGGAGCCATACAACGCCACCCTGTCGGTGCACCAGCTGGTTGAAAACACAGACGAGACATACTGCATCGACAACGAGGCGCTCTACGACATCTGCTTCCGCACTCTGAAACTGACCACACCCACATACGGCGACCTGAACCACCTGGTCTCTGCCACCATGAGCGGGGTCACCACGTGCCTGCGCTTCCCTGGACAGCTCAACGCAGACCTGAGGAAGCTGGCAGTCAACATGGTGCCCTTCCCCAGGCTGCACTTCTTCATGCCGGGCTTCGCCCCGCTCACGAGTCGGGGAAGCCAGCAGTACAGGTGAGATGAGATGATGATTGTCTAATGCATGAACATGGTGAGGCTGCACTAAATTGTTTCACAGGCTGGATATTGCCCCTGGACGTGTAGTTTCAGAGCCGTGGTCCAATGCAAGATGATATGTTTTGGTAACCTGAGCTTCGTTCATGTGCCAATGAAGTCATGTTGTTTTCCCTCAGAGCGTTGACAGTTCCCGAGCTTACCCAGCAGATGTTTGACGCCAAGAACATGATGGCGGCTTGCGACCCACGCCACGGCCGCTACCTCACGGTGGCCGCCATCTTCCGTGGTCGCATGTCAATGAAGGAGGTGGACGAGCAGATGCTGAATGTGCAGAACAAGAACAGTAGCTACTTTGTGGAGTGGATCCCAAACAACGTCAAGACGGCCGTGTGCGACATTCCGCCACGCGGCCTAAAGATGGCCGCCACCTTCATTGGCAACAGCACAGCCATCCAGGAACTGTTCAAGCGCATCTCAGAGCAGTTCACCGCCATGTTCCGTCGCAAGGCTTTCCTCCACTGGTACGTACAGAGGCTCCCATTATTTCTGTGATTGAAGGAAACTGAGTTCTGAAAAGCCTTTCAGCTAAGGGCTGAAGTTTTTAATTATTTATTTTGGGGGGGTAATGATATTTTACAAACTCATCTAGAGGTAGTAATTGAGCCAATATGGATTCCATTCCAGGTACACCGGTGAGGGGATGGATGAGATGGAGTTCACAGAGGCAGAGAGTAACATGAACGACTTGGTGTCAGAGTACCAGCAGTACCAAGATGCCACCGCTGAGGAGGAAGGAGAATTTGAGGATGAGGGCGAGGAGGACGCAGCATAGAAACCTCCCACCACATGCTGCTTGAGAGATCCACCTGATTTTAATGTTTCATCTCTTTTTCAGTCTGCAGTTCATCTTCTCTTTTCATTGTTGTTCATATTTTGCACCTCCTGTTTCCTCTTGAGTTTTAATGTGTGTAACTCCTGCTTTTTCTTGAGTTTAAATGTTTAACGCTTGCATTTTCAATGTTTAGTTAATGAAAAGTTAATCTACATCTGCGGCCCATCTAGTGCTACTTACTAAATAAAAGAATACATTGAGATGATTCAAAATGGTTTTATGACTTATATGGCTGGATGAAGAGGTTCATCTGAGAAAAACACAACCTACATTTGGAAAAACGTATTAACTGTTTGTGAAATGTAAAATTGCACATATCCACATTCATGTCTTCAAATGTTCCATTTTAGTTTTAACGTCGGTCAACCTAGCCCTAGTAGTCTATCCACCGTACATCAACTAGAGCACAAAAAAGGAGAAAATTCATCCGAATCTGGCAGAACTGCACAAATCTCTGCTTAATTTGTGCGCATACACCTTTTAAACCAGAATGTAAGATCCATTACTAACCTCTTAAATTTGTCAAGAAAAAAAAATCCTGCCTCAGACATATGCACACATCTTTTAAAATAAAATTTAAGCGATTAAAAATGATTGAGCCAAACTTAATGTAATGGGCAAAAATTAGTAAATGGTTAATATAATGTACAACAATGTTCTAGATTATAATAAGCCAACACCATATGCCATATAGAACGCCAGTGCGTCTCTGTTCTACAACTGCTGTATGGGACCGTTTTGAGTTGACTATCTTTTTCGGTGAGCAAAATAATTGTCCCCAAAATAATTTTAATCGTTCATCAATGAATCTTTTTAACTGCCTGTCCAAGACTCAACATTTATGAATTCATATTCACATCTGTGAAATATGTTTAACCATCGCTTGACCAACGCACAACCTAACGGGAAAGTCCGTCAACTCCCAGCATAATAAACAAAAGGTGCGCAACGCTTTAATCCTCAGACGTACATCGTTCGCATCCTACGTTCTTCTGTTCTTAATACTAAGACCACTTCTACAACACAAAAAAGAAAAAGGTAGCAGAGGACGGTTTCAATACATCAACCTCTGGGTTATGGCCCAGCACGCTTCCACTGCGCCACTCTGCTCTAGATGCAACTTTATCTGTCTTTTCATGCATGACAACATGTGAGAAAAAAGTAAAAGTCATTTTATTTTATTTTTAACTTTAGTTCCATAATAATTGTATTTCCATTTAACACTTTAAATCCTGTCCAACAATTATTTTTAGTATAAAATGTATTTAAGAAGCATCCACTCCGCTGCGCGTCTCCGCTTCCTGTTTCTAAAAGTTTCCTAAATTAACGAAACAAAAAATCCCCGTGCGTCCCGTATCAGGCACTGCAGAGCCATGAGATTGTATAATCGGCATGAGAAATAAAAAGAAAAACAATTCGGTAGTATAATAATTACCCACTCAGTGATCAATTTGACCCGGAAAGAAAGCGATCACTTAAGAGCGCACGCACCACAACAACCGGGAAAAATAATTGTGGAACAGGCAATGTGACGAGACAATGTGGCTGGTAGATCATTGTGAATAAAAGCAGTGTTTAATTGGTAATACAGAAGATACCATCCAAAGCTTATTTGGAACAAGTGAGGCTGCTGCACTACAAAGTGCAGTTCGGTGTTCACTAACTAGAGATCAGTGCCTTGCTGCTTACCTTCATGTGATCATATGCACATGTAGAGGTCTCTGCTGTTCAAACAAATCATTGGTCAGGTGTCTGTTAATAATGACCAGGCAACGGCTTCTCAAGTTTGGATTCACTTCCCATTTCTGATTCCAGTCCATTTCACTAACAGTAAATAAGGTATGTTGTTATATGTTTACCGGCACTCAACATGCATCACCCACCACGCCCTCAGTGGAAGCTTTTAAATCAGGCCTACTAGTTATAAAATCCTTATAAATCAATATTCCGTCTCAATATATATTTTAAGTAGCTATGAAAAGAGTGAGATACTGTGCAGCCAGACAATAATCACAAAAGAAACAGTGAAACAAGACCGTGACCACCCTGCCAGGGGTTAGTTTGTGATAATGACCGGCTGAATGTACATTATGCCTCATGTATAATATAATTTTACCTCTGTATATATATATATATGAAAGAGAAATTGATTGCAATTTAAGATTGTTTACTCATTGTGTAAACAGCTAGAGGCGCAACATGAGAGAATCTTCCACAGTGCTTGGTTTAACTTCAGATAAACCTTTCATAATTAAACAAATGCAGGGGTTACACGCATTAAAACTCAAGAGGAAACAGGAAGTGCAAAACAAAAAGCAAACAATAAAGAGTGAGGATGAACACCAGACTGAAAAAGAGATGAAAGATTAAAATCAGGTGGATCTCTGAAGCAGCATGCGGTGGGAGGTTGCCGCGCCCTCCTCGCCCTCATCCTCAAACTCTCCTTCCTCCTCAGCGGTGGCAAGATGTACTCTGACAAAGTCGTTCATGTTACTCTCTGACACTGTGAACTCCATTTCATCCATCCCCTTGCTGGTGTACCTGGAACGGAATCCATATTGGCTCAATTACTACTTCTAGATGAGTTTGTAAAGTATCATTACCCCCCCAAAATAAATAATTAATTACAATCTTCAGCCCTTAGCTGAAAGGCTTTTCAGAAGTCAGTTTCCTTCAATCACAGAGATAATGGGAGCCTCTGTATGTACCAGTGGAGGAAACCCTTGCGACGGAACATGGCGGTGAACTGCTCTGAGATGCGCTTGAACAGCTCCTGGATGGCTGTGCTGTTGCCAATGAAGGTGGCAGCCATCTTTAGGCCGTATGGCGAAATGTCGCACACGGCCGTCTTGATGTTGTTGGGGATCCACTCCACAAAGTAGCTGCTGTTCTTGTTTTGCACATTCAGCATCTGCTCGTCCACCTCCTTCATGGACATGCAACCGCGGAAGAATGCGGCCACCGTGAGGTAGTGGCCGTGGCGTATGCAGCCATCATGTTCTTGGCGTCAAACATCTGCTGGGTGAGCTCGGGAACCGTCAGCGCTCTGAGGAAAAGCAACAGGACTTCATTGGCACATGAACGAAGCTCAGGTTACCAAAATGCATCATCTTGCATTGGACCAGGTCTCTGAAATTACAGGTCCAGGGGCAACATCCAGCCTGTGAAACAATTCAATACAGCCTCACCATGTTCATGCATTAGACAATCATCATCTCATCTGTACTGCTGGCTTCCCTGACTCGTGAGCGGGGCGAAGTCCGGCATGAAAAAGTGCAGCCTGGGGAAGGGCACCATGTTGACTGCCAGCTTCCTCAGGTCTGCGTTGAGCTGTCCAGGGAAGCGCAGGCAGGTGATGACCCCACTCGTGGTGGTTCAGGTCGCCGTATGTGGGCGTGGTCAGTTTCAGAGTGCGGAAGTAGATGTCATAGAGCGCCTCGTTGTCGATACAGTAGGCCTCGTCTGTGTTTTCAACCAGCTGATCCACCGACAGGGTGACGTTGTATGGCTCCACCGCCGTGTCTGAGACTTGGTGGGGAAAAAGAACCAATGGAGTCATGGGTCAGAGGAACAGAAATATAATGCAGGAGGAAACTGAAGGCAAGACATTAAAGCTATTGATGCACTGAAAGGAAAGTTCTTCACTGAGACAGAAACTGAATTTCAGTCAACACTGGTGGCAGTTGTTTTTATATCATTGCATTAGTGATCCCAGATAAACCCTATTTTGAGGAAAAGGACCCAGCGGGTTTACCTTGGGCGACGGCACCACACTGAAGGTGTTCCAGAGAGTGTGAGCTAGAAACCCTGGAGGAAGTCGCAGCTCTCTGCCTCCTTCCTCACCACATCCAGGACAGAGTCCATCAGCTCAGCTACCTCTGTGTAGTGGCCCTTAGCCCAGTTGTTACCAGCACCACTCTGGCCTGTTGGAGCACACAGCATATCATGGACAAACATTGGAACTAAAAAGGTAGTGTAGCATCGTGGATGTTTCCTAAATGTCTGTCCCCCTTTCAATCCACTTCCCCGGATTGTATAACAGTATAGATAACAAAATATTATAATTATTATCAAAAAAAACCTGGTCTAAAGATTTGTCCAAAAGGCCCAGACCTGACAGAGTCCATGGTGCCAGGTTCCAAGTCCACCAGTATGACACGGGGAACATATTTGCCACCTTGAAATTCCAATACAGAGACAAGGCTCACATGTACATTTTTATATACGGTACATATACAATAGAAAAATACATTTTAGACTGCTGGAGGGCGACCTCCACATGTTCGCATGTGTTTGGGTGTCACGACCAGAGAGACGGAAGACAGGCAAAGGATGTTTATTAGCCTGGACGGTGGAGCTGGCCGGGGGCACCCAGTCGGGTAGGGATGGAGCAGGGCTGGGCAGGGATGATGACCAGGAGATGGGGTCCAGGATCCGGGTGGAGAGACGAGGAACCGGACTGGATGGAGAAGGACGGGCAGCCTTGGTCGACGAGCGGAGACAGGCAGGTAAACAGGGCTGGCTGGATTTGGAGAGACAGACTGGGTCGACGAGAGGAGACAAGCAGGTAAGGGGAAGACGAGACAAGAGACATAAACTAGGAACTAGAAATAAGCACTAGGAACTGGGAAGGGAGCCAGTAGCGATACAACTCGGTTAAGCTAGTTGACGGTCTGGCAAGGAATGACTGGGAAGCTGGGACTAAATACTGTGCAGGTAATTGATCCCAGGTGTGTGCAATCGGGCTCGAGTAGGGAGTTGCAGATGGGGCAAGGGCGGCCTCTAGTGGCGCTGGGAGGCCGTGGGCCTAACAGTACCCCCCTCTACGGATGCCCCTTGGCGGACACCTGGAACCAGAAGGGCGAGTTCGATTGAAATCCCGGATGAGGGAGGCATCCAGGATCTGACTCCGGGGGACCCAGGAGCGTTCCTCCGGACAGTAGCCCTCCCAGTCCACGAGGTACTGGAAGCCCCTCCCCCGGCGCCGCACATCAACTGTGTAGGCCGGGTGGCCGTCGATGGTGTGGAGGGCTGGTGGGGCCTTGGCGGGGAGGGAGAGAGGGCTGGAAACCACCGGCTTAAGCAAGGATACATGGAAGGTAGGGTGGACATGGAGGGAGGGAGGGAGGGAGACGGAGGCGTACGGCACAGGGATTGATGATTGACACAATGGGGAAGGGGCCAACATACCGGGGAGCGAGTTTTTGGGAGTCCACCTTGAGGGGCAAGTCCTTTGTGGAAAGCCATACCATCTGTCCGGGGACGTATGTGGGTGCGGGCGCACGGTGAAGGTTCACCTGCCGCTGGGACCTGGCAGAGGCCCGGAGTAGGGCAGAGCGGGCCCTCCTCCACGTCCTCCGGCAGCGACCAATGTGGGCCTGGACGGAGGGTACGGCGATCTCAGCCTCCTGGGCAGGGAACAGCGGGGGATGGTAGCCCAGAGAGCATTGGAAGGGCGACAGGCCGGAAGAGGCGTTCACCAGGGTGTTGTGGGCGTAGTCGGCCCATGGCAGCTGGTCGCTCCAGGAGGTGGGGCTGGTGGTTGTCAGGCAGCGGAGCATGGCCTCCACCTCCTGGTTCGCCCGCTCCGTCTGGCCGTTGGTCTGGAAACCGGAGGAGAGACTGACCTGTGCCCCCAGGGCCGAGCAGAAGGCGCACCAGACCTGGGAGGTGAACTGGGGTCTTCTGTCCGACACCACGTCTGCCATGGCGGCGGAACACCTCGGCCACCAGCAGGTCTGCGGTCTCCCTTGCCGATGGTAGTTTGGGCAGGGCGAGGAAGTGGGCCGACTTAGAAAAGCGGTCCACCACCGTGAGGATGGTATGGTGTTGCCCCGGGATGGTGGAAGACCGGTGATGAAGTCCGGGGCAATATGGGACCAAGAACGAGTCCGGATGGGTAATGGGCAGAGGAGGCTGGAGCGGGGTCGGGTGGAGGTCTAGGACCGGGCGCAGGTGGGACAGGCCGAGACGAAGGACCGGGTGTCAGGGAGCAGGGTCGGCCACCAGAAGCGCTGGCGGACGACGGCCAGGGTGCGGGTGATCCCGGGATGGCAGCTGAGGCGGGAGGCATGGGCCCACTGCAGAACCTGGGAGCGTGCGGAGTCAGGGACGAACAGGCGGTTAGGGGGTCCGGTACCTGGGTCGGGCTGGTGTTCCTGCGCTTGGGTGATGAGGGACTCGATCTCCCAGGTGTGTGTGGCGGCAAGGCACAGGGGTGGAAGGATGGGTTCTGGATCCCCTGTCTTCTCCTCTGGTGCGCACACACGGGACAGGGCGTCAGGTTTGGTGTTCTTGGTTCCTGGGCGGTAGGATAGAGAGAAGTTAAACGGGCCAAAAAAACAACGCCCACCTGGCCTGCCGGGAGTTGAGCCGCTTCGCCGTCCGGATATAGGCCAAGTTCTTATTATCGGTCCAGACGACGAAGGGGTGGATTGCTCCCTCAAGCCAGTGGCGCCACTCCTCCAGGGCTAGTTTGACGGCCAGGAGTTCCCAGTTACCCACATCATAGTTGCGCTCGGGTGGGGTGAGCGTGCGGGACAGAAAGGCACAGGGGTGGAGCTTACCGTCGGTTGGAGAGCGCTGAGAAAGTACTGCTCCTACCCCCGTGTCTGAAGCGTCCACCTCTACCACGAACTGGAGGTTGGCGTCGGGCTGGGCCAAGACTGGGGCCGACGAAAAGCGGCTCCTGAGGTCGAGGAACGCGGCCTCGGCCGCAGGAAACCACTTGAAGGCCACTGCGGTGGAGGTAAGGGCTGAGAGGGGAGCAGCGATGCGGCTGAAGATACGGATGAAGCGCCCGTAGAAGTTTGCAAACCCGGGGAACCGTTAGAGCTGCTTCCTATTGGCTGGGGTTGGCCACTCCAACACGGCGGCCACCTTCTTGGGGTCCATCTCCAGCCTCCCTTGACTAATGATGAATCCTAGAAAGGAAATGGACGGAACATGGAAGACACACTTCTCGGCCTTAACAAACAGACGGTTCTCCAGGAGGCGCTGCAGCACCAGGCGTACATGTTTTACGTGGTCGGAGAGGGATTTGGAGAAAATCAAGATGTCGTCGAGGTACACAAAGACAAATGAGTTGAGCATGTCCCGGAGGAAATCGTTAATTAGGGCCTGGAAGACCGCTGGGGCATTTGACTGACCAAAGGGCATAACTAGATACTCGAAGTGTCCGAGCGGGGTGTTGAACGCCGCCTTCCACTCGTCCCCTTCTCGGATGCGGACCAGGTGGTAAGCGTTGCGGAGGTCGAGCTTGGAAAAGTTTGGTGGCACCCTGGATGGGGACGAAGACTGAATCCATCAGGGGCAAGGGGTACTTGTCTTTGATAGTGATGTCGTTAAGTCCCCTAAAGTCAATGCAAGGATGGAGGGCCTTGTCCTTCTTCGCAACAAAGAAGAACCCTGCGCCTAGCGGAGAAGACGAGGGGCGAATAATCCCGGCAGCGAGAGAGTCGCGAATGTAAGTTTCCATGGCCTCCTGTTCGGGCCGGGAGACGTTATACAGGCGACTGCAGGGGAGGGGGGCGCCTGGCAGGAGATTGATTGCGCAGTCGTAGGGGCGATGAGGTGGTAAGGATAGCGCACCCTGCTTGCTGAAGACCGGGGCCAGGTCCAGATATTGCGACGGAACCGAGGGCAGGTCAGGCCAGCGGCGCGCCCAGCGGCGGGGTTGAGGCCGAGTGGAGGCAGTGGGCACGACTAGCTGGCGTGCTAGTCCCTGGTCGAGAAAACTTGCATCCGCCCCGGAATCTATGAGAGCGGAGGGAGAGAGTGTTATATCTCCCCACGAAAGCGTAACTGGGAGCAGCGGACGGGAGAGAGGGTTGGAGCTGGAGCGACCGGAACGTAACCCTACCGAGGAGTCGCCCTCTCGAAGGTGTCCCAGCCGGCCGCAATACAGACAGGCGCCGGTCTGTATGCGGCGTGCTCGCTCCTCGGGGGAGATCCGGGAGCGACCAAGTTGCATTGGCTCGGCATCGGAGAGAGTCGGGGGACACCGAGGCGCCCAAGAGTAGCGGGCGCTGGAGACCGGGGCGTGGCCGCCCAGGCGGGAGGCACGGGCTGGAGTCTCGCCCCCTCCCTCTCGCGCTGGCGCTCCCGTAGCCGGTTGTCCAGGCGGATGGCGGTCTCAACTAGTTGGTCCAGGTCCGTGGGCTCGTCCCGCCGCACCAACTCGTCGTTCAGGGCGCGCTGAAACACGTCCTGCAGAGCTCCGTCATTCCAGCCGTTTCCTGCGGCTAGAGTCCGGAACTCGACGACGAGGGAAGCCTGGCGGAGGGAGAGGAGTCTTCTGGCGGCCTCCTTGCTGCAAACTGGGTGGTCGAAGACTCTCCTAATTTCGCGGGTGAACAGATCGTAGGAGAGACTCACGGGGCCCCCCTGACTCCAAACGGCGGAACCCCAGCCGAGAGCCGCCCCTCTCAGGCAGGAGATGAGGAACGCGATGCGGGCACTATCGGGGGCGTACGACGACGGCCGCAGTTGAAAAACCACCGCGCACTGCACGAGGAAGGCGCGGCAGGTGCCGAAATCGCCGTCGTAAGGCGCTGGAGCCGGAACGTGGGGCTCAGGGGGGACGAGAGAGGCGCTGGGAGCCCTGGTGGGGGAAGGAGGGCGGGTCGGAGGAGCAGGGGGGGCCACGGGGGCCGGAGGACCCTGCAGGCTGCTGACGGCCGCCGAGATGGTCCGGAGGTGTTCCGCGACGTCCCGGAGGGCCTGGTCATGTTGCCCAAGTAACACTCCTTGGTCCCGGAGCCCTTCTGTGTCGGCTGGGTCCATGTTTTCCTGGCCAGACCGTACTGTCACGACCAGAACTGGGAGAAACCCAAACGCACGACACAGGGAGACGGAAGACAGGCAAAGGATGTTTATTAGCCTGGACGGTGGAGCTGGCCGGGGGGACCCAGTCGGGTAGGGATGGAGCAGGGCTGGGCAGGGATGATGACCAGGAGATGTGGTCCAGGATCCGGGTGGAGAGACGGGGAACCAGACTGGATGGAGAAGGACGGGCAGCCTTGGTCGACGAGCGGAGACAGGCAGGTAAACTGGGCTGGCTGGATTTGGAGAGACAGACTGGGTCGACGAGAGGAGACAAGCAGGTAAGGGGAAGACGAGACAAGAGACATAAACTAGGAACTAGAAATAAGCACTAGGAACTTGGAAGGGAGCCAGTAGCGATACAACTCGGTTAAGCTAGTTGACGGTCTGGCAAGGAATGACTGGGAAGCTGGGACTAAATACTGTGCAGGTAATTGATCCCAGGTGTGTGCAATCGGGCTCGAGTAGGGAGTTGCAGATGGGGCAAGGGCGGCCTCTAGTGGCGCTGGGAGGCCGTGGGCCTAACATTGGGATGTTTAAGAGTCTTTCAAGCCTCGTCTTGTTTACGGAAGTGACGTTGTCTCCGTGTGTGTATAAAACAATTTAAAGTGAACTCTGTCAAAATGGTTTCACATTATGACTTCACATCACATGAAATATGGATCAATGATCTTCACCTGGACGGTCGCTTTAAAGGAAACGATTGATCTGTGTCGTTCAGCGTTGTTAAGCGTCTCGGGAAGTGAGCTGCATTTCCCCATGTTATCTAACGGGATTATTTACCTCCACGGTTTAACATTTTTCTACTATTTATAAATCAAACTCGGTTTTGAAAATACGTTGAGAGATAAAAAAAACCACAAAGGAACACAAATCTGGAAAAATCGAATTTTCCTTCAAGATAGGCTCCTGGCGATTTTAGAAATGCGCGAGATGGTGGCTTTTGCTGTGGTGGGTCACATATTCCCCACATCATTACACCACCACCACTAGCCTGAACCGTTGATACAAGGCAGGATGGATCCATGCTTTAATGTTGTTCATGCCAAACTCCGACCCTACCATCTGAATGTCACAGCTGAAATCGAGACTCATCAGACCAGGCAACGTTTTTCCAATCTTCTATTGTCCATTTTTGGTGAGCCTGTGCGAATTGTAGCCTCAGTTTCCAGTTCATAGCTGACAGGAGCGGCACCCAGTGTGGTCTGCTGCTGAAACCCATCTGCTTCAAGGTTCAACGTGTTGTGTGTTTAGGGATGATATTCTGCATACCTTGGTTGTAACGAGTGGTTATTTGAGTTATTGTTGCCTTTCTATCGTCTCAAACCAGTCTGCCCATTCTCCTCTTACCTCTGACATCAACAAGGCATTTCCGTCCACACAACTGCCGCTCACTGGATATTTTCTCTTTTCGGACCATTCTCTGTAAACCCGAGAGATGGTTCTGCGTGAAAAAATCCCAGTAAGTCAGCAGTTTCTGAAATACTCAAACCAGCCTGTCTGGCACCAACAACCATGCCATGTCAAAGTCACTTAAATCTCCTTTCTTCCCCATTCTGATGCTTGGTTTGAACTTCAGCAAGTCATCCTCACCATGTCTACATGCCAAAATGCAATGAGTTGCTGCCATGTGATTGGCTGATCAGCTTTTTGTGTTAACAAGCAATTGAACAGGTGTACCTAATACAGTGGCCGGTGAGCGAGCACGCAAAGACACACACACACACACACACACACACACACACACACAGTATATTATATATATATATATATATATATATATATATATATATATATATATATATAGTTGTGTGGACGAAAATGCCTTGTTGATGTACATACATATATGTATATACATATATGTATGTATATATGTATATAACATATATACATATATACATATATATACATGTACACACACATACATATATATACACTACTCACAAAACGCTACAGTGATATTATATCATGAAAGTAAGGCATTCAAGTAGAAGCATGCAATGGTGATTTCCTCATCTCAAACAATTTATTGAAACAAAAGCCAACAACAGTGGTGGGTATACCACAACAAAAAATGTCAATGTCTCAATAACTTGTCATGTGCCCTTGAGCATCAATTACAGCTTGACAACGATGTGCATATATATACATATATATACATACACACACACACGTATATATATATATATATACACACACATACATATTATATATACACATATATACACACACATATATACAAATATATACACACATATATATACACATATATATACATATATATACACACATATATATACACATACATATATTCACATATACACACATATATATACACATATATACATACATATATACATACACATATATTCATATACACTACTCACAAAAAGTTAGGGATATTTGGCTTTTGGCTGAAATTCATGGAAAATGTAAAAAGTTCATGCTACAGTGATATTATATCATGAAAGTAGGGCATTTAAGTAGAAGCATGCAATGATTATTTCCTCATCTCAAACAATGTATTGAAACAAAAGCCAACAACAGTGGTGGGTAAACCACACAAAAAGTTAGGGATATTCGGCTTTCGGGTGAAATTTCAGGATGAACCTAAAATGCACTATAACCTTTACAGGTGTTTGATCCATGAATCGACCAAAAATGTCCTGGTTCAATTAGAATTGGTATTTAAACAGTCCTCTTCATCATGCTGTTCACATTTTGACATCATGAGACCAAGACGATACCTAACAACTGATCAACAGTGCCTTGCCATTGCGAGGCTTCAAACAGGATGTTCTCAGGGGGATGTGGCCACTGAGCTTAGAGTGTCACAGAGTGTCATCAGCAGGTTGCAACAGAGATACAGAGAGACTGGAAGAGTCACAGAAAAGCATTGAAGTGGACGTCCTTTGGCCACATCCCACACTGATGACCTCTTTATTTTGAACAGTGCCATGCGGAATGATGAATGCCACTCAACTCTAGGCACATTTAAGGGAGGTGAGAGGCACCCAAGTGTCACGTCAGACCATTCGAAACCGTTTCCATCAGCGTGGTCTGCATGTCAGACGACCTGCAAGGCTACCTGACCACACCACCAGGCACAGGCATCATCGTCTTGCACGGGCCAGGGAGCATTTACGCTGGACGAGGGACCGGTGGGCCTCAGTGCTGTTCTCTGATGAAAGTCGATTCACGTTGAGCAGAAATGATGGCCGCCAACGATGTCGTAGACGTCAAGGAGAGCGCTATGCATCAGCCACTGTTGTCACCAGACGAGCCTTTGGTTGGTGTTGTTGTTACAGTGTGGGCAGGTGTGTCTAGTCAATAGAGAACTGCCCTACACTTTGTGAATGGTACAGTGACAAGCCCATACTACCTGAATAACATCATTAATCCAGTCATTGTGCCCCTGCATGAACAACACAGGCCTCATTTCATCTTCATGGACCACAATGCTCCAGCTCATCGAGGTTGCATCCTTCGGGAACGGCTGCTGGAGACTGGGGTTCCTCAAATGGAGTGGCCTGCACTTTCTCCAGACCTGAATCCCATCGAAATCCTATGGGATCAGCTGAGTCGCCGTGTAGAGGCTCGTTACTCTGTACCCCAGAACCTCAATGACCTGAGGGCCGCCCTTCAAGAAGAGTGGGCTGCCATGCCTCAGCAGACAATAAGTCGACTTGTGAACAGCATGAGACGTCGTTGTCAAGCTGTAATTGATGCTCAAGGGAACATGACAAGTTATTGAGACATTGACATTTTTTGTTGTGGTATACCCACCACTGTTGTTGGCTTTTGTTTCAATAAATTGTTTGAGATGAGGAAATCGACCGTTGCTACTGGACCTCAGAAGAGGAAATCAACAAATATGACGAAAAAGTCCCGCCCTTAGTTCCAGCTCTAAAAGCTACACTAAAGATTCATTAAGTCACCCGTGAAGAGCCAGCTGTGATCCAATACAGGGACATTTCATGCTTTTGCAAAAGACCCAATATCTGCAAGTCTCTGTTCTCGCTGTGTGACTGCGGAGGCGCTTGCCTGACCGCAGCAGCTGGAACAGTCTATTGTTGGAGTGATGAGGATCCTTCATGATCCTGCGGGCTCTGCTACTACACCTCCTGGTGTATAAGTCCTGCAGGGGGGGAGGGTAGTTCCAGTGGTACGTTCAGCTGAACGCACCACCCTTTGCAGGGCCCGCCTGTCCTGAGCAGTACAGTTCCCAAACCAGGCAGTGATGTTGCCTGTCAGGATGCTGTCCACCGCTCCACTGTAGAAGGACTTGAGGATCCTCACCGGGATCTGGAATTTCCTCAGCTGCCTGAGGTGGTAAAGACGCTGCTTCACCTTTCTCACCAGAGTGTCTGTTTGTACAGTCCATGTTAAGTCCTCTGTGATGTGGACTCCCAGGTACTTGAAGCTGCTCACCCTTTCAACAGAAGTCCCATTTATCACCAAGGGCGCGTGCGTCCTCGATTGTAATCCTCGCCTAAAGTCCACAATCAGCTCCTTAGTTTTGCTGACGTTCAGGTGTAGGCTGTGGTCCTGGCACCAGAGTGACAGGCCAGCCACCTCCTCGCGGTAGGCCTTCTCGTCGCAGTCGGTGATCAGGCCCATGACAACGGTGTCGTCAGCAAACTTGATGATGGTGTTGGAGCTGGACCCGGCCACACAGTCATGTGTGTACAGGGAGTACAGTAGGGGGCTGAGGACGCAACCCTGGGGGGATCCTGTATTCAGGGTGAGGGAGCTGGACATGTGCTTCCCCACCCTAATCACCTGGGGCCGGGCTGTGAGGAAGTCCAGGATCCAGGCACACAGCGGAGTAATTGGATCTGGATTGGTCACACAATGAGAGACAAAACAGCCATAACCAAACAGGCACTGACATGGAATCCACAGGGCAAACAGGGGAGAGGTCATCCCAAGAACACCTGGAGAAGAAACACAGAGCAAGAGTTGAAGGAGGAGGGTCTGACATGGCAACAGCTGGAGAAGAGGGCCCAAGACAGACGAGGGTGGAGCGATTCATCAATGGCCTATGTTCCGAAAGGCCTAACTATCTAACTATCAATAATATGAGTCTCTGTATATCAGCCTTGGTGTGTCATTTAATATATAAATGTGCGTATGCCAAATATCTTCAAAGTTCTTGGAGTTATTATGTGGGCTAACCCCAACGCTACCCCAGCTACACTCTGAGAGCCTGTTTGGGGCCTCTTTTCATTTCGCCCCTGGCTGCAATATGCAGGTGAACTTGAGAAAGTTGTCCATTGCTACTTATTCATAATCGGCATCACCAACCTCAATGGACTTCATCACGTCATCAACTTCTTCCGTTGTAACAACAACAACAGCCATCACCGTCACAATCAGGTTGAAATGCGCTGTTTGAAATGTTCTCCAAGTCGGGATAAAGCCGGTATCAAATTCAGCATAGTTGTCGGAGAACTAACTATCATTGCTGCTTACACTGACTGGATCTATCGCACTGGTCAGATAAAGGTCTGCGATATGATTTTGATCCGCCACCAGCTTCTCGTAAGCCATAACACGGAGATGAAAGTTTTCAGACAAGTGAAACCGGATCCTCGTCTTGTTTATGGAAGTGACGTCAGCTTGACTTCTTCGTTGGTATACAGCCCCTACACAATTGTGACTTCACATCACATGGAATATGGAGGAAGGATCTTCACCTGGACAGTCGCTTTAAAGGAAACAATCAATCTGCGTTGTTTGTGTATATACCCTAGTTGTAAACAATAAATCCTGAATTTCTGTAATGGGAAGACAGTATTTTCCACCGATCTGGCATTTCACCTCTGCTATCTAAATTGTTTTTTTGTATTTGATTTTTAATCAAAAAGATACATTGAGGCCAGCTCACTCATGTAGATTACACAACAATCGTGTTATCTACAAGAAATGCGCTTTATGCTACCTTGGAAACGGGAAAACAGAAAAAAAGTTGCTCGTCCCATGAGACAATGAGAGTGGTTTCCAGTGGACGGTCTGGGGGTCCCGGAGCCCCGATGGGAATCAGTTTACCCCAGAACCTCTAGAAGCCACCGTAAAGCAGGTTGGCGTCGAGATGCAGACTTGCAAACTAGTCAGTCGTTCAAGTGACTCAGCTACGATACACAAAGACAACATATAAGTAATTACCAAAATTGTAATTACTAAAAACAAGCCTACCATCACTAATGCAAATAAAATACTTTTTTGGAATTCACTTTCGAAATAAAATTGTATTTGTGATTGTGACTTCGCATTTCACTGCCAATGTAACCGAGCGAAATTGTGCAGTTTGCAGTTTGCAAAATGAATTGTCAAATTAATTATTATATATATATTTTTAACAGAATTGAATGAATCTTGTGGGAATATGAAGCTGACACATTGCTGGAGCGAGCCGCCATATATGTATGTATGCATGTATGTATGTATGTATGTATGTATGTATGTATGTATGTATGTATGTATGTTTGTGCGTGTGTGTAGGGGGAGAATCACTCGCATTGATGTCATTCAGAATGTCATCAATGCCATTTTTTGAGTTAAAAGACGGCTTGGAAGTCTCGTTAGGGGGAAAACCACGGAAAATCTTGCAGCCATCTTGCGTCAAACCTCGACCCTTCTTTTTCTCCCCTCTTTTCTCCATTTTCTTTATGTTTCGTATATTTTCGCTGTTTCTCTGTGCAATTAAATGGAAGCGATCCTCCCAAAATGGCGACCAGAGTCCATAGCACCTGTCAAAAGTTCACATTCCCTTTAACATGCATAGCCCAAGAGCTGAACCAACGCTTCTGACTCGAGTTCAACGTTCACTGGAAGTCGTCGTACGTCCCGGTGGGGTCGATCCCATGCTCGTCGCTTATCACCTCCCAAAACTGGAACCGGAGAGGAGGGAGGAGGGGGGGAGCAAATGTAACTTCAACCTGGAGCTAACATGAGTTCATCCTCGTCTTCAAACTTCATCTTCACCTTAGCCCCGATATGATTGCCATACTGGCCTGCCTGCACATGCACGATTTCTCTCATTTTTTTCTGACAGAATTTATATTACCTATTCGCATGAAAAAACAACTGGACGGTCTGAGGACGAGACGCCGGTCTCGCGGCCGTGAAGCTCCCGGGTCGAATGGTGATCAATGCGTGATTGGGATGTCACGAAGCTTCGCACGTCACTGATCCGCTAGAAGTGTGTTGACAGGTTTGAACGTTTGGATTATTATTATTAGTTATTTTTAATGTCTTAAATGTGTAACTAGTAAGAAATGCACGTCTGCAGTTATTCCAGAAATGTTATTCAGAAATGTCTATCTGAATAAGTATGTTTTTTAATAAACAATAAGAAAAGCAATACGCTTTTTTTCGAAAAAGCCTCTATTTATTTTATTAATTCTATCTGTTATTTATTTATTTTTTTACTTCTGATCTGATTTTTAGAAATAAACTGCATTATTATTATTACATTTTTTAATCCTTATCTCTATGAGGTTGTGGTTGTTTCTGTTTGCTTTTACACATGTTGATAATTTTCTCTGACTTTGTTAAATCAAAAAGAGAGTTTTGAAAGTTTCAGCGCTGGCAGATAGAGAAGAGAAAGATCTGTCTTTATTTATATGATTTTATTCTTCTTTGCTGGGCAAAGAAGACAAGTTGGCTAGGTGGAACAAGCCCCGGAGCAAATTGACAGCATGACAATGGTTCCTCTTCTGTGTTTGTGGGGGGATGGGGATATTGTCCTGTTGGACAAGAACATTCCCCGAACCCCCCTTTATCTTTGTCCCATTTCAAATGTATTCCCAAAACACTGATGATGATGAAAAGTTATTTTTCTCACTTATCTCATTAAATACTTGTCACATAAATGTCAATTGTGAAGGAAAATGCATAATACCAGGGTTTATAGGTTTAGGGCCAATAGTTCAAGTTCAAGAGATTATTTGTCACATACATATACAGTACAAACGATCATACATATATCCAGTGAAATGTTGTGACACCCAGTGATTACGCATAATAAGCTCTAAATATACTGCTATGTAGAAGCAGTCATATGCAGTTATATGCTCCAATTGATTATGGATCATACTGGCCACACAGCCCTACTGTTTACTTTCACTGATACAAATAATGTAACATGTACTCATTAGACAAGACATCTAAACCATTTATTGAAGCATATCGAAGCATAAGATTCAAATTTATTTATTTATTGCAGTACCTAAAAAATTGCACATGAATGGCAGAATATCAAAATAAAAACACAAAGACTTCTTAAAGGTTTTTATTTGGCACATGAGATTGAAAATGTAAACTCTGCCTGCAGTCTCCCGCAGTGTTTACAGTCTGAATTCCTCTTCCCTTGGCTCCATTTGCGTCCAGTATTTTCTGACTACAACATGTTGCACTGACTCTTCTTCCTGCCAATATTCCAACTGTTCTGTTGATGTTTCCCACAACAGGGACAACAACAGTGTTTCCTTCAGCCCGCTATGTCAAATTCCTAATCTTGATATACTCTTGCATGGTCTCTTGCATGGTCTTCCACCCACTACAATGCCATTATCTGGGAGTCCACATCACAGAGGACTTAACATGGACTGTACACACAGACACTCTGGTGAGAAAGGCGAGGCAGTGTCTCTACCACCTCAGGCAGCTGAGGAAATTCCGGGTCTCGGTGAGGATCCTCAAGTCTGACAGGCAACATCACTGCCTGGTTTGGGAACTGTACTGCCCAGGACAGGCGGGCCCTGCAGAGGGTGGTGCGTTCAGCTGAACGTACCACTGGAACTACCCTCCCCCCCTTGCAGGAGCTATACACCAGGAGGTGTAGTAGCAGAGCCCGCAGGATCATGAAGGATCCTCATCACCCCAACAACGGACTGTTTCAGCTGCTGCGGTCAGGCAAGCGCCTCCGCAGTCACACAGCGAGAACAGAGAGACTGAGACGGAGTTTTTTCCCGCAAGCCATTAGAACTGTCAACGCTGACCTCACCAGGGGTCCTAACTGAGCCATGCACTAGGCTCCACTACCTACTGTACTGTATGTAGCATACTGTACCACATACTGTGTCACTGTTCAGGGTTGTTCGTGATGCCGTATTGCTGCGCCGTACTGTTGTATACTGTGCTGTATTATCCCAAACACTGCCTCACTCTATTCACATTCACATGCCACTTTAATTCACATGCCACTTTAATGCACATATCTGTATATACATAGGCATATTCCTTCTATCTATTCCATTTTATTTCAATTTATTTTTATTGTATTTTATTCTATATATTTTTATCTTATTCTATAAGTATTCAACTTACTGTATTACGTTTTAGGAGTCAGTTAGTCGGTCTATTAGAAAGGAATTTTCTACTTTTATTTTTTTTCCTAGGACATATTGTGTGCTACCACCGGGTGCGTTGCATTACATTTCACTGCATATATGTATGAAAGTATGTATATGTATGTGACAAATAAAAATCTTGAATCTTGAATCTTGAATCTTAAAACAGTAACCATTTCCTCTGTATAGATTCAGCCACCACCACCATTCAGCCTATTGCTAACTTGAGCTTTGCTTATTTCATCCTCCAGACAAATGATAGGTATGGCATGGTGCTATCAGATATCCTTTTCCTCAAAACAAACAACAGTCTTTCAGATGTTAAGGCTATAGGGCTATAATTTGTGGCTTGAGTTTGGTTTTTCCCAATTGCGTCCTTCCAGCTCCACTGGAGCCTTCCACGTCTGTGCATGTGCTCTCATTTCTGTCACCATCGGCAACGGGAAGCCCGTCCCAAAGTGTTTCCAATCAAAAGAATGCGCAAGGTTGCACTGACCAAACAATAGCTCATATTGGGGGAATTCCCGGCATCAATTCTCATGTGATGTCAATGTGAAGTCACAATTATCCCCCATGCATAGATATATACACTCACACCTATATATACGCACACACACAAACACACATGCGGCATCAGCACACCTTTAACTTCTTATGACACTTAAACCTAGTTTTAACTTAGTTTGTTGATCCATCCGGAGCAATTTCCTTAATTTCTTTCAATTTCTGTTGTGTAAAGGAGTTAAGTGATTTAGTTAAAATGAGAGAAATTGTGCATCTGCAGGCAGGCCAGTGCGGCAATCAAATCGGAGCTAAGGTGAAGATTAATTTGCGTTTTTTCAAGTATATTTTCAAATCATGAAAATGCTATGATTTTGGGGGGGTTGGGTCGGGGGGCGCTTAGTAAGCTAACTTCAGCTTTGGCACTTATAGAATCGATTTAGCTTTAAGATTCAAGATTCAAGAGGCTTGCATCAGAATCTAAGGTTGAAGCCAGGTTTAAATCATATTTTCCTTGTTTTCCCAATTACAGTTTTGGGAGGTGATAAGCGACGAACATGGGATCGACCCCACTGGGACATACCATGGGGACAGCGACCTCCAGTTAGACCGAATCAACGTTTATTACAACGAAGCCACAGGTAACCTGGCTGCCAAGCTGCTAAACGGTAGCTTGTAGAAGCTCTGGAGGAAATGGAAACCCATCGAGGCTCCAGAAAGGGACACCATGGTGTCCCCTGAATCCACTGGAAATCACTCTTGATCTCAAGGGATGGTGTTTTGAATGCACCCTGTGTTAACTGTTTTCCCGTTTCCATGGTATGATAAACCTGAAGAATATCATTTTTAACAGGTTTCATGAGTCATTGATTGAATTATTGTCCACTAGTTAAATTTTTAACAGAATTGAATGAATCTTGTGGGAATATGAAGCTGACACATTGCTGGAGCGAGCCGCCATATACGTATGTATGTATGTATGTATGTATGTATGTATGTATGTATGTATGTATGTATGTATGTATGTATGTATGTATGTATGTATGTATGTATGTATGTATGTATGTATGTATGTATGTATGTATGTTTGTGCGTGTGTGTAGGGGGAGAATCACTCGCATTGACTGTGATTGTCGGTCGCCATTTTTTGAGTTAAAAGGCGGCTTGGAAATCTCGTTAGGGGGAAAACCACGGAAAACCTTGCAGCCATCTTGCGTCAAACCTCGACCCTTCTTTTTCTCCCCTCTTTTCTCCATTTTCTTTACGTTTCGTATATTTTCGCTGTTTCTCTGTGCAATTAAATGGAAGCGATCCTCCCAAAAAAGCGACCGGGGTCCATAGCACCTGTCAAAAGTTCACATTCCCTGTAACATGCATAGCCCAAGAGCTGAACCAACGCTTCTGACTCGAGTTCAGCGTTCACTGGTTTCCATGTTATGATAAACCTGAAGAATATCAAAAAATATTGTTGTGTGAAGTGAGCCTTGTTTCAATTGATTTAACAGGCAACTTTCTCTGACTATATGCAATGACGTTGACGTCAAAATCACATAATTCAATAATGAAGTGAAATGAAAATGATCTTTCATGATTTGCAAATGATCTTTAATTTTGACATTCTTCAAGGTAATAGAAATAGAAAATACAACTGAATAACTATCTCAGGCCCTTCGCTCACATAACAAAATGACGTGAACGTTGCCCTACAACAATTTAAAATGCATATTTCTATTTGTAAGTCCAGTATATTATATTTTACCTGTGATAATTCACTCTGTATGAATTTCAAGGTGGCAAATATGTTCCCCGTGCTGTATTGGTGGACTTGGAACCTGGCACCATGGACTCTGTGAGGTCTGGCCCTTTTGGACAAGTCTTTAGACCAGACAATTTTGTATTTGGTGAGTTTTTTGATAATAATAATTATCTGTACTAGTATACAATCCAGGAAAAGGGGAGGGATTGAAATGGGGAGAGAGGGAGAGTCCAGTTTACAGTCATAATCTTGCATGTTTGCCCATGAAATGCTGTTGTGTGCTCCAAAAGGCCAGAGTGGTGCTGGTAACAACTGGGCTAAGGGCCACTACACAGAGGGAGCCGAGCTGGTGGACTCTGTCCTGGATGTGGTGAGGAAGGAGGCAGAGAGCTGCGACTGCCTCCAGGGCTTCCAGCTCACCCACTCTCTTGGAGGAGGCACTGGCTCAGGCATGGGCACCCTGCTGATCAGCAAGATCAGAGAGGAGTACCCCGACAGGATCATGAACACCTTCAGCGTGGTGCCGTCACCCAAGGTATACAAACGCGCTGTCCTTTTCCACAGTGGTATAAAACCAACTGCCACCAGTGTTTTTCTCCTGCATCGTATTTCTGTTCCTCTGACCCATGACTCCATCAGTTCTCTTTCCCCATCAGGTGTCAGACACGGTGGTGGAGCCATACAACGCCACCCTGTCGGTGCACCAGCTGGTTGAAAACACAGACGAGACCTACTGCATTGACAACGAGGCGCTCTACGACATCTGCTTCCGCACTCTGAAACTGACCACGCCTACATACGGGGACCTGAACCACTTGGTCTCCGCCACCATGAGCGGGGTAACCACCTGCCTGCGCTTCCCTGGACAGCTTAACGCCGACTTGAGGAAGCTGGCAGTCAACATGGTGCCCTTCCCCAGGCTGCACTTCTTCATGCCGGGCTTTGCCCCGCTCACGAGTCGGGGAAGCCAGCAGTACAGGTGAGATGAGATAAGATGAGACTATAGGTCTGGAGTCACAGCGCTGCTTTTCAGAGTGCAGGTGGATGATTGTATAATGTCTCAAACTCTGTGCCTGGGGGCAACCCGCCAGATTGTCTTCTCCCTTGGATATTAAGGAAATGTTCTGGAATGTGCCTATAGGCCGAGGGGCCACATCTGTAGTTTGTCGCTGTTCCAATGCAAGATGATGCATTTTGGTAACTTGAGCTTTGATCATGTGCCAATGTTGTGTGTTTTCCCTCAGAGCGCTGACAGTTCCCGAGCTCACCCAGCAGATGTTCGACGCCAAGAACATGATGGCGGCTTGCGACCCACGCCACGGTCGCTACCTCACAGTGGCCGCCATCTTCCGTGGCCGCATGTCAACGAAGGAGGTGGACGAGCAGATGCTGAACGTGCAGAACAAGAACAGCAGCTACTTTGTGGAGTGGATCCCCAACAACGTCAAGACGGCCGTGTGTGACATCCCGCCACGCGGCCTAAAGATGGCCGCCACGTTCATTGGCAACAGCACGGCCATCCAGGAACTGTTCAAACGCATCTCAGAACAGTTCACCGCTATGTTCCGTCGCAAGGCTTTCCTCCACTGGTACAGAGGCTCCTACCCTTCACCACTCATTGTGACTGAAGGACACTGACTTCTGAACTCATACAGAGGTATTAATTGAACCAATATGGATTTTGTTCCAGGTACACCGGCGAGGGGATGGATGAGATGGAGTTCACAGAGGCAGAGAGCAACATGAACGACTTGGTGTCAGAGTACCAGCAGTACCAAGACGCCACCGCTGAGGAAGAAGGAGAGTTTGAGGATGAGGGCGAGGAGGACGCCGCATAGAAATCTCCCAGCCTCCTCTTTCAGAGATCCACCTGATTTTAATCTTCCATCTGTTTTTCAGTCTGGCTACATCCTCACTCCTCATTGTTTGTAATGTTTTGCACTTCCTGTTTCCTCTTGAACTCTTGTATTTTTGTGTTTACTTGAGCACTGTGTAAGATTCTCTCATGTTAGGCTTCTAGCTGTTTACACTATGAGTAAAAAAAAAAAAAAAAACTTGAATTGCAATCAATTTCTCTTTCATAGGTAAAAAGATAAGTAAGGCATAATGTGCAGCCCAGGTGGTCATTGTTGCAAACTAACCCTGACAGGGTGCTCTTGTATCACTCTGAAGGCTGTTATTTTGCGACAACGACCACCTGGCTACACATTATCCCACTTATTACACGGATACTTACTAAATAAAATAATACATTGCAGCAAAATATGGATTAGAAATTGTTTTATACTGGTTTAAGAGCTTCCACTTAAAAAAAAACGCAACAATGTAGCTAACATTGCAACAAATGTAGCTAACTATTCATGCCACAAAAAAATACTTTATTCTTAATATGGCTAGACTCTTTACTGCAGGTAAAATATAGAATGCGTTAGCATTGTTATTAGCATTAGCATTTTGCGCGGTGTGAAACGACGGACTCGGAACCTGACGGAGAAGCAAGTGGTTGCTCGTGAAAACGGTCCCTAGCAGACAGTCATTATTCAGTATTCCAGAGAGCCGTTTACTAATTGAAATTAACAGTGATTAATAAGGCTCAAAACATCCATGCTGCCAAAGTAAAGTGTTTACCATGCACTTTGTAAACCTCTGGAGGCCAATGCGAGACAATCTTACAGTGTTTATTTAAGTCGGCATGTTCCGCTTTCAGCACTTTGATTATTGGTTTTTGGGTGGCTATCAGTTGTAACTGAGGGGGAGGGGATGGTAGCTCAGGAGGTAGAGCTGGTCTTCTAGTAAGCGAAACGTTGCTGGTTCGATCGTAGGCTCCTCCTGCTAGCATGCTGTAGTGTCCTTGAGCAAGACACTTAACCCCTAATTGCTCCTGATGGCTGTGTCCGTCGGTGTTTGAATAATTGTAAGTCGCTTTGGATAAAAGCGTCTGCTAAATGCAATGTAATTGTAACAGGTTTCATGAGTCATTGATTGAATTATTGTCCACTAGTTCCAAATAAACATTGGGTTGGTCGTCTGGATAGTAAACTGAAGTTGCGTGTGTGTGTGTTTGTATGGAGGGGGGTCAGCATATTCTGACAGACCCATGAAACATTAATTTTACTTATATTAACGTACTGTTTCGTATGTAGACCCACCACAAAGTGTGCTTTCTCTTTATAATTCTATCGTGACCTGAAGATGTTGAAAGTGTCATGTAGAGCTCAAGGAACCATCTGACAACAGTGTTCTATTGGGACGTATTGAGCTCAATACGGTTTAATATATATAATTAAGACCAATATATTTAATATATATATAATATATATAACGCTAGAAAACATGAAGAATGTCGACAGTATATTTAAATATTAAAACTTGATGTTTGTGTCATTTTGAAATGCTCTTTTTCTAGGATTGTTAAAGTAGGTCGGCGACCCACATGACAATAATACAACTGGCAACCCAATTCATATGGACATCAATAAAAACCTTTATATTTACCTATATTTATTGCTTTTATTTTTCGCTTTCTATATATTTTTCTAGTTTAGATTGTTATGTTTCATTTCAGTTAATTTTTTATTATTTTTTATTTGTAATTCATTCTTTTGTTATTTTTGCAGAGCCTTTGGAGTTTGTCCTTTTATCACTCAGATCAAATAAAGCTTTGGATTCTGCGCAGAACATGGAAGGTTTTCCTGTGTGTGTGTTCCACATCTGGAAACATGGCGTCACCGCAAAACAACCCGGATGAGAGAAGCAATAAGCGGACGCAGCAGCTGCATTCCGCGCGGAGGCTAAAGGCGCGCGGAGATGCAGTTCGACCGCGGTACTGCGCGTGATGCAAGACTCGCCAACGATTCGTTTGTAGTGAACAACTGTAAAAATGTATTTTTGGCGGAAGAATGCAAAGTGTGGATATCAAAAATGTTTTAGCTTCATTCTCTCTGAACTACTTTGTAATTTGGTGGAAAAAAAATTAATACAATTAAATAAATAAATAAATAAACAAATATATATATATATATATATATATATAACATAGAAGAACAAAGAAACGCTGTAAGATTGTCTCGTGTTGGCCTCCAGAGGTTTACAAGGTGGGTGGTAAACACTTAATTTACTTTGGCGGCCTGGATGTTTTGAGCCTTATTAATCACTGTTAATTCCAATTACTACATAGCTCTCTGGCGGACTGTATATATATATATATATATATATATATATATATGTGTGTATATATATATATATGTATGTATATATATATATATGTTTGTGTATATACAGTATATATTTATATATGTATGTATGTATGTATGTATGTATGTATGTATGTATGTATGTATATATATATATATATATATATATATATATATATATATATATATATATATATATATATATATATATATATATATGTATATATTTTTTGGTTGAATGCAAAGTGTAATTCAGTCACATTCAACATGAATTATGCCAAATTGATTTTTTTGTCTAAATTAATTTCGTCCACAGTAATTATTTTAAGTTTACGAGTCGAAGATCCTCTCGCTCCCCAACCCACTATAGGTGTTAGCTGCTTGAGGCGCATGTGACTCGCAGCTCGGCTCTTTTCGTTCGCGAATCAACATTCGAGTCTCAGCTAAAGCCTGGCAACCTGTGTGCCTGGCTCTATTTTTTATTTTTTATTTTTTTTACCGAGTCAAGAACGATACCAACGAACGGCTCTTTTATCGGCCTGGCTCCAGGCTCCCGAGTCACCAAAAGATGTGTTCGGCGCCTACGAATCGTTCGCGCGTCTCGTATAACTATTGGCGCAACTGTGGTCCAACCTCCTCAATGTGAGGCTCCGGATCCGACCTGCGCTAGCGCAGTTTGTTAGGCTGGTCTGCGGCTCATTAAGCAGCAGATGGTCGTACAGAAGCAGATGAGATCCGACACTGCCATCCTCCCATGGAACATTTCTAACGTCCAGAGACGTTTCACACCCCGACAGGTAAGTGGAGCGCACAGTCCTCAAAGTTTTTCTTTTTACTCGGAAACTTTCTGTATACGACCAAAAAAAAGTTAAACCCGAGCAGAAATCCAGAGTTCATGCACAGGCCTTCCTATTATTTTAAACATAATAACACCGATTAAATATGACTTTTTATTTAGCCTTTTCTCTCTCTTTTTCCTCCACATTTAGTCTGCTGCATGCCATTCTGGGAACAATGCAGCGACTTAGGCAACAAATCATGAGTTGTGTTTAAGGAGCACTATTTACTTCTAAATGCTCATTTATGTTTGTGCATGTTTGTGTATTGAGAGTGATACAAAGAGGGGAGAGTGGAAAAAATAGTGAATCCAAATGGAATCCGACGTTTTGATTCGACAGAGCTTTATAAGGACATCCACTGAGAAACTTTAAAATAGCAGATTAAACCATTTTGGCCACTTTAGGGTTGTTTGCTGAAGGCCAATCTTCTCTTTCTTGGTCAACAAACACGACAGTGCTGGACAAGCAAGCGGGATTTTGTGTGTGTGTGTGTGTGTGTGTGTGTGTGTGTGTGTGTGTGTGTGTGTGTGTGTGTGTGTGTGTGTGTGTGTGTGTGTGTGTGTGTGTGTGTGTGTGTGAAGGCACCAATACACACTGCAGTGTACATACAGTGCTGCCTTTTCTGTGACACACACTGATCCTCAAGGCCCAGATGTCCTCTCCGATGGGATGTTTTCTGTGTTTAACGTTACAGACAGATTTCATAACCATGGCTCTAAACACCCAACCACAATTAAAAACTGTTCTTTGAGCAACACAGGTACTTAGTCTAAATCACACTTTTAATCCGGACCAACTGAAATGGTCCTTCTCAGTCATGGTTTTAAATAGTCTGACTTGCCCTAGTCTTGGTTTAATAAATAAATCATCAATAGTTTCTCGGAAGTCAACACCACTTCCCAAGTCAACTAATCGATTGGTTGACTAAACATGCCCGCCCCATAGCTCTAAGTACAGGCGTAAATGCAATCAAACAGCATTGAGGGCGCATTGAGATCCGATCAGTCAGACCGCATTCAGAGGTGGTATTATGGATTTTAGCAGTGTAAACGCGAATGTGTCCTGGGCCACATTGAAGGACAGTCTACTCAACCGACCTTCTCTGCTTAAGCGCAAGTACTTACTCCTTCGCGCGCCATACTAAAGTCTCGTTGGGAAATTTAGAAAGTCTCCCAGTTACAGAAGTGCAGGATTTTCTTTATTTATAAGTTAAGTATTTACACAAAGAATCCAGCTCTTACTATATTAAGTCCCCTGGCAACAGAAAGCAATGGGGAGATGTGGATGATGCGGCGCAGGACAGACATGTTTTTTGTTACATTCAATTCAGAAACGGAGGGAAACAAATACCGTACATCTAAAATTGTGTTTAAAAAAAAAAAAGTTTCATACAAGTAGGAAACAAACAAAATTAAATAGATCTAAAATAAAAACACAAGAAAACTGGCGCGGCATCAAGAGGAGGGAAAAAAAACTCCACTCCAATCCATTTGGTCTTTGCAATTGGAAACTATGTACGTTATTTGCATATAGAGCAGGGAAGTGAGATCCGAGAAGTTACTCGAGAGGCATGTGCAGACGCATTATAATGCCAGGTGTGAACAGACGTACTTCGAGCTGTCCCCTTGTGATCGGATCTCCCAAGACGCATGTTAATTCCAGGTGTAAACAAGGTCTAAGTGAAATCTTAAATTGTCTTTGGATGAATGGATGTGGCCTCCAGGTCAACCAGGCTTATTAGGCTAAGACCGGCACCGAGACCAGACAGAAGGAGCTGACTAGTCCATCATCACCTTAGTCTAGAACAAATTTATATTAAATGAAGCCACATCTCAGAAAGGCATTTTAACTTCTGGATTAATTTAAGAAGCAAAATCTTAGTCCGGTTTTAGATTAAATCCTGTCTGCGAAACCGCCCAATAAAGTTCAAAGAATCAAACAGTGAGCTGCTGGTGAGCTGCTTCTATCCCTGTGCCTTGTGTGCTGTCTTGCACCTCCATCATTTAGTGCTTGTCTGCTTCTGCATTAATGTCATGGAGGCAAAGTTTGACGTTATTGGCAAATGCAGAGAGATTGAGTTACGTAATTTCTTTGTCGATTTACTGCATACTGTACGTTAGAAGCCACTACCTCCCTTCAGTCTGATTCTATAGTATCTCTGCAGCTGAGTATTGTTGCGTTACAGGTTCATGTCAAACCTCAACACACTTCAGAAGGTTCTCAAGCATCGTATGTGTTCCCCTGATATGAGATGACGGGGGAAGATCTTTTGAAGAAATTGAGATAAATTGGAATATTGTTAACTATGTGGTCTAGGACAGTGTTTCTCAAATAGGGATACTCATACCACTAGTGGTACTTTGTGGTACTTCGAGAAAAAAAAAAAGTGTTAAATATCGGTTATATATATAATTATAAATTACGTAAGTGTTTAAAAAAAAAAACGCATTCAGTACATCATTTGGGTAAATTTTATTTTTTGCCACTCCCAATGCCAGTGAAGGGGGTGCTCAGTTGAAAAAAGATCTTCGAGGTATACACACAAAAGAAAAGTGTGAGAACTGCTGGACTAGGAAAACCACTTCTCAAACAGAAGATCTAAGATTCAGCTATTAGAGTGGATTATAGATTGTAGACAGAGTTGTTTGGGCGACGTCTGCATTTCGATTGCATTTGGTGACATCTATACTGGGTCTGCAGATAGGAGTCATGTGTGACGTGTGTCAACACAAAGAGTCTAAAGTTGTGTAGCTGCCTGCAGGCGCTCACTTCCTCTGCTCATGTGACCGAGCAATATGCCGTCGTACTAATTGAGTTGGGGAAAGAACATGGACGGAATTAGAAACAAACAAACCCCTATTTCTGTTCATCTCTTCTGTGTCCCTCTCTTTATATTAGATTTTTTTTTTTCTTGTACCCCATTCCCTTACATTTTGTTTATTCCATGTCATGTCCGCTACCCCATTTCAATAGATAACACAAGGAATCCCTGGGGCTCAGATTAAAATTCAATAGAGCTTATTGTTTGAAATGATTTTGAATGGCCTTCTATATTGTAGTTAGATAGATACTTTATTCATCCCCGGAGGGAAATTGCAATGTCCCAGCATCTCACATCAAAACGATAGGTAGTGATAATGACAAACAATAGAATAAAAATCAGAGTGAAATTAAAGACATTTGAAAAAACTAATAAGAAAATTAAAATATGAAAAAGAAAGTGGCAATATCACTTATAACAACATTAACAATATAACTCACAATAACCTACACTATAAAAATATTGCCATTGATGGCAGCTCTGGGTTCTGCCTTCATAGACAGGAAGTGCTTCATGCAGAACACCGGATGCGGCCGCTCCGGAGGTAGACTTTTTCTGTTCTATGATCAGTTTGTTCTTTGTTTTCTACCATCAAACAGACGCCGTGTTTCCATTATGATGTAGCCTAAGCATCTGAATTTTATTGAATTTGTTCCAGCTAATGGAAGAAAACTTGCAATAAGACACAGCCCAAACCCCACATAGGCTCCAGTACTTTGCTTGAATTCTTAATTCTTACCACGGTTTGGTGGCGTTGAGAATCTAGGAGAAATGCAGTGTGAATGATGTGTTTTTTCAAACCACTCATTCGTTTTACTCCCATACTTTAATCTTGATTCTGAATCAGAACTTCATCTTCATGTTGTCTATATTTTACCCTGATTATTGTTCAATATTTACTTTTTATTCTTCAATCGCTACTGCTGCCTCTCTTTTGTTGCTGTTAAAACTAGTAGTTTCAAATTTTGAAACTAGTAGTTTCAAATTTCGCAGATAGCATTCTGTATGCATAGTTTCATCATGCCGCTCAAAGATCTGACTGCAGAAGTGTGTGTGTGTGTGTGTGTGTGTGTGTGTGTGTGTGTGTGTGTGTGTGTGTGTGTGTGTGTGTGTGTGTGTGTGTGTGTGTGTGTGTGTGTGTGTGTGTGTGTGTGTGTGTGTGTGTGTGTGTGTGTGTGTGTCGCTGAGAGGAAGTAGAATTAGGAAGCTCTGCTCACAGTTGTACGTTTTAAGACTTGATAGAGACTCCTTGTCTTCCTCTTCGCTTTTTGTATTTTTCGTGGTCGGGGTTTCTGTGTGAAGAATGAACTGAGCGGCCTCTTCTATGTTTATCTCAACATTCTGCTGCTGACTCCTCCATGGCCATAGATTGAGTAAGTAGATTTTTGGTCTCATACTTTATTTGTTATGAACAATCCATTGGATGGTCGATGTCTGCCGACGTCGCTTGAGTCTGGGACTCTGGGATAATTTAAAGCCAACTGGTTCCTCCAAATGGCCTTTTTAATTCTGTGAAACAGATTTGTCTCCCTATCTTTTAACACAGAATGTGTGACAGTACATATATAGGGTTTAGTTTCACTGGTTTTCAGCAGCTAGTAATCCAGCGTTTTCAAATTGGGAGTCCCATATATGAGGGGTATGTTTTAATGAGTAACTGGAGAGCCAGGCTCTCCTAGAATGATACGTACTATGAGAGAACATTCAAAAAAGGGCCTTTGATTAATGCCAGGAATCTATTGTTTCGTCTGTGAACCTCGTTATATACGAATTAAAAAAAAAAAAAAGTTTGAAAATAGTGGCTGACAAAGTGTCCCTGTTTCACACGGAACCCTTTGTTTCATTCAATTATGAAACAGAGTAAATGTTTTTATTTGCTTTATTTGGAGAAAGGTGGAAATCGCTTCTGAAAAAATTCCCGCCCACCTTCTCTTGGCCCGGTGGCGAATGGCCTGGTGGTTGGGAACCTCTGCCTTGGGGAAAAAAGCAACAATTGATATAAAAAAATGAAGTCGCTTGTCATATTTCCATAACAAGTAACCATATATTTGTAAACAGACCGGAAAAACGCGATCCAGGACTTTCTCAAGCGACTTCACAAAAAAAGAACCCAAAGTAGCGTATTGCGGACTGACCCTCTGCCCTCACTTTCCCTCTGCACCCGGGCGGGGTTGCGTGGAGAGTGAGAGAGGAGAGATGCACACTGGTGCCGCTTTACGGAAGAAAAGGTTAAGTATTTTAACGCAACATCATTACATCGACATAAACGTTATTGTCTCATCCTATAGCTTGTTTGAAAATACATCGATATACCGTAAATATTCGGTACAGGTCTACCGCCTAACCCTACCGAGGAACTTTTTTCATTATTTTTCATATCAGAGGTTTATGACTGACAGGCCGATATAACATATCTAACAAAACACCAATATTGGAAATCCGATATCTGTTGTTTGTTATATGATGATTTCGAGGAATTATACAGTATCTCTATCTTAGCATTGTATTGCGTTTATCTGGGGAACTTGTTAGCGGAGGACATGAATCACCAAAGTGTGTGTGTGTGTGTGTGTGTGTGTGTGTGTGTGTGTGTGTGTGTGTGTGTGTGTGTGTGTGTGTGTGTGTGTGTGTGTGTGTGTGTGTGTGTGTGTGTGTGTGTGTGTGTGTGTGTGTGTGTGTGTGTGTGTCCTGTCATTTCAAAGGGTCCACTCTGGAATCCTAGATCGAGTTGCGTTCTCTCTTTTCCTCTCCTTGCACTGCTTGATTAAAGGGGAATTCCACCACAAAGCAGGATCGCTCATCAACATGGCCGACTTCCTTGAGTGTGAATATGTATTTCAGGGCTTTATCTCTGGACGTACTTACTTTTTCTGTGTGTGTGATCACAGCAGGTTATTAATACCTCCATGCTTAAAGCATGTCATTTAAAGCAATCAGCAATTTAAATCCACCCTTCGGTATTATAGTGTACTCCATCGTCATGTCAACTTGTCAAATTGTCAATTTGACAAATTGTGTCAACTGTAAATGATTATCAAAAAAGTATTTCACATGGGATGGACTTGCTCTACATGGACTTAAAAGAGAGCATACTATGGGTGGAGTGATTGACATCCATCCATCCATCCATCCATTGTCGGTGCTAGCTGAATGTCCAGAATGTGGAAGGGCTTATTTCTAATGTTCTTCTATACATGGAGATGCAAGATGTTTCACCGTATCTATATTTTGGAATTTGCACCACTGGTTTTTAGAAACGGTCAACTTTGACTGACCTCAGGGTCTTGGATCTTGCTTTTGTCCATAATATTTGGCAAAAATATATGATTTACAGCATCAGCAACTTATCAAAAGTTGCGATGTATGATGCTGGCGGAACGTTGTGGGATCTGAATTTGGACAGAAGAAATATGGGTCTCCATTACTCTCACATCGAGTGCATGGGTAATGGAGACAGATGAGGCGAGATGTGTGGTCTGTCACAATTCCTGGTTCACGCTATGGCTACCCAACCATCAAAACTTTGAGGAAACTAGCATTAGGAAATGAGCCATGTTGACAGGGGACAGGGTTAGTATTTCTGCATTATTACACAGACCGCAACACCACGGTACGTGAAGTCCTCCTCCACGGTCCGATGTCAGCCGTATTGTGAGGGATTTCACGTGAAAGTCCTTTCTTTCTTGGCGTGGGTCCGGTGACGTCACAGGATTAAAACAAAAAAAATCAGCAAAAGGATAAAACGACAACTTCCTGGTCAGAAACTCTACTAATACACTAGTGTGTCCTAGGCCAAAGCAAAATCAATAAAAGTGTTTTATGGTTAGAAAGCAAAAGATGGGAGGTGACCAATACAACACAGACAATAAATTCTATTCTATAATTATAGAACCCAGAATCGCGATTGTGGCACCGCCCCTTGCGGCTGCCTACGCGAGCACCTCATATCGATTACGCACATTTTAGTATGTTTAGAGCTTATAGAGCTTATTGTGCATAATCACCAGGTGTCGTGACATTTTACTGTATATATGTATGACGGTATGTATATGAATGTGACAAATAATCTCTTGAACTTGAACAAAGGTGGAACGGAAAGTTGCCAGAGGTGAGTTGTAGAGCCTGGCAGGGCATGAAATGGAGTGATAGATGGGGAGCTGACCTGATGAGGCAGTGTCACCTTGTCATTGGCGGGGGGTCATACGAAACTGAAATAAATGGGATCTGGGTGAAGAGACATTGAACCGAGCATTTAAATTGACTAGGGCATGCCCGTCAGAACGGGCTGCACTGCGGACGTAAGTGACTCAGTTGCAGAGCCCTGAAGCCCCGTCCTGTTGCTGCACAGAGCTGAGCGGCTCGCTCTTCCGCTAGTTGTTTTTAATAAAAGGACATACAGACCAACATGATATTCATTCCTTTATAGTTAGTTAACAATGTGATATACAGGTACTCCTTAATTAACAACTGAATTCCGCTCCTAGGACCAGGTCATTAATCCAATTGCTCGATAAGCGAGGACCCGCGTTATTTGATGGTAAGGGGATGTGGCGATTGCAAATGCAGTGAATGTAGTGAATACTGACAGACTGCGGGAACGAGACTGTGACAGAGAACGCTGATGCGTGATGAGATGCTTGACACTGAGACGCCACACATGCAGCGCGCACGCTGTGGTTCTGTACGCACCGTACAATACCAACTGATCGGAGAGCTGCTCGTATATACAAAGTACGTGGATAAAGCCATATCTTTTGGTGTTCTGATAATTTTCTATCAGATTTATTTTATTATTCTGGATTACATAATTCACCATTTGCATCATTATACTCTTGTCCTCCATCGACTGATCAGTATTTATGGATGTACTGTATATATTTATCTAATGTGCCGGGGGTCTTTCTTACTTTGTTTTTAGGTCCCAAAGCTACTCTTCTTTTTTTTTATTTTTATTTTTTCTTTCCAGTGCCATTATATGGAAATGTTATATATTTCAAACCTGTTTTAACCATTTTTATTCATGAAAATTATATCAATGTGCATGACAAGTGGCTCCACGCAGGGTTGCAACCCCAATGTTGAGAATCCTGTGTCATGTGTTATACACATTCTGACATGATTGCCTGGGTGTCATGTGTTTTTCATTCCAAGAAGATGTGGACAAGGCTCTAAATCGTGACCACTTCAGCTCAGCAAGTGTTTGTGATGCTACTGCTTCATCGCCCACATGTCCGATATTCTAGATGTAATGTACTGTTGTAATCAGATATTTCTAGGTCTGCCACGTCCCATTTGTCTTTCTGGTTATTGCAGTTTTTACTGTTTTACGAGACCTTTTGTTCTGGTCCCGACAAAACGCCCTTTTTGAAGACTCTCCGCCATAGAGGGTAATTAGTTTGATTTTTGTCTTGAGGTTGCCTTAACACTTGTTGGTTTTATTCCTGGGTGTGTAATTGAAGTGGCTGAAACATCGAGTGACAGGTTTGGAATATGGTATGTATCTCTAATTATTCCTGTATTGTATCTCCACACGCTAACAAAATATGGTGAGATATGGCTGAACCTGCAAAGCTATAATGGCTTTTAAATCCTTAAAAGGGATGTTTTAAAGTCAGAGAGCCAGTGGCTAGAGATGCAGGAGTTGTCACCTTTTTCCATCCCCCTGGTCCCCCTCCCAGGTGTTCGCTTCTGACGTGTGTGTGTGTGTGTGTGTGTGTGTGTGTGTGTGTGTGTGTGTGTGTGTGTGTGTGTGTGTGTGTGTGTGTGTGTGTGTGTGTGTGTGTGTGTGTGTGTGTGTGTGTGTGTGTGTGTGTGTGTGTGTGTGTGTCCAACAGGGTGCAGCGTCCAGCACACGCACTTTGAACAGGAGAGGAGAAAAAGATGCCTCCCCCACCATGCCCCCCCCCTCCTCCCACTCTTGCTTTGGTGAGTGTGATTAGGGAATGCCGTACTGCTAACACTGTCGTCCATTATACCTCATGACTTTATCGCTATTGCAGAATATCTCAACACAAAGAGTCATGTACTCATATTCCATCCACCACAAACTAAAATTGATTGATTGGTAGACATTTGAAGATTAGGGATCTGAACCATAGAGATTTCACAATTATAACATAACCTGATAGCGATCTTTTTCTAAAATCGTTGTATTTTCCAGTGATGTGTTTGCATCCAAATTTTGTTAGGATTTGTGCCAATGTCACAATAAATAGAAGGGGAATTAGGTGAGCCTCCATAAGTTGGCTTGAGGAAAATTAACTGTCCAATAAATGGCTCTTCTGCTGGGAGACGTGTATTATTATATTAGTTAGATTTTATGCCACCATTATAGTGGTGATTATTTGTTAACTAAATTGTCACGATGGTGACTGCCCTAGTGAACCGTATTGGCAATGGAAGGCTGATCGGTGCAGCCCTATTTTCTGTTTGTTCCAAATTTAATATTGGCCAAAGCGGAACATACATCATGTAGTGAAAACTATAACAAAGACAACAGTATCAGGAAGTGAGTTGGCTTATCTGTGGCCTTAAACAAAAGCTGGCTTCATGGGAATTCAGCCAGACTCTTGGATATGTAAATATCTGCAATATGATCTACAATGTTCATTGTTCCACTTTGACCCAGATCAGTAGAGACACCCTGTGTTGAAATTAAGTCATTGCATCTTGTTTGCCGGAATTTGGAGCATTTCAGATAATATGCACAGTTCTTTAAATCATCCATGCAAATTATCACAAGAACAAATGACACATACTTCCATATTTTCAAGAATAAAAAGTAAAAACTATTGAGCCACTATTAAGGGACACAGTCAAGGTATAGCTTCAGATTTCCAATAGAAATAATATTTGTAACCGCAATGCACAAACTGAGTCAAATTCCTTGTTGTATGAGTGAGCGAATCAGATTCTGATTGTCACTTTGTGCGTGTTTTCTAGGCCAACACAGAAAAGCCGTCTCTGAATCGCTCGGAGCAGCAGGGCAGGAACACCCTCCTGTCTGAAATCTCTAAAGGCACCAAACTGAAAAAGGCCATCACCAATGACCGCAGTGTACCCGTACTGGACAGTAAGACTCAGCAACATTCACATAACGACAGTTTCCCCTAAATATCCAGCTATAGAAAGCCATAGAAAACATTCTGATTAATGTCGGGGATACATCTCGGGGGTCACAGACTGCCGACGTCTCTCATAATGTGCAAATTAATGAATTGTATTCGCTGTATTTCTCAGAGCCTAAAGGAGGTGGAGGTGGTGGGGGTGGGGGCTTTGGCGGAGGGGCACCATCTGGCTTGGGAGGCCTGTTCCAGGGAGGAATGCCCAAGCTGAGATCCATGGGAAACAGAGACACCAGCGGTACGAGTAAAAGTGTGTGTGTGTGTGTGTGTGTGTGTGTGTGTGTGTGTGTGTGTGTGTGTGTGTGTGTGTGTGTGTGTGTGTGTGTGTGTGTGTGTGTGTGTGTGTGTGTGTGTGTGTGTGTGTGTGTGTGTGTGTGTGTGTGTGTGTGTGTGTGTCTTTCTTTTTCTTTCGGCTTCTCCTATTAGGGGTCGCCTCAGCGGATCATCTGCCTCCAATACCTTCTGTTCTGCGCATCTTTCTCCCTTACACCAACCACCTGCATGTCCTCCCTCACCACATCCATAAACCTTCTCTTTGGCCTTCCTCTTTTCCTCTTGCCTGGCATCTCCATCCTCAGCATCCTTCTCCCAATGTAACTCTCATCTCTCCTACACACGTGTCCAAACCATCTCAATCTGGCCTCTCTCACTTTTCCACCAAACTGTCCAACCTGAGCTGTCCCTCTAATGTACTCATTGTTAATCCTGTCTATCCTCGTCACTCCCAATGAAAATCTCAACATCCTCAACTCTGCCACCTCCAGTTCAGCCACCTGCCTTTTTGTCAGTGCCACCGCCTCTAAACTGTACAACATAGCTGGTCTCACTACCGTCCTGTAGGCCTTCCCCTTCACTCTTGCTGGAATCCTTCTGTCACAGATCACTCCGGACACTCTTCTCTACCCACTCCACCCGGTCTGTACTCTCTTCTTCAACTCACTCCCGCACTCTCCGCTGCTTTGGATGGTCGACCCCAAGTACTTGAACTCATCCGCCTTCTCCACCTCCACTCCTTGCATTCTCAGCTTTTCGCCGCCCTCCCTCCCATTCAGGCACATGTATTCTGTCTTACTCCTGCTGACTTTCATTCCTTTTCTCTCTAATACATGCCTCCACTTCTCCAGATTCTCCTCAACCTGCTCCCTACTCCCGCTACAGATCACAATGTCATCCGCGAACATCATAGTCCACGGAAACTCGTGCCTGATTTCATCTGTTAACCTGTCCATCACCATTGCAAACAAGAAAGGGGTCAGAGCTGATCCTTGATGGAATCCCACCTCCACTTAGAATGCCTTCGACACACCTACTGCACACCTTACTACTGCCTGACTACCCTCATACATATCCATATCCATATCCACATTCTCTGCCACCACGACTTCCTCATGCAATACCACACTTCCTCTCTTGACACCCTATCATATGCTTTCTCTAAATCCACAAAGATGCAGTGCAGCTCCCTCTGGCCTGTACTTTTCCATCAGCATTCTTAAAGCAAACATTGCATCTGTAGTACTCTTTCCTGGCATGAAACGATACTGCTGCTCGCTGATCCCCACCTCTCCTCTTAACCTAGCCTCCACTACCCTTTCCCATAACTTCATGCTGTGGCTGATCAACTTTATTCCCCTGTAGTTACTACAGCTCTGTATGTCTCCCTTATTCTTAAAGATGGGTACCAGTACACTTCTTCTCCACTCCTCCGACATCCTCTCCCTTTCCAGGATGATGTTAAACAGTCTCGTTAGGAACGCCACTGCCATCTCACCTAAACATTTCCATGCTTCCCCAGGTATGTCATCTGGGCCAACTGCCTTTCCACTCTTCATCTTCTTTAATGCTGTTATCACCTCATCCTTGCTAATTTGCTGCACTTCTTGGACCACTATCCCCACATCATCCACTCTTCTCTCCCTCTCATTTTCTTCATTCATCAACTCCTCAAAGTACTCCTACCACCTTCTCAACACACTTTCCTCACTAGTCAGCACATTCCCATCATTATCCTTCATCACCCAAACCTGCTGTACATCCTTCCCAGCTTGGTCCCTTTGCCAATCGGTACAAGTCCTTTTCTCCTTCCTTACTGTCCAACCTCTCATACAACTCGTCGTAAGCCTTTTCCTTCTCCTTCGCCACTTCTCTTTTCGCCTTGTGCCGCATCAGCTTGTACTCCTGTAGCTCTGATTCCCCACTTTCAAATGATGCAAAGAAAAAAGTGTGTGTGTATATGTGTCTGTCTGTCTGTCTCTACTTTCTTCATCTCTCTGACTATCCCATTTCTTCTTCGCCAACCTCTTCTGCTCTATGCTCTCATGTACTTCCTCATTCCACCACCAAGAGTCCTTGTCTTCCTTCCTCTTCCAGCATGATACACCGAGTACCTTCTTGCCCGCCTCCCTCACCACTTCTGCAGTTGTTTCCCAGTCATCTGGTAACCGTTCATTCCCACCTATTGCCTGCCTTCCCTCTTCCCTAAATTGCATGCAACACTCCTCCTTTTTCAACTTCCACCATTTTATCTTTGGTTCTTCTTTCACTCTCTTCCTCTTCTTGGCCTCCAGAGTCATCCTACAGACCACCATCCGATGCTGCCTAGCAACACACTCCCCAACCACCACTTTGCGGTCACTAATCCCTTTCAGATTGCACCTTCTGCATAAGATGTAGTCCACCTGTGTGCACCTTCCTCCACTCTTGTATGCCACCCTGTGTTCCTCCCTCTTCTTGAAATACATATTCACAACAGCCAATTCCAGCCTTTTGGCAAAATCCACCCCCATCTGTCTTTCTACATTTCACACCGTCACCTTCTCGTCACCTATGTCTCTGACCCCTTCGCCAACATGCCCATTGAGATCTGCTCCAACGACCACTCTCTCTCCGTTGGGGACGCTCTCCACCACTACATCCAACTCACTTAAGAATTCTTCTTTCTCTTCCATCTCACACCCAACTCGGGGAGCATATGCACTGACCACATTCATTACCTCCTTATCAATTTCCAGCTTCATGCTCATCACTCTGACACTCTAGTCTCCTCCAAAACACTCTTGACATATTCTTCTTTCAAGACTATCTCTACCCCATTTCTCTTGCCACCCACTCCATGGTAGAACAGTTTGTACCTGGCTCCGATACTCCTGGCCTTACTCCCCTTCCACCTGGTCTCTTGTACACATAGTACATCTACCTTCTTTCTCTCCATCATGTCAGCCAGCTCCCTCTCTTTACCCTTCGTAGTGCCAACGTTCAAAGTTCCTGTTCTTTACTCTACTCTCCTACCCTTCTTCCTCTGCTGCTGTCTCCGGACACGCCTTCCCCGTCTTCTTCTTCGGCCGACAGTAGCACAATTTCCACTGGCACCCTGTTGGCTAACGGCACCAGTGGCGGTCGTTGTTAACCCGGGCCTCGACCGATCCATTATGGAAATCAGATTTGTTGTCCGCATGTTTGATTTGGCATGGTTTTTACGCCGGATGTCCTTCCTGACACAACCCTCTCTATTCATCTCTGTGTGTGTGTGTGTGTGTGTGTGTGTGTGTGTGTGTGTGTGTGTGTGTGTGTGTGTGTGTGTGTGTGTGTGTGTGTGTGTGTGTGTGTGTGTGTGTGTGTGTGTGTGTGTGTGTGTGTGTGTGTGTGTGTGTGTGTTATATGTGAGCCACCGCAGCAAAACCCCCAACCGTTTTGATAAAGATCAACCTTTAAATCGTACTACTTTTACACACACGGAGACATTGTTGTGGACGGGGCGTGTACCAACGTGTATCATCGAGTAAGAATTGCTGACGTCACTTCCGTAAACAAGATGAGGATCCGGTTTCACTTTTGTGTGAACTTTCATTTCCCTGGGTTATTATGGATGAGGAGAAGCAGGTGGAGGAAGATCTATATCATATCAGATCTTAACCTGACCAGTGCGATAGATCAAAGTCAGTGTTAGCAGTGCGTACTGGACTTCATTTTCAAACAGCGGATTTCAACCTGAATGTGAGAATGTCAGAAACACGGTTTGCCACACCTTTTGTCATTAACAAAACATAGCTTTTAAAATATTTGCTTGAGTTGCACAATTGACACCTTGTTTGGAAGCTCTGATTCCCCACTTTCAAATGATGCAAAGAAAAAAGTGTCTGTCTGTCTGTCTGTCTGTCTGTCTGTCTGTCTGTCTGTCTGTCTGTCTGTCTGTCTGTCTGTCTGTCTGTCTGTCTGTCTGTCTGTCTGTCTGTCTGTCTGTCTGTCTGTCTGTCTGTCTGTCTGTCTGTCTGTCTGTCTGTCTGTCTGTCTGTCTGATGAAAGGAGCTCTGATGTTGCAGCCTTCTTTTCTCTTCTCTAGACTCCGGAGCAAACAGAGGTCCTGTTCTCCCACCAGGAGGGCGCTCAGCTGGCCCAAGGCCCTTTGGTGGGGGGGGTGGTGGTGCAGATTCCACGGGCCCCCCAAGAATTCCAGGGTCTGGTCCACGCAGCAACGCCCCTGAGCTGCCAAAGGGCCGCTCAATGCCCTCATCCAGGGCAGACACTGTAGGGGGCCTGCCGCCCCCTGTGCCCAGCACCCCTCGGCCAAACCAGGGCTTCCAATCACGGGGTGGACCCCAACCGCCCCCGGTCCCCGGAGGCCCCAGACCCGGTTCTTCCACAGGACCCCCACTCCCCGGCCTTCCACCAAGCAGGCACGGTCCTGTCCCTTCCCCACCGGGGGGCTCCTACAGCGGGCCGCGGACGGGCACCTCTGCACCTCCACCTCCACTCCCCAACAACTTCCGCCCATCCTTCCCACTGGCTCCAGGAGGGAGGCCTCCACCTTCTGACGAGCGCCCCCCACCCCCAGCAGCCCCGGCTGGGGGCAACCGCCCCGCTGTACCACGGGACGGGCCTCCACCGCCTCCGCCTTCACTCACATCCAAATCTTCCTTGTCTTCAATCTCCTCCTCTTCCTCCCGTTTGTCAGTGGGGGGAGGGGCACCCCCGCTCCCACCGGGCCGACCAGGACCACCTCCTCTCCCCCCGACCCCAGCAGGTGGGGAGGACCACATCACCCCCCGCCTTCCACAGAGGAACCTGTCACTGAACAGGTTATGACTAATCTCCGCTCCCTAAACCCCCAGTAGTTGTTTTAGCGTGACACTCGATTTGGAGTGTAAAGCGTTAATTCATAAGCTTGTTTTGTTTGTTTGCCATATTTGTATCGTTGACGATTTTGTTTTTGTTCACCAGCCATGCTCTGGCACCCTCGACTGGCCGCTCCGGACCCCTACCTCCGCCACCAAACGAGAGACCACCGCCTCTTGGGAGGACGGCAGGACGTACAGGTGAACGGCACTTGACTGACTTTTAGTTCCAATACGACTTGAATTTGTGCTTTATTTGCGTACATATCGTGTTGAATGGTTTCCATGTGATTTAATGTTCTGACCCCACATATTCATATTGAGACATTTGATTTTTCATATTCGTCGTGTGAATTACCAACGATGTCGCTCTCCATTCCACGCAGGCCCGCTTCCTCCTCCTCCACCCACCGCTTGGGGTGGGGGCAGCAAAAGGTCATTGTCGGGTGCTTCGCCTCTCGGCAGGCAGGCCCCGGGTGGGCGCCCCCCCCTCCCACCAGACAGGCCCGGCATGGGAGGGCCTCCTCCCCCTCCCCCACCCATGGGCAATGGCTTCCAGAACTCTCACCACCATCACCAGCAGCAGACTGGTAAATTTGAAACTGGGATGTTCAGACATTAATCCTAACTCTTATGCTTATGATTAGAGTGGATGGGGGAAAAGCAGCACCGGTCCCAAGTTGCTGCTCAAAATCTGAGCCTGCATTACACAAAGATGCAATTCTGAAAGCACAGATAAGGCCCAATCTTTGACTAAATCACACTTTTAATCTGGATTAACTGAAATGGTCTTTTATCAGTCATGATTTAAAATAAATCTGTCTCAGAAAAAAATCTGATTTCCAGAAGGGAGATTAGAGCTAATCTAGGTCTAAGTGAATGGATGTGGATGGTAGCTCATGCGGTAGAGCTGGTGGTCTAGTGATCCAAAGGTTGCTGGTTTGATCCCAGGCTCCTCCTGCTAGCATGCTGTAGTGTCCTTGAGCAAGACACTTAACCCCTAATTGCTCCTGATGGCTGCGTCCGTCGGTCTTTGAACAATTGTAAGTCGCTTTGGATAAAAGCGTCTGCTAAATGACTAAATGTAAATGTAATTGTAATGTGGCCTCTGGCCTCCAACCTGGTCAACCTGACTAAATTGACCTGGAGAAGACCAGCACCAAGACCAGGCAGAAGGAGCTGACTAGTTCTTCCTTAGTCTCGGACTTTCTATTCTAGAACAAATCTATCACTAAATAATAAATAATATTTTGGATTTTGGATCAGTTTAAGTAAATGGTAAATAGACTGCATCTTATAACACTTTTCCAGTCTTGCAACCACTCAAAGGGCTTTATAATAAACACCTCACATTCATTCACCCATTCACACACACATTCATACGTCGATGGCGGCGACAACCGTGCAAGGTGCACACCAGCTCATCGAGAGCACTTTAGGTTCAGTGTCTTGCTCAAGGACACTTCCATGTGCTGCCAGGAAGAACGGCGGATCGAGCCATGAATCCTCTGATTACTGGACGACCCGCTCTACCTCTGCAAAACAGCCACATAATGTCTGAATATAAACATCACTGCAAAGATATTTTCTTAATCTTGGATTTTCTTTTAAATAATTTCTACCCTAAAAAAAAAAAAAAAAAGTCCACTTGGCCAAACTTCATCTTTCTTTTTCCTCGGTCCACAAAGTATTTGTGATGGTACCACGCTGTGTTGGTATCACACTGACCTCAGCTGAGCACCGCACCTAAATCTATCTATCTATCTAGATGACTGGGAGTGTCGCTTCACCTTCCATCCTGCTTCGGACCTGCCGCCTCCAGAACCCTACACACCCAGCCAGAAGACCTACCCAAGCAAGATGAGCAAGAACGATGGACGAGGTCACAACGCAATTCCTAATTGTTTGTTACGATGATTCAATGGGGAGTTTTATGTCCACCCCATTGTTGGAAATAAGTAACTTAACAATGTCGATGGGGGAGGGGGTTCTTTGGCTATTTAACCCAAGTGCTTGAAGTGGAAATAGATATGTGCCAGTGCTTAAGCCGGAGCTCGCAGCTTGTGCGTTCTAATAACTAAATGAATAAGTGCACTCCAACTAAATAATTTATGATATATTTTACAACATGTCCACTTGATTTGTTCACTTGAGAGGGCAGAACACCGGCAGCTTGTGAGAAGTGGCTGTGTGCAAGAAAAAGGCCTGGAACGCCAGAGAGTAAAATGTAGATGTGCCGGTATTGCGTAACAGTGAGTACCGGCCCACTTCAAGCACTGAGTGTGATGCACCAAACATCACCAGAACAAATTCCTTTTACAGGTACTCCTCGCTTTACGACCTACCTGTTTAACGACGGTTCGGACTTGCGACTAGCTCTTCGACCAGTCGGTATTGTACGCTGTGTACAATACCGCGGCATATTGTAAGCAGCGCGGCGTCTAAGCGTCAAGCATCTCATTGCGCATCACCCTTTCTCAGTCTCTCATTCCTGCAGTCAGTCAGTATTCACTACACTAGCATTCACAATCTCCAAGACTGAAATAACGGTAAGGGTGTGGATCCTCGCTTATCGACCAATTAGCTTAACGACCTGGTCATAGGAATGTAACTCGGTTGTTAAGTGAGGAGTACCTGTAAATGTGCCTCGTGGAAAAAGTGGATTCTTGTGACAGAGCCCTATCTGCTGGATAGAAATATGACATGGGTGAATCTACTAATTTCTGTTAGTTTTTTTGTTTTGTTTTGTTTTTTTATAGGGTCTGGTAAGAAGGAGAGAGGTGCTCCGCCGCTACCTCCAATACCAAGGTGAAGAGGAGACTGTACCCTATCATATAATCTGTTCTCTCTTGCTCTCGCTCTCTCTCTCTCTGCACTATGGCTGGAGGTTTCCTTTGCGCATTAAGGATGTTTACAATACATTTATTTTCAACGTGGCACTTGACCAAAGAATAAAAAGTCCAATGACCAGTTCATTATATGCTTCAACGTGGTGCGTTGTATCCAAGATTGTCAGGCTTCGACTTTGTGAGGTTTTACAAAACATTGTAGGTGGGTTCATGGGAGGGATGCTGGGTGTGCCTTAAAAAATGTATTGACGTGTCTTGAATATCGGGCTCTACTCGAGCCGCTGAACGGTACATTCGTAGATTGATTGCGCTGGGAGCGTGACCTGAAGACGAGCATTCTAGCGCCTCACTGTTTAACTGAATGGGTTTTGACTTCCAAGGTGCCTACTCATGGAACAACGTGATTTGAGTTTGATTTGGAGCTTCTTTTTAAGTAGTGTTTTGGAACTGTGCAGTATTCTGTTTGTTTTTTTTTGTTTGTTTTTCTGAACTTGGCACTCCGTTGATTGGACCTTTTTAGTTTTGTTTATTTTATTTCATGTTGTCATCACGTGTTAACTATGATGTTTTAAGCTTGGATGAAATGCAATCATACAATCGTGAAGAAATGCATCAATTCTTTATTCTGAATTCAAAAGGAATCGTGGATATATTTTGTATTAAAATACTTTTTTTTTTCTTTATCGGGATGTATTTTTCCTCCTGAAATGTGTTTGACATCACTTCCTGAACGTCAGTGAATGTTGAGCATAAAAAAGGAGAATACAGAGGTGGAAGAAGGTTGTTGGACAATGACAATATAATGGACCAGCATCCTGTTTGTTCATCGGACAAAAGAATCTAAAGAAGATTGTAGCTTTGAGATTATTTAAATATAGCCTTGGATCACCAGACTAATTCGCAAATGCGTATTAGTCTGGAATCTCTCCTCTCATTTTCGATTCCCAAGGGCCATTACCAACGGGGGCAGGTCAAAATGTCTCTCAATGCAATTGGATAGACTTAGAACCAATCAGAGCAACGAAACGTGACGTAGCACTGAGCGAGTCCTGTCAGAAGTATCGCAAACACATCCGTCTTATCAACAAAAGCTTATGTTATGTTAAGCTTAGTCGTAATGTACCGTAGTTTAATATTGTCGCGAAAGCAGATTCAACAGACTGTTCCACGTCAGCGGCAGCCATCTTGGTTAGGTGCGTCGACAGCTCTCGTCATTGTATCAAATCCGCCCCATATTAGATAAACAGTTGGAATTGGCCCGACCCTGGCAAGGTTGGGTGGAATTCTGTTTGAATGGGAGGGTGGCCCAATTTGCTCTGCAGAGCAAATGAAACATGAGCTGCAGATTGGTCTGGTTGCCAGGCTAATATGGAGAATGAAAGAGGTGCCATTCGCCATCAATATTACAAGTCAGTGTACCATCCAAATGATTTGGAAGCTGCTATTTTAAGGTAAAACAAGTTACATAATGCCGCTTTAATGTTGGCTTGTTCAAACTCCAATTCCAACTGCTTATCCCATGCAATTTAAAACAACAGTATAAAAAGTTACATAAATTGCTTTAAATTGCATGGGATAAACAGTGGGAATTGGAGTTTAAACACATTGCAGTGTGTACTTGCAAATGTTCATATCTGGTGCCCCGATCTTGACCACACCCAATCATTACCCAAACCTAACCATTTCTAAATTCAGAGAAAACTCTTTTCAAACGTAACTTAATAAATGTAAAATTATAACCCTAATACGGTGGTCACCATGTGGGATAAAGCTATAAGTGCAAAAGTGAAAAGAAGTGTACACACCAGGTTGTTTATTTAAACAATGAGAATGAAACGCAAATAATGCAACCAAGGTGCACTCTGATGGCCAAAGAAAATGGCAGTGAAAATAAAGTCTTCTTGGGAATTACATATAACAAACAACAAAGCTTTTTACTAAATATCTAGCTGTGAAAGCCAAATTGAGTTTCTGAGCATTCGGCCCAGTAGGTTAGCCTCCTCAACCTGTAAATAGGACCAGGTGTCTCCATCTTTGCTGGTACTGGATTTGCCCTTGGAGCTGAAGATGATGAACCTTAGGTTGTAGGTTGTCTTCTTCAATGAATTGTCAGTTTCATGTTGGGACAGGATCGTTCTTCATCATCGCCTGGCGTTTCACCAATGCACCAAAGACATACAAAACCTTGGCAATGGTGGGATTTGAACCACATCGCCAAAGAGACTGGAGACTTAATCCAGCACCATGGACCACTCATCTACACTACCATATGCTACAGACACTAGGACCAGGTGTCTCAATCTTGGCTGCTCTTGGCTTGGCCCTTGGAGGGAAAGATGGTATACTGTGTGTGTGTGTGTGTGTGTGTGTGTGTGTGTGTGTGTGTGTGTACACAGGTTAGGTTAATCGGTGACTCTTAACAATTGACCGTGAATGTGAGCGTGCATGGTATGTCGGCCCTGTGATAGACCGGCGACATGTCCAGGGTGTACCCCGCCCTTCGCCCAATGACAGCTGGGATTGGCTCCAGCCCCCCCGCGACCCCACGAGGATATGCGGTATAGATAATGCATGGATGGACGGAAGGATATATATATATACTGTATATGTGTGTGTATATATATTGTTTTTATTTATTAATTTACAAAACCAACAAAAAATACATTTTTTTGTATGTTGATATATGTTAATTTACCTCAATGTGTTTCGTCCAAAACTCCCACCTGACGTCACTTGAATATCTCTCTTGTGATTTGCTGGCCTGCCTGTCAGTCATTTGCTTCGGATGCAGCTTGCCTGTCAGATGATTCGAGATGACCAACACAGCGAGAGTTGACGTTGTGGACATTTTATTAGGGCGAAGATGATTCACTGAACAACAAAAGTAAGCAGTCTCCGGCTATACAAGCCTTAAATTAAAGATTAAAAATGTAATTCTCACAGCAATCTGTAGTAGCGTGGTGTTTTGAGACCTAGCATGCCGTAACATATCTGTAATGCTAACGATCTGAGGGAAAGCAGCCCGACAGTTAGCTTTCATGTCACGTCAAATTATTAATCCGTCAGTAATTAATAGTAAGTAATAATAATATGTATTCTTTTGTTTAAAAATCCCATGTTTTATATGAATCCCATATTCATTTAGCTGGCACTTTATAAACTGTCGTAACTGTTGTGGTCACTGAACTGCCGATGTGGATGAATGTTCTCTAAAAATAATGGTACACTCAGATGAAAAATATCGCCACCACCTCAATAATTGTTTTTAACAATCGATTAGAAGGAAGCATACATTTGGGAAACAATCTCAGCGCAAAGAAGACGGTAAACCTGGATCTTGCCGTTTCGAATGGAATTTTGAGACTTGTAGAATCCATATGACGTTCTCATGGATATGCACTTTAATTCAAGTATGAGATCTGTTTTATGAATCCGTGTCGATTTCTCTACTCCAAGACATACACCATCCGATACCCCACCCAATACGCTGACATCCTGTTCATGCCATGGAGATGACAAGCAGCTACGTGTTCATCCATGGGAAGAACATATCCCACAATGCTGTAACCTACTCCACTGTGCCTCACATGTCTATTGACAAGCTGTTCCCTGCTCTTCTGGAGTGCTTTGGTATCATACTGTGTGGATACATAGCAGGCAGGTAGGTACTTCAAGGTAGAGGTTCATGTAATCTCAGGAAAAATGGTCTACTGCTATTTCTGTCCAGGCAGCATGGTATTAACACACAATCGACACAAATATGACCACTCTTGACACTTAATTGGAACTATTTCCTTTGTTTTTCACCTAAACTATGCATATTATCAGTGGTTCCCATGACCATAGCATTGGTGTGTGGTACGCCCACTCATCCCCCTGTCAACACGGAGATGTGAAAACGAATGTTGAAAACACAAATGTGCAACAAGACGTTGCTTTACCGTAGCAGAGAATTACAGGTTTTCAACAGAATAATGTGTAGCTCACTGATTGGTTATTATTTTTCATTATTTGTAGCATAGTAAATTCATCCGAAGACAGCGTAACACAGTTTCTACTTGTACCATGTGTAGGTAGAATTTCAAATTCGGTATTCATTTCCCCTGAATGATTTGCAGCTCAAAGTTCCAATGAGTTGAAAGGTGCCGGATGAGACTGCATGTATATGTTAAACCGTGTGACCTCTTTATAAGAACATAATTATCACACTGAAACTGACAAATTACAAGCTACTGACGGATACATCTAAATAAATACTTGGATTAGAGTCATTGTTTGATTGCTTGATTTAAATTTTGTGTTAAATGACATATAATAAATATCCCGGAGCTGCGCACATTAAAGTTTTTAACACTTATTTAAAATGTGGGCATCATTAGATATGTTTAAAATTATTACTTTATTTTGAGGAAACAATATATTTTTTAGGTTTCACATTCCACCACCACCCTCGCCCACTAATTGTAGAACTGCTAGGGGAAACACCATGTTGTTAAAAGAAATTATTAACGTTAAATTATTTAACGTTTGCATGTGACAACAACATTTTTTCCCTGCAGGGCGGACATCATCACAGCCAGCCAGGCCAAAGGCTTGGGGAACTTTGTGTCCAAGTTTGCCTTACCTGCACTGCTCTTAAAGAACATGGTTCTGTTGGACTTTGGGGATGTCGTCTGGGCTTTTTTCTGGAGTGTGTTGATAGCCAAGGTAGGTGTGTGTTGTTGTGTGGATTCAATCATGTCTTGAAAACTGGAACACTTTCTTACACCCAACCACTGGGGGATAGGCCCCTCTAGTCAGTTTAGGCCTATGGTTGTCCTAAATTTACATTGGTCAAATATTTTAAACAATATATTACAAATTAGACCATTGTTTTAATAAATGGTAGCATATCATTGAACCCCCCTTGCCACTGAAGGCCACCGCATGCAACATAACGTAGATTATGGAGGTTTATATCTCTCGCTCTCTCTCTCTCACCTCCCTAGGTAACAGTATTTGTTTTGGTTTGTGTGCTGACGCTGATGGTAGCCAGCCCCGACACCAAATACAGCAAGGCAGGTCTGTATGCCATCTTCGCCACACAAGGCAATGACTTCGCCTTGGGATATCCCATAGGTGAGCAGTAAAGCATCTGAAATAGCTCAAACAGATAAGGAAGCCTGTCAGTGCGGTTGATATAATAATAATTGTATATATATTGTGGTTATATATAGTTTTGAAAGTACAGAAAAAAATATTCTCATTTATCCTCATGCAAGATTGGTGGCTCCAGTTGCCAGCCTCAAAAAACAAGGAGTGCATTTTCTCATGGAGAATCATTCATACACAGCTTTTTAGATGAGGAACTGGTCAATGATGCTCGTACGCATATGCAACATTGTCTTACTCTTAACTTCCCCAGTCCATCTACCTACCTAACATAGAACACAAACTCCTAATCTTAGTTCTGTTCTCTTTTCTCTGTCTTCCTCTGTATAGTTGATGCTCTCTACAGAGCGACATATCCAGAGTATCTCCAGTATATCTATCTCGTCGCTCCGGTGTCTCTCATGTTCCTTAATCCCATTGGCTTTGCGCTGTGTGAGGTGCAGGTGTGGAGACAGGCCAGCCATCCACAGCGCAGCACCCTCAGCATCCTGGGAGTTGTACTCCTACAGGTACTGTATATAGTGGCTGATATAAGTGTTGTTATCAGTTTCTTGGTGATTAGGTCGTTTTATTTTGTTCGTTTTATTTTATTCAAGTTCAAGGCTTTCAATTCAGCTTTTGAAGCATGTAGTTTTTCCCTAGTACAAAGTCCTGAGGCCCTTGTAAACCTTTTATCTTAATTTCCACACTGCTTACAGCATGCAAAACTAGTGGTACATCATTCTTTTCTTTTTTAAATTATTTTTATTCATTTTTATTGATATATTTTTTAATTTAACCTGTGCTGTCAGCATGCTGTGCATATACAACACAGAGTATTTGTATGCCAGTGCATTTGGACAGAGTTAGTCTGCAAGTTGAGTTTAACTTCTCAACCTGCAATACCACTTTTTATTCATTCTTTAATCATCAAAAAAGCTTGCGATAACTCTGTCCTGTGGACAACCTGTTGGATCTCGAGAGCACAGCTTTTTGTTGGAAAGAACCGCTACCAATCCCCCTTCTTTGGAGAACGATCTTACATGTTTCGGTCTTTAAACAACTAATCACTACTCCAAGAGGGGGAGAATCACCATGGGTGAGACAAATAAAGATAGAACCAAACAACATGTACATGGTGAAACAAACATAGAAATGTCAGATAGAATGTCAGACGTTTATCGACATAACAGTTAATTATGTCCAAGAAAACTTGAACAGCAATTCGGCACGTGGCCTCTTCCTGTCATAGTTATGGCAGTAAATGAGGGAGGAAAGGAGGTTACCAGGAGGGTGTTCCGTGTGTGCGTGTGTGCGTGATGTGTCCACCGGTGAGTGTACTGGACTTGTCCCAATTGGTTCTGATGTATGAGGTAGGTATTATATCGTAGCGCCTCCAAGCAGTGGAAAAGGCACCGAAACCACCCATGTGTCCCGCGACTGTATAGCCACCCCACGACCACAGGAAAGCCTCAAGCACCCCGTCCTACAGCCACAGAAGACCCCCCAGCCCCCAGAGAAGCTGGAAGCCCGCGGAGCAACACCCACGCCCAGCCCTGAGGAGCATAAACCATTCCAGAGAGCGCAAGGACACCCTGCACGCCCGAGGCGCACACAGACAACCCACCCCCACGTGCAGAAAGATGAAGAAACAGTCTTTATTTATCACCCAACACACCACACATGCTTGCACACACACATGCTTTGATGGTGGCCGGTGAAATGGATTCTCTGCTTTTGACCCATCCTTGGCTTATCCTTCCTCCGGGGGCACAGCCAGGAGCAGTGGGCAGCATACGTGGACGCGCCCGGGGACCAGATGATAAATGTCCATCGTTGGTCAGACGATGATGGGTGCATGTTTTTAGTTTCCTTACTGACGTGAGGTGGAGGAAACCCCATATGAGCACGGGGAGAACATGCAAACTCCACACAGAAAGGCTCCTATTTGGGAGATAACCCGCCGGAGCACGGTGCCAACAGCGCCCCAGGCGGGAATCGAACCCAGGACCTTCTTGCTGTGAGGCAGCAGTGCAATGCACTGCGCCACCGTGCCACGTTGAAGGCACAAGATGCAGCGACAGGCGCAGAACCCAGGCCGTGGATGCCAGGTACGCCCCACAGGCCCGGGGCCAGGTCCCGTGCCGACAGACCTACACCTCTGCCCCGCGCAAGGGGTAGGCCTACCTTGCCCTGCCCCCCCCCCCGCTGCGCCGCAACGCAACCGGCCAGACGCCCCATCTAGCCGCATAGCCAAGTGTGCTCAGTGCAGGACACCTCAGTCAGCCTCCAAAGTCAGAAGATCAACTCAATAAAAACACTGAATTTTTAATTGCTCCATTGCTTTTTCTTTCTTTCTATCTTCTCATTTTATTCACTTCCAGGTGTTGAAGAACCCCATTGTCTTCATGGTGATGGTGGGGATCGTCTCTCACTTTGCCCTTGGGCAGCGAATCCCTGCTGTGCTCTCAGACTTCATAGACGGCTTGGCCAACTCTTTCGGAGGTGCCGCCCTTTTCTATCTCGGCCTCAGCATGGTGGGTTCAATCTGCGTTACATTATGGGCCAAACCAGAAACTCGATGAGATTGTCAAGTTGTTTGGGGGAAATTTGATTTTTGTCGATCTTATCTACATTCAAACATCAAGACGACATCTTTAAATGCTGCTACATTCTGAACTATTTTTGATCGTCCAACCACTCTCCAAAGAGTCCAAAGAGTATCGCTGTGCTAAAAATGAATATGCCACATTCATTAACTCCAGTAAAATAAACGATAGGTGTATAAATAGCATTTTACTATCATATCTTTCTCCAAAATCCTGGGATGCAATCGTACATGGTATGAACCCTACGGTTCAATAGGCACACGTGAACCGCAGTATTACCGTATCATGGAAGAAGTCCTGGACATGTTGGTGCAGCGTACAGGCGCGGTGTGGTGTTCTGTCAGTACCGCTTCCTATTAAATCCACTGTTGCAGCTCCACTGGCCACATCAGCTGTGAGGGGTCCGTGTGCAGCAGTGCGGCATTTCTCTATTTTTGCGCGAGAGGTGTATTTTATTATTATTTCTACAACTGTGTGTGGCTACGCGAGCCTTTTCAATAGAAACACAAAATAAAACTCCATAAAAATGTGAGTGCAATCAATCAAGGTGTCCAGTCGGAAAAAGAACCCCTGGGATGGCCGTGTCCCTCTTTTGTCACAAACTTCTCTTCTTTTCTCTTCTATTCTTCTGAACGGCTCTTTTGTAGGAATGAAAGGAACCGAGTGTCGCTGGGTGATGAGACATTCTTTTTTTTGTCAAGTTTTACAGTTTTATGTTGTGTTGTTTGTTTGAGTTGCCATCTCCTGCCGCCAGCAAATGTTTTTCGCTTTTTGCAAGAGATCGCTTATGCTCCTCCCTCACCGGGAGGTGCCCTGGCTGAGAAGGAGCGTACCTGCCATCAAGTCAGGTTCACAAAGCGAAGGCACATACGCACTTGTCTGACTGAGGTTTTATTTCAATTAGTTATTTTACTATTACTATTTATTATTTGTGTGAAAAAATGTTTTTACCTGTTCTACACAAAGATAACTAACTATACTGGTTTTATTACTTTTTTTTATTGTGAAACATTTTTTAATTTATATATATATATATATATATATATATATATATATATATATATATATATAGTTAACGGAAAATTAATATTTGAATTAGCCACTATCCTTGACACCTCCCCTCCTATCAGAACTTATGCAAATTATAACAACCCAGAGCATTACACTAGTTATTTATGGAAGACTACTATAAAACATTTTTTTATACCTTTTAATTTGAAAAATTTGTATTTTTATTGTGCATAAATATAAGACACCAAAACCGTAATGTTGCCGTGGCCCCAAAACTGATGCGTACCGAACCGTGAGCCCACTGTACTGTTGCATCCCTACAGAATACCATATCCCACATTGTGCAAGCTTGCTTTACATCACAGGGCTGCGTGAGCGGAGAGAGCGGAGCCGCCTGCTGCACTCTAATTTTCTGTTTTCTTTTCGTTGTCCCATCTTCTGTCTGTTGCAGGTGGGACAGTTGAGAAAGCTCACCAGAGGCACTGGAGTGGCTCTGATACTACTTATCACAGCTAAACTGTAAGTAAGACTGTATTTAAGGATAGCACTTCATATATAGTTCACAAATGCACTCAACGCATATTGGTTTCACCACAATAATTGCAATAATATGTACATATTATGCAATTTGTCCACCTCTCTCTCTAGCCTGGTCATGCCATTGGTGTGTAAGGACATGGTGGACATTTTGGACATAGGTGTAAACAGCACAAGTGCCAACCATACCAGTTTGTCTAACTTTGCCTTCCTGTACGGAGTCTTCCCCACTGCGCCTAGCGTGGCCATCTATGCAGCACACTACAACATGGAGCTAGAGGTGGTAAGTAGTCACTCAAATAGCCCAGTCTATAGGATATGGAGAACAATTTCTGAAAATATTTTTTTCCATTCTAAAATGGAGTTTGATGATTTGAATTTTTATTTTTGACTTTAGGTGTATCTTCACACATATTGTTTGAGCAGGTTTACACACTACTACTACTTTTCCAATTTACCTCCATTTACGTAACACACAAAGTTGTTCTGCTCATGTTTTCATAAATTAGACCTATTTTCCATGAATGGCACAACATTGGAGCACGGTTCTGTTATGTTCCCTTTCTGCCCGCCCCCTCTCTTCCCCCTGATGCGTCTCTCGTACCTAATAGGTCACATCAGGGTTGGTGATCAGTACATTTCTTTCGGCACCGATCATGTACATGTCGGCATGGTTGCTGGCGATCCCTCTGATGGACCCGACGCCCCTAGTGGGGGAACTGCAGAACGTCAGTTTTAACATCAGCATCATCTGCCTCTTAGTGCTGGTAGGTGTGTTTGGGTACAGTGTATTCACACATGGATCATGACACACCCACACAAAGAAGACTTTTCAAATCAAACTTGAAAAAAAGAAACATTGTAATTCTGTTGTTTTGTTGTAAATATGTAAATGTTGTTGTACATTTAGACATTCCAGGAATTTGACTCCATAGGTTGGTGCAGTCCGGCAGTAGCCTTTGGCAGTAGTTTAGTTCTAGAACACAGAAAAAATTATTTTACAGAATTAGTAATATTCCGGTGCTAAAGCTTACATTTCTGAGCCTTCCTCCAAAGTGATTAAAAGCACATTTCTGTCCTGTTTCTTACCTTCTGGTGCTGGTGCAGCTCACATACCTAAAGCACAGACAAGAATTAAACAGCAACAGGAATAAGAAACACACAAAACTGTTTTTCATTGTTTTATGTAAAGTAATGAAAAGTAAATGTGTGTGGGTTTCTAGGTCTGGACCATAGCAGTGATGCTGCTCAGCAAAAAGTTCAACAGGCTTCCTCATCTCTTTACCTTGAACCTTTTCCTCGCTCAGGTCAGTCTCCAGGAAAATGTCACATTTAAATTTAAAATCAAATTAAATGTTGATCCTTCATTTAATGTACAAATATCTTTACATCATTGACATGTTTAAATATGTTTTTATTATATTATATTCTATTTATTTTATTATTTACTCCCTATTGAGCCGATGTGGGCCGAGAAGGTGAATACGTTAACGCATGTGACTTTCAATTTTTTGCACTGATCTCGCCTAGTACATCTGTCTCATTTAAGATATATTAATTGATATTAATCACAAAATGTATCTATGCCTGCCTATGTTACCTAATAAAAAATGAAGGTAAGATTTTGAACACGTTAGAACATGTTAAACATTTAAGAAAATAAGGAATTTACAAAAGAAATGGCTTGTGGATTTCGGCTTTACCTTGTCCTGCTCTCCAGTTCCTGGTGTGTGTGAGCATGATCCTGTGGAACTTTGTGGTGCAAGATGACACCCTGCTGAGCAAGATCCTCACCTTCACCCTCCTGTATGGCTCTCTGTACAGCACGTACATCTGGGCAGGTGTGTGTGTATGTGGGTCATCTTAACATTGTGATGAAGCTTAAAATCCTTTTTTATTTTATTTCATTAGACTGTTCTATCTGAGTGAAATGAACAATAAATGTCTTCAAATGTCTTCACGCCCACATCGCTAATGAATTAGGTATGTCACGATTCTCCAAATCCATGATTTGATTTGACTTAAGATTTTAAATTCACGATTCGATTTTCAATTTAAACATGTATTTTTTTTCCAGCCGCGACTGTTATGCCATTGTTAGAATATCGAGTCTTGATTTGTTAAGGAAAAATACTTGTATTTGCATATTAAAAAATTATAAATAATAACAAAAATATGAGAATATTTAAACAACACACCTAAACACTTAAGAGCTTTCGCAAAACTAGACTTTAAAATAATAAACAATTGGTTAATTCTTACACTACTTTTCATTTACTCACCAAAATAAGCGCAGAAAAACGGATGCTATTTGCCAGAGGGGAATGCTGGTAGTAAAAGACAAATTACTACCTGCAGCTCCGATCAGAGCGATCTTTTGTCCAAACAGAGCAAATAAAAACTCTAGATGTATTTAATTTACTCAGTTTTCTGCTTCTGCTCCTGAAAAAATCCCTGCACTGTCCTGTGGCAAATGTCCCGCGGCCGGGCAGCTCAGCACGGTCAGCAAGCCGGTGGTTGGAAACCTCTGCACAGGAGCACATTCCCTCGATGATGGTCCGGTTTATTTCCCACTTTCATCGCCACACCTGTGGAATAACTAGACATTCTGGTCAAAGGTGCACTCTCCTTTGAACACAGTGAAACGTGCTGGTGTCGTGCAAAAAACTGATCGTCCGCCAAAAACTGCTGTCAGCCAAGCCAAGTCATTTTGAGGTATAAATAAGCTTTCAGTGACAAGGCAGATGCTGCATTTTGCCTGCACTTTTTGGCGGATGATCACTGTTTGGCACTGTGCACTCGTGTGTCTCCGCCACAGACGCAGATTTCGCAAAGCGTTACCGGGAATATTTCTCTCTAATGTGCGTTCACTATGCAGCAAACTGGATGAACTTATATTGAACTTTGTTCCTTTGAATTTTTGAATTGAATTCGAATTCTATTCAAATTTTGTTACTGCAGCCCTAGTGCCAGGTGGGCGGATGCAGTGTGCTTTGAGGGATGCGGTGCAGCGGACCCCTCCACAGAGCGACCGCAGCTCTCAACAACTCAAGAAAGTCGGTTCGGGGGCGACGAGCCGCAGTCGACACCCCCCAGTGCACACTGCACTTGTTTAGCAGCAGATCTTGACCAACCCAATATGGCGACCATGTTGAACAATATTACCCACAAAAATACGGGGAGAATCGCGAACCTGCTCGTGATTTAAAAGTTCGAATCGAACAGTCATTTCGATTGATTTTCTATTTCGAATCTGAATCGTGACACGCCTACCAATGATGTATTTTAGCTTTTTTATTTTAGCACTATCAATACTTTCATTGATTTTCAATCGCAAAAGTTCTGTCTTTGTCTTTTTGTGTTTTGAATGTGACAGTGACCTACTCTCCTTTATTGCTTGAAGGTTTGATCCCACTGTGTCTGGCGCTGACAAGCGGAGATGATCTGCTGAGGCTTCGACCGGGGGTATTCATGGCACTGGGCTGGGGGTACGCCTGCACACCCTTCATCACACCCTTCATAAAGCCCTTCAATTACACCACGTCACATTTATACATATTTATAGTGTGAACCGAACCGTGGTTCATTACTTCTTTAAATTCATACAATTTCAAATCAAAACATTAGGTAATTAGGTCATTGACCACACCATCATCAATTTTGATCGTAAATTGGTGTATCATGATGTGCATAGCTTCAGACTCCACTGCAGGCCATAACACTGAAGCCTACTTCACACCAGGGGCGGACTGAAACAATAATTCAGGGTGGGAATTTGACTCCATCCCAGGCCATCCTGTTCACGCAAACCACCAGACTGCTAATTGTGTAGGATAACCCAATTTATTGATGTAACGGGTACCAGACTAGTTATAAATTTGGCTAGGCTTTTTTTCTCACCTGACAAACTTTTTCATAGTTCTAAAAACTTTTGGAGGAGCGGCCCTTTTTCTTGTGTCCACACTGCAGGAACTAGGAGAGATCGTAGTTCTTAGAACGCTGTTTTTGAGGGATTTTTTAAGCTCTTACTCCAGGGCGGGGACTAACCGGCGCAAGAGGAATCTTCAGTGAAGTAAGTGCACGCTGATTGGTCGAACACATGTGCTAATGGAGCACTAGCAACCGCCATATTAAAAAACCTGTGTAAAACGTTAACAACAGCCTAAGCCAAAAATAAGATGCTTAATTTTAAGTAATGTCTTAATGTTAATGTCTTTATTTAAAAAAAAAAAAAAAAACAACAGCGCCCCTCAGCCGGACCCCGCCATGGTGGACTCGGACCCCAACCGAGTCCCATCGCTCTGGGCTGCGACTGGCCCTCGTACACTCGCCGGCAAAAAACCCCCAATAAAAATAGTAATGAAAATAGCATTCAGAAGCGTGTGGCAGGCGAAACTGCCACACCTCGCCACATTAAAAAATGGAGAGCATGGTGATCCCTTGAGCAAGTTGATGAGCAAAATGCTACACACATTGGATCTTATTTAATTTATCTCGCCCAAACTGAAAACGACACGAACCTTGACATTTTAGACTCTAAATGAAAGAAATACAGAAAAGCAACACAGCGGAGCCCCCCCCCCCCAAAAAAAACTAACAAAAACAAAACAGAAAAAACCCCAAAAAACAGAAACCTGTTGACTTTTACAAGAATGGTACCACCAGGGTCTTAATTGAAATTAAGGAAATCTGTCAGATTGACTGGTATGGTTGTTGCTTGCATGTAGGGTTCCGTTCCTGGTAGTAGGAGGATTGCTGCTGGCAGGAGAAAGAATGAACAACACCCTAGACTCTGCCTTCCTCTATGGCGAAGCTCAGGTTAAAAGCTGTCTTCCTCAATTATTTCTTTCTTCAGGTGTTTCTATTGGTAAACAGTATCTACAACTACAATTTTACTAGATTAATAAATATATATATATATTTTTACCGTTTATTATTTTCTGAGTTGCATTCTTTTTCTCTCCAGATAATAAGTACGGCCGTGGTGCTGGGCATGAGCCTTGTTTTGGGCACCATATCCCTGATAGGTCTGAGCCAGGGGGGCAGGGAACAGAGGGACTACCAGGCCCTGGGCAGAGCCTCTATAATGGGTATCACAGAGGAGCAGAGGACCCCTGGGGGCTTGGAGGACCAACGGCAAATGGGAAGCTCGTCAGCCTGCAGCATCAATTCTGGTACTGCGCCCGACACCGTTCTTTGTTTCCATTCCTAGTCTGGTTGAGTTTAGTTTATTTAATTATATCAAATTGTGGGTAATTTGTGTGGCCAACGGATTATTTTTGTCTGTCGCCCCCAAATTGTATTATTTATACAACTGAATATTTGTAACTTATTGATTTGGAAAAAAAGTATCAATCATGTAATTTATACCATATGAGGAAAATCGAAATTCACTTAGTATTTGCCTGCTTGCTCTCCTGTTTTAACACCTATTCTGTGAATTCTTTTTTTTTTTTTTTTTTTTTTTTTTAAAGTTGGAATCCATCTTGTTTTTGTTTCAGATTTCGTTTTATTTTTACGTTGGTAAGGTTTTAGCCAACTGTACTCTCTCTAGTGGTAGAAAATGACAAAATGACAATAAAGTGGCATAATTCCAAGTGTAATTTGTGCTCGCTGGTCAAAACAACATGGACCAAGATGCCTTTTATGTTTATGACAGAGATGCAATATGAGACTCTATTTCTTATTTCTTATAACAGTACTGTTGTTTTTTGTTCTGTTTTCAGACATCCATAACGGCTCCCCTCTCCAGTCAATACCTTATATGATAGCCAGTACGCAGAGTGAACACACACACACCACAGGTATTATACACACACACACACAAATAAATCAGGTGTCATAGACTGGCCCAGTTTTGATGCATCTAGTATTGTTGTTGTTTTTGTTGTAGTTGCTGTTGTTGTTGTTGTTGTTGTTGTTGTTGTAGAATGGAGTCTTAAATATATTGTATTAGTGTGGAGGCATGTTGCTGTTCCACCCCAGGCCACACGGAGGTGCTGTGCGATGGCTTGCAGCAGAGCTCCAGCGAGCAGCCCCTGAACCTGCCAGACCTCTGCCTTCCAATCCACGATGAGCGACAGACCGTCCGACACGTTCTGCTGTGTCTCCTGCTCATAGTCAGCCTGCTGGCGGTGTGTATGTGTATGTGTGTTTGACAAGTGAGGACTGATCTCTGAATTTACTATTATTTGGTTTAGAAGGGCACCAGAAACATGGGTCCTCACTTACCAGATGTATTTACTTTGACCTCACTTTGATACCAGTACAATAGTGTGTGTGTGTGTGTGTGTGTGTGTGTGTGTGTGTGTGTGTGTGTGTGTGTGTGTGTGTGTGTGTGTGTGTGTGTGTTGGAGAGAGATGGGGAGTGAGAACTTTTGTTTTAGATGTTTAAATATATATTTAAATTGTGGGTTTCTCTGTCCTTCCCTTTTCTTTCTCCTCTCACTACCTCTTGCTCTTTCTACCTCTACCTCTCACTTGCTTTCTCTCTCCACCTTTCACTTTCTACTTCTCTACCTCTGTCTCTTTCTCTATACCTCACTCTTTCTCTACCTCTTGCTCTCATCCTATCTCTCTTCTGCTCTACCTCTAGAATCTCTCCAGTTGTCTCTGGTGGCTTTTCAGCAAAGATCCAGGACGACTTTACTTGGAGCTTCAGTTTTTCTGTGTGGCTGCCAACTTTGGACAGGTGTGTGTGTATGTGTGTGTGTGTGTCAGCGTTTCCGTTATCCGGATTTTGACCGCGAAAATCTGTTGAAGTCTGTTGAAGATATTAAAACTGTTCATTTCCGCGCTCGGCAAGTTGTAACGGCAAGCCAATCAGTTTGGATTGGTTCTATATCAACAATCATTTGTTGATATAGAACTAAGCCCGCCCCCTCTCTCGTGGACAGGTTGCGCTTCTTAACACAGTAGACATGCACAGTACACATGGAGCGGAGGCAGCGGCAGCGTCTAGAACTCTGAAGAGAAACAGAAAAACAATGTATCGTTGGGACACATACATTCCTAGTTTGGCGGGTTTTTTTTAATATATTTAAGTTCCAACCAAAAGCAGATGTTAAATATTCATTGTGTAAAATATGTAGACAACACCACAAACTTTATTATTTATTTAGAACTACTTGCCATATATATATATATTTTTTGATTTGACCAAATTTTTACTTTATTGAAATGTTAATTAAAGCAGTTGCACTTGCTACTTTTTGTTCATGAACGGAAATTATATGATTTCAAGTACCGTATTTTCAGGACTATAGAGCGCACCTGTATATAAGCCGCATCCGCTCTATTTAAAAAAAAAAAAGAGATATACAAGCCGCACCGGGCTATAAGCCGCAGATATCTATGTTGAACAATTAGATATTTACTGCATGTACAGAACGATTTTGAACTGTAAATGTACATGTATGTACCTGAACAGATTCTTTCCGAACAGTGCCTTTTAACACGGCAGCAACTTTGCTGATTAAAACGGAACAGAACCAAGAGAAAAAAAACGGCATTTATTTACCTTCATTTCTCCTGTGTTTGAAACCACAAGTCACTTTAATCATCTTCGCTGAAACCCATGAAGTCGGCTTCTTCAGTGTCGGAATTGAACATCCTCAGAAGCGCTTCGTCACATCTGTCTCCATCAGTCTCGCTCTCCGTGTCACTGTCTTCCTCCGGTTAAGTTGACTCTGAAGGTGCGCCGCTCTCTTCGCGTAGCAGTCCAGCCTTTCGGAACCCGTTGGTGATGGTGGATTTTTTCACAGCACTCCACGCTGTTAGGGTCCACTGACAGACATCAGAAAAAGAGCTTTTCGCATGCGGCCAGTTTTTGTGAATGACTTCTCACCACTTGTCATCCAAGCCTCCCACTCAACCCGGAGTGCAGCTTTAAATGCCCGATTCACACTGATGTCGATGGCCTTCAACTTAAAACTTGCATCATACGAACTTCTTCGTGTGGGTTCCATGATGAAGGGGCGAGGATTTGAAAATAATTACCAGTTGGTAATTTATCGTCCGCGTTCTATCTGCTAAAGAAAAAATAGCGTATTCTTCTTTGCATTGATTTTTCGTCTATCTTATTTTTGATTCTAATTCCGGTTAGAGCGCCCCTAGCGGTGGAAGAAAAATCCACAGAATAGCCGCACCTTTGTATAAGCCGCATGGTTCAAAACCTAGGAAAAAAGTAGCGGCTTATAGTCCGGAAAATACGGTAGTAATATTCATAATTTTTTTTCATTTTTAAATTGCTGCTTACTGACGGGACTTATTTTATCTTGACTATTCAATAAATATACATCTACATGCCTTGATGATGTCATTCTCTATATAGCCTACCTATCAATTGTTTTTAAGCTCAATAAACACAGATAATATTTGACCAGAATCTCTCCCATTTGTCTGGGAAATTGAAATCTTCCAGAACACATTGACCGGAACCAATTTTTTTCTGACAGAAACTCTGTGTCTGTGTGTCTGTGTGTCTCTGTGTGTCTACACTTAATTAAACTACCCCACTTTGTTCACCTTCTGTTACATTCCGTGCATTTTACCCCAAATTCACAGTGCTGTGAGGCCGTAGGATGGAAGGGAAAAGATTCAATAGACGTGTGTGACCAGTTGGGTATTTCTTGTCTCATGACTTGTTGAGTTAAAGTTGATGGTAACAGCCAAAATAATGTATTGGAACCGTATTACTTATTTTGAGCGAGCCTTCAGTGCACGTACATTGAAAATAACAGATTTGTTCTCCTGATGAGCCTGGCCTTTGGTCGGTATTGACAAAAAGACAGATACCTGAATGGAAGCTTGCTAGCTGGAGTGGTGCAGTAGTGCAGGGCTGTATGACTCACTGAGCGCTCATTCTATTCTGTAGGTAAGACACTTTTCTATTAATAGATGAGACCCCACTGTGGAACTTTTCCTTTAATTCTTTCCTCGCTTTCTGTCTTTATTCGTCTCATTTACTGTTTTGTGTTTCTATCAAATGTGTGTGTGAGGTATATCTTCCAAATTTTAAATTAGCCTGTTATTTGTTGTCAACCAAACTGTGGGTGTGTCCCAGGGTTTCATCTCATTTGGGGTCTTCGGGCTGGACAGACACCTCATCATCCTGCCGTTCAAGAAGAGGTCAGTGCAAGGATATTTGATAGACAAGGAAGCGATGTAGATATAGATCATAATATCTTTACTTTGTCTGTCGCCCTATCTCTCTCTTGCTCAGGTTGCTCAGCCTCTGGCACGGAAGGGAGGAGGAAGAGGAGTCCACTCCCTCGGTCATACCAGGGGAGGTCAGACTCACCTGTACCCAGTTTGTCCACTACCACAAAGACCAGTGCCACCAAGACATAGTGCACACACGCAGGTACACACGTTGATTTTTGGGTGTGTACATTTTTTTTAATTTTTATAATTTTATTTATATTACTCACATCAGTAGTAAAGTATGACCACATCACATCATAATCAACTTTCCATAGCTCTCTTAATGTTCGTTGGATTAAAGAAAAACAATTAAATAATGTTGATGACAATATTATCAAATACATAATACCAGCCTTGCCTAAAAGTGAAAACAATTGTTTAAGGTATTGAATTTTGCAACATGGTACTGTAAACCATTATTTTAGCTAGAACGATTCACAGTTCATTGATACTGTCCCTAAGTAACTATAAAAATTGCCTTTTATCCCCCCAAAAATACCTTGAAATTCCTTAAACACTGAAATTCTTCTCCTAAACTGCTGCAGTCTTTTCCTGATGTTTTTAAATCTGCCTCTCGCCTCTTTTAACACCTTTTCAACTCCTTCCAACCTTCCCTCGCTGTTTTTTATGCTCCTTCGCTCTTCACTCTTTTACCACTTTGACTTCCTCCCTACTTGTTTTTTACTATGGCCTCGCCTCCCCTCTCCTCTCCTCTCTTCTGGTTCTTTTTCCCTCCCCTTCTCTCTTCCGCTCCCTAGTGGCTCGGGGGAGAGTTTGAGCGCTCCCACAGGTGAATCCTTCCTCTGGTAATGACAGGTGTGGAAGAGGAAGAGGAGGAGGCGGAGCAGGAGCAGCAGCAGGAGGAGATGGAGATGAGGAAAGCGAATACTACGGTGTTGGAGGACATGGACAAATCCAAGGTTCCTACCCTGAGCAGAACCAGGCGCACTCTGCAGAACAGGAAAAAGGAACCAACAGGAACAACCACCAACAAATCATCCAGGAGCCCTGGATCCCACCGGTTTCCCCATCCCGTGACCTGGCATCCCCACAGCGGGCCGACAACCGATTGTATCCCTACCCCCGAGACCAGCCCAACGTGCCCGATTTCCATCCCCAGTCCGGTCAGGGAGATCCGTTCAGAGCCAGCGATTTGGTGAACTGGCTGGTCCGCCGCGGCCCCTGCTCCGACCGGACGGAGGCCTGGGTCTATGGTGGGCGGCTGCTGTGGGGCGAAGTGCTGCACCACTTCGCACATGGGCACGGCTTTAAGGACCCCACCCTGTTGTACCGTTTCGCCCAGGGAAGCAGGCCGCGGATGGGGAAAGAGGACGGGAGTGCGCCCCTGTCTGGAGGCTGCTGCTTGTGCTCCAGGATACGGAAGGGAGGAAGGAAGGGGGTGGGGGTGACTGGATTGAGGTTTGCGGTGTGGTGGAGGGCGAGGGAGACATCCCAGTTAAAAGCTGATGGAGTTACACTGTCAGATGCAAACTGTTCAGGATCCCATTTTGTCACAGGTTTGAGTTCTATTGGTTCTTTTGATTAATAAAAATTTGGATTGGATTTTAGCCTATTCAAATTCAGGGATCTAACATTTTCATTTTTATGCTCCCATTGGTTTTTCACACTATACTGACGGGCCGGTAAAAAAATTGTATATATCATTTTATATCATTTTTTGCAAAATGTTTTGCTAATTTTAGATTCAGACGTTTCTACTATCTGCTGAATTCTTAGGAGGGGGTTTAAAGTGCTGCTGGAGTGCACAGGACTGTTTTAGAGTGGTCATTTCCTGTCTTTCTTTTCTGCACTGATACCTAATCACCCACCACAGTTATGTCATTAAGTCATTTAAGTTTACGTTAACATGAACCTTTTTGTATTTTTTTTTTGTCTTCCTGCCTTTGTGTTTACCACATCCTATAATTTATGAAGTGTGTATGAAGGATGGAAAAAAACAGCTTTTGAAGTAGAGGGTGCCGTCTGTCATTAGCTGAACATCCTTTAATGTAGAAGAGAACAGAGTGGCATCAGTGAAGCATGAGCTGGATTTAGAATACTGATATCAAAGGTAACACACATCGATGCTTCACATCACTCAGTTTGTCTGTTAAAATGTCATTGCTGGAAGGGTTACACTTTTCCAAACCTAGACAGTGCCAGTCCAGTTGAATGTTTGGGCCAATCAGCTCTGGTGACAGTGAATTTAAGCTCTTTCCCTGTGAACCACGGCAGTGTTCCGCACCAACTACCTGCATGACTAAGAGAAGATCTGACTTCATTTTACACACCCAAATTATTGCACTGATTTCACCGTTTCTGCGGATGTGTGTAATGTTTTACGTAATCCTCTAATTCTTCTGGGAATCTGACCGATCTGTGTTAGTGCAGGTTAAGCCAACGCTACTAGATGAAATAACAGTTTCACCTATGCTCAAATGCTACAATGCCATTTAAAAGGACTGGATTTGGTTTATACCACAGGCCTTTCCTAAAGTAGCTCTGAATTAAATCAAATCTATTTTTCTTGACTAGAGATTTGAGATAGAGATTTACTGCTTGAAACAATCATAGCAGTAAAATAACCCAATGTCTTGGATAAGTCTTATCTTTTGATTGGTTTCAGTTGTATATCAGTTGGTGTCATGATACAGTACTGCAGAAATGACTTGGCTACTACTGGAAGATTCTGTCACATGCTATGGTACAACCCATTTGATTTGCTGATGATGTATGAATTGAATGCGAGTGAAATTGTGAGTTTGTGCCAATTTAGAGGTTTATATAAGCACACCTCAGTGAAATGAGCCAAAGGAAAATTGCAAACATTTCAGGCAAATCACCAAGATGGAAACAACAAAGATAGCTAAGTCGTGGAATCTCATATTGTTTGGGAAGTGACACAACAGTTTTAGTTTTCTCACATCAACCAAAACTAGAAAACTTCTAAAATTAACTAGAAAGTGGAGTACTAAACAAAGAGATCCACTACTCCTTCTCTTATCTTTTCTTGTTCCAATCAGATGGTTTTGAACAGACGCCTGTCTATGGTACATTTCTTGTTTGGGAGCAAGAGAAAGATGTTAAAAGTAAAGCTGTGTCTGTGTGTGTGCTACTGAAATGTGTGCACGTATTTGTTCTCGTTCTTTAAATCCCACCAAGAGCAGAAGTTGGCATGTGCAGACGGCCGTGGTCGTTTCTGCCGCATGGACTTAAAGTGAACCTGATAAAAAGCCACAAGTCTTGAGTGTTATGATTTAATGTAACAAGACATTTATCAATGTTCCTATGTGACAAGGAAAATAAAGTACCTTAAGTTTACCACCCCAAATGGTTTTGAATTTCAATTCAATATTTAATGATAACATTGACTTGTTATAAACATTCTTTTAATTTTTGCTTTGTAAAATATGTTTTGTTGTGATTTGCATTTAATAACAGCACATTTTAGATATCAACAGTATTTAAAATTCTATTTTTCACTTAGATTTAAATTTATATATATATATATATATGAAGCCAAACATTTGGCTTCAAATACCAAATATTTACTAGTTTAGTTTACAGAAAACCTGAGTATGAAAAACACTAGAAATCTGAGGTCATTTCAAGTCAAATTTATGCCGTAAAAACCACTATTGGAAATTGTTATATTGTTCAGGCCAAACTCACTTTTATTTTTTAATAAATATGACTGAAATCTGCTTACCTTAAGTAAAGTTAAAGCACTTAAAATACACACATCGTTGACGTACTGCAGCCATATTTCTTTATATATACTGCACTTTAAAATTGAATGTGTCTTAAGAAGTAGTAATATTTTGAAAACAGTGACTGAAATGAATAATTGATCTCAGCCCAGAAATCTGAAAAATTAACAATTTGCAGTCTGTGTTACAAACATGTCTGTGCAGATTTGGTTGTTTTTATGTGGAAAACTTAAACCCAGCACAATTTCTTCATTCAATGAAACAATGACATGAAGACTTGTGTGTGGATAAGTGATTGTACATATGCAATGATCATATTGTCATCAAAGGACATTTTCAATATACATTTGTAGCAAATACTTTAGTCTATAAGTCTATAATTAGATTTTTCTTCCGAGCATTATCTTCTTTTAAAAATAAATACAACAAGAGAATCTCAATCTACACCCGGACATTTTCACTTATTGTACGTTCAATAATTTACTTTAAATAACAGAATCCCCAAATTAATCCCAACTTATTGTGACATGGTCATTCAAAAATAAATGCTTTAGAAGCATTTTTTCAAGAAAAGATAAGAAAAAAGTGCGTTAAAAAAAAGTCTTTGAACACAGTGGAGTCACACTGACGCACTGAAATGCTTCCCTGAATATCAGGAACAGTTAAAAAACCAAAATGAGACGTCTTGAAGCGTGACGGAAACACGACCCGGCATTCTTTTCGAATTAAGACATTCTAGTGTTTCCTCCACTCGATTCCCATGACATGAATCGCTTTTCTTTTTGCGGCAAGCATTACTTACTTACTTTACTTCACACCTAATACAACGAACGTCAAGAACAAATCGTTTATTCCTATGGAGAATCGGACTTTCCGCCTTCTATTGAAGTTCTGGGATGCATTCAAAATGTTTAACTCATACGACAAGTTTCAGCTCGACAGTACTACGCCAGTCGAGTTTTTTAAATTGGAACTGGGCTTAAAACTAAATAAACAAGGCACGCATTTAAAATAATGATGTTATTAGCGTTAATGTTAGATGTCACCAAATCCACTATCAATCAATCTCTTTTTATATAAGTGTGTTATATAATTGTGTGTTGTGGTGTGGGGATGAAGCGGTTTGAGCAGCCACACCTGACCTAGATCTAGGTAATTGGGATCAGAGTGGCTGCATACCTGTTGCTCGTTTGTTGGTCTAATGAGCAACAGGTAAAATCCCCACACACACTCAGGAGAGGAGCCTGTGTCATGACACATATCTATCTGCCCCAGGCTAATTTCAACTGGCCCACTCTCTACAATAAACGTGTAGTAACGCATTTGGTGTGAATCCTGAATTGGGAATTAGAGCCCCAATTTCCCCGTCCCCTCCTACATCACTGTTTCTTGCGTGCCTCGTCTGTGGGGTTCAGATTGTCCAGTTGAAGGTGCGCTTGGCTGTAGCGTTGGATCAGTGCACCGGGGAGGAGCGCCACGCAGGCGATGACCAGGAGTTGGGCCAGCATTCTCCAGGTAAAGATGTCGTCCAGGGAAGAGATCTCCGACAGGATAGAGCCTGTCCTGACGCATATGAAGTTGTAGGGGATCAAGCCTGTGGGACGAAGGGAAAAACTTGAAAATACAAATATCGAAACTTTGATTTTATATTATAAAATCAATAAAATCAATAATTCAAGCAAATTATTATTAGGTGAAGAATACATTTCTATTTCAAATATACTCATACGCATAGTTAAAAACATGAAGGGACACAGCAGTATACAGTATATAACACACTGACTAGCCCACTGTATGTGGGCTAGTCAGTGTGTCAACATTAGATTTGAGGAGTGAATAAAATCACATTTTGTATATTCTGTATATATTTTTATATAGTTGGCTTTTTCTGCTCTGTATTCTTGTTCATGTTTGTTTGTCAATTTTGTTTTTAACATTTTATTACAATTAACATTTGTTACAAATACATTTCAAATGTACTTTGTGGAGTAAAGTCACTGAGTCTGATCTGTGTTTGAATGTGTATATATATGTGTGTGTGTCAGGATGTTCACTGTGTGTGTGTACACGGCCTCACCTATGAGCACGGAGGAGAAGAAAATGGTCATAGGGATGTTGAGGATTGGGGAGGTGACGTTAATGAACCAGTTAGGGGTCATGGGGAAGAAACGAAGGAAGAGAAGGAAGAAAAACAAACTGTTACGGTTCTCCTCCACCTGGGAGATGGATGGAGAGAAAGAGTGGAGAGGGAGTAAGACAAAATAGGGAAGAGAAGAGGGTGAAGGAGAGGGAAACGTTAAGGGAAGACGAGAGGTCAGACACAGCAACTGAGTCAGAAGGAGAGAGGAAAATGGGAAGAAAAATGGAAAAGTGGGAAGGGATGGCAGGGAGGGAGGTTGAGTGAAAACGAGTACGAAGTAGATTGTATGTGCATGTGCGTGTGTCAAAACCTGTCTGTGGTGTTAGGGGGTGTAGTAAAGCAGCCACACCTGTCTTGGGTCTAGGTAATTGGGCCTGGGATCAGAGGTGGCTGTAAACCTGTGTCTCGTTAGAGCAATCAACAAGCAATATGTAAATCACCCATCCCCACACACACACACACACACACACAGGGGAGCCTCTGTCATGACATGTGTCCATCTGCTCCCAGCTTGTTACATCTTGCCACTCTCTACAATAAAATGGTGTGTTTGCAACATCTCTGTCTGTGTCTCTGTATCCAAGGGCCCTAAAACACCGATATATCGTTTTGTGTATTAAAGTCATCCATCACTTATAAATAACAATTTGAACTCTGAAAAGTTACACTGTGCGGGTATAAAATTTCAGTGTTCTGTTCACTGTTCTGACTAAAATGCATTTGAAAATCCAACACATTTAAATATACAGTATAGATAGTGAACACACACACACACACACACACACATACACACACACACACACACACACGCACACACACACAGAAAGTGTTAGCCCACCTTCCTCTGCAGCATGGCCACTTTGTCAGGGAAGAAGCGAATAACATAGTTCTTCCCAAAGGCAGAAGAGAGAAGGTAGCAGAAGGTGGAGCCTGAGGTGGTCAGCAGACAGGCCAGCACCAAGCCATCCCATGGGCCGAAGATAGCACCTGCCAGAATGTTCTGCAGAGATGGATGGATGGATGGATGGATGGATGGATAAATAAATGGGGGTGTGTCCATGCGCATGGTGGCATAGATCACAACATTAATATGTGATCTGAAATTAAAACAGTTTTTTTGTTGTTTTGTTTGGAGTAACAGACAGGAGCAGAGAGGGCACATGGCACATGTAGGGGCACATGATCAGTGCCCCTACACTGATCATGTGCCTCCACCCCCCATAACGGTTGTGGCCCTAAACAACCGCATAGACTGCTTATGCTATGGAACGGCCTGTCTGGATGCATTTGCATTTAAATAAAATGTGATGAAATATAACTGTTATTCAAAACATGTTAAAAAATAGATAAAGAAAGGCCGGACAAAAAGAGTTTCCGTTTCCGTAGGTATTGTTCTTATAGGTTCATTTCTTGCTATTAGTGCATGTGTGCATGCGTGTGTGTGCGTGTGTGTGTGTGTGTGTGTGTCCATGCTCACCAGAAAGGAGGAGCCAGGGATGGCGAAGGACTGCTTATAAAGGTAGGCACTGCAGAACAGCAGCAGAACGTAGCGGTGGTGCTCCCGCTTGTAGAACTTCAGCATCTCTGCCAGCTCCCGCAGCTCATCCAGGTCCGACGGGAACTTGAGTCTGGATGGAAACACATACACTGTCCCTAAATTCCTGCCGATCATGCGTTCCCGTCTATCACACCTCCATTTTTTTTTTTGGAGATTGGCAACGGTTTTAAAACCACTCTTAAAACTAAAGCATCTTCTTCTCTGGGAGTTTACCCTCACCACAGATAGTTAGTGTTGTTGATACAACTTTACAGGATAAAAGCAAAGGAAAAAACAAAGGGGACAACAACAAAGGGGACAACAAAAATGCAAAATAAAGACCATAAAGACACCACTTATGAAAGAATGGGAATTAGAATATGGAATTTGACTCTGACTGTCAGTGTCTCTTAGTGGGTGAATTCAGTGATTGAATGAAGTATGTGGTATGAACAAAGTCATTGAGTGATCTTATAAATATATAGATGGATGGATAGTCATAGCCCACATACATACATATACATTATACATCTACTGACAAACGGCAAACTCGCCAGCTAGGAAAGCTCTAGTTAGTAAGAGGCCGTTGCATGCGTGTATGCATGTCTGTGTGTGTGTGTGTGTGTGTGTGTGTGTGTGTGTGTGTATGGGGTGGGGGTAACAGGATCTACTTGATTGACGGACAAAAATAGCCTGCGCTGCCTCTTAGCCTAAACTGGCTAAAAGGCTCAGGAGATACCCCTCACAACACACACACGCACATGCGCGCACACACACACACACACACACACACACACACACACACACACACACACACACACACACACACACACACACCCTTACACAATAGAATTACACATGGCCAGAGACACACACCAAAATCCCCATGGAACTCAACATCCTCTCAACATCCCCTCAACACGCAACTCAACATTGCCTTGATATTTAACATCGTGCTATCAATGGGTCAATGGGTTGACAAGCTCTCTCATTGGCCAGTAACATGATGATGGAATGTGTGTGTGGGTGTGCGTGTGTGTGTGTGGGGGGGGGGGGTGTCTGTCTGTGTCTGTCTGTGTGTGGTGAGGGAATCTCTGAATTGAGAGGGTGAGGTTGAGAGGGAGAGCTGGTTCTTTGATTTCACTTACACATAACCCCATGGGACACCTGCATTGTAGATACTGAGACAGTGAATAATTTTTTGATGCTACATATATATATATATATACATATATTGTATTTTTCCAAACATACGTACAGGCACACCCACCGACAGCCAGAGGGATATGAAGGGAGGATGGTTAGGGACGTGAATGTGCGCTCAAAAGGTCACCACTTTGGATCCCAACAACACGCTTCGAACCGACCCAGAGGGAATGAATGCACATGAATGATGAGCGGTGCCTTCAATCCCAAGTGAGCCAAAGAGAGTGAAGGCAAGTGGCTGTTCATCCTCCCGAGTGTCCTCGGAGATGATAAATCAAAACGTTAAGTCAGTGAGCTCCAATCCCATCCTATAAAATGATACCACTTAAAGTTTCCACAGTTACAGGATAGTCCGAGAGAAGTCAGATTTTTTTTTTGGAAAACTTATATAACGTTTTCTTATTGATGTAATTAACTAGTCTCTTTGTCACACATTATAACTATATTTTAAATATATATTCTAAATCAGTTAAATATATATATATAAACCAAAGCATCCAGATGGAACTAAAGTGATGACTCAATTGCCTTTTCTTAAGGGACAAACACACACACACACAAACACACACACACACCACACACAAACACACACAACACACACACACACACACACACACACACACACACACACACACACACACACACACACACACACACACACACACACACACACACACACACACACACACACACAGTTGCAAAAGGCTCATCTGTCATGCCCACAGCCTCCTAACTCCACTCGGAGCAGTCTGTCTCTGTTTTTTAATGAATTAATTGGTAAATTCCTCGATAAAATAAGTATTTGGTCACCTACAAACAAGCAAGATTTCTGGCTTTCACAGACCTGTAACTTTTTCTTTAAGAGGCTCCTCTGTCCTCCACTCATTACCTGTATTAATGGCACCTGTTTGAACTCGTTATCAGTATAAAAGACACCTGTCCACAACCTCAAACAGTCACACTCCAAACTCCACTATGGCCAAGACCAAAGAGCTGTCAAAGGACACCAGAAACAAAATTGTAGACCTGCACCAGGCTGGGAAGACTGAATCTGCAATAGGTAATCAGCTTGTTGTGAAGAAATCAACAGTGGGAGAAATTATTAGAAAATGGAAGACATACAAGACCACTGAAAATCTCCCTCGATCTGGGGCTCCACACAAGATCTCACCCGTGGGTTCAAAATGATCACAAGAATGGTGAGCAAACATCCCAGAACCACACGGGGGGACCTAGTGAATGACCTGCAGAGAGCTGGGACCAAAGTAACAAAGGCTACCATCAGTAACACACTACGCCGCCAGGGACTCAAATCCTGCAGTGCCAGACGTGTCCCCCTGCTTAAGCCAGTACATGTCCAGGCCCGTCTGAAGTTTGCTGGAGAGCATTTGGATGATCCAGAAGAGGATTGGGAGAATGTCATATGGTCAGATGAAACCAAAATATAACTTTTTGGTAAGAACTCAACTTGTCGTGTTTGGAGGAGAAAGAAAGCTGAGTTGCATCCAAAGAGCACCATACCTACTGTGAAGCATGGGGGTGGAAACATCATGCTTTGGATGCTGTTTCTCTGCAAAGGGACCAGGACGACCGATCCGTGTAAAGGAAAGAATAAATGGGGCCATGTATCGTGAGATTTTGAGTGAAAACCTCCTTCCATCAGCAAGGGCATTGAAGATGAAACGTGGCTGGGTCTTTCAGCATGACAATGATCCCAAACACACCGCCCGGGCAATGAAGGAGTGGCTTCGCAAGAAGCATTTCAAGGTCCTGGAGTGGCCTAGCCAGTCTCCAGATCTCAACCCTGCAACCCATTACATTTCACTGCATATATGTATGGAAGTATGTATATGTATGTGACAAATAAAAATCTTGAATCTTGAATCTTGAATCTTGAATCTTGAACCCCATAGAAAATCTTTGGAGGGAGTTGAAAGTCTGTGTTGCCCAGCGACAGCCCCAAAACATCACTGCTCTAGAGGAGATCTGCATGGAGGAATGGGCCAAAATACCAGCATAACAGTGTGTGAAAACCTTGTGAAGACTTACAGAAAACGTTTGACCTCTGTCATTGCAAACAAAGGGTATATACAAAGTATTGAGAGGAACTTTTGTTCTTGACCAAATACTTATTTTCCACCATAATTTGCAAATAAATTCTTTAAAAATCAGACAATGTGATTTTCTGGATTTTTTTTTCTCATTTTGTCTCTCATAGTTGAGGTTTACCTATGATGAAAATAACAGGCCTCTCTCATCTTTTTAAGTGGGAGAACTTGCACAATTGGTGGCTGACTAAATACTTTTTTGCCCCACTGTATATCACAGTAGCCTTCCATCCAATTATCGCCAGATTGTCAGCTTATCTAACCTAGTTAGTGCAGCTCGTGGCCCCTCCATATTTTGGAGTATTTGTTGATGCAGTCCATTGTTCTAACCTTGCCTTTCTCCCTTCCACGTCCAAGCCGTTCCTGTCCTGCCTCGTCGAGCCTGGCTCCGTGTCTACCTGTCTGGAACCTGGATCCCTCCTTCCTCGTCCACGCCGTCCATGTCCTGTCTTGCCACGCCCCGTCCGGTAGTCCCGCATTCTAGGACACATCGGCCCGATCGTGCCGGACCGGGTCTCTCCTAATCCATCACGCCTAGTGTCTTCCAATAAAACTGTTGGTGAACCCCGTCTGCCAGCAGTCTCTGTGTTGTGTGATTGAGTCCCCCCCTAGTCCTAGTCGTAACAGTACGATCTCCGCCACAACGTGGACTCAGTCGACACAGAGGCACTCTGTCGCGCGGTACAGAGCCAGGGAACCATCCTGGGTCAGCACGATCAAGCCATCTGGGACATTGCCGAAGACCTCCGCAACATCTTGGCGGCCCTGAGTGGTCTCCAGGCCCCGCCGTCTGGCGCACCGCTTCGCAGCCTGGCTCCCAGCGCTCCTCCCGTCCACTGGGAGCACCATGTTCCAGCCTGCTCGCCATATGACGGCGACTTCGGGGCATGCTAGGCTTTCCTGGTTCAATGCGCTGTGGTGTTCGAGCAGCAGCCACTGTTCCACGCCACCAAGAGCTCCTACATCGCCTACCTCATCACCTTCCCGGGGGGAGCGACTCTCGCTTGGGCATCGGCGCTGTGGGAACGTCATGGTCCCAAAGGCCGCTCCTATGAAGCCTTCACGCAGGAGATGCGGAGAATCTTCGACCACCCGGTTTGTGGGAGAGAAGATTCAAAGAGGCTCCTCTCCCTCCGCCAGGGTCCCCGCAGTTTATCTGTGCTCGTAGTGGAGTTCTGGACTCTGGCGGAGACTCTGGAGAGTGGCTCTTAATGCTCTTAATGACAATCTGCGGGACGAGCCCGCAAACCTGGACCAGTTGGTAATACTGCAACACGGCTGGACAACCGGCTCTGGGAGCGCCAACGCGAGAGGAATGCGCCTTCCCAGCCTGTACTTCCTGCTCCGTCGGGTACGTCCCGGTTGCCGGCTTCAAAAGCCACCGAGTACTACTGAAGTCTCCCGAGCGTGAGCTCAGCTTTCTCCCAAGGAGTGGGCCCGCCGCCTATAGACCTGGTCCTGCCTGTACTGCGGCCAGACTGGACATCTCCGGGCCACATCCCCGTTTGTGCTACATAGGTGAGGTATGTACAAACCAAGCTGTCTGTACCTCTACCTCTCGTCCCTTGATAAATGGCACCCTCTCCTGGGGGAACCAGACTCTACATCTCTCAGCTCTCTTAGATTCTGGTGCATCAGTTGGGCTTGGTGCCCGTTCCCTTTTCCGTGCCCATGGAAGCCAAGGGCCTGACTGGGACGCTTATGGCCCGGGTTGAGCACCAGACCGTTCCCCTTGAACTGTTGCTTTCAGGTAACCACCGAGAGTCAATTGCCTTCCACCTCATTGACTCACTCCAAACCCCCCTGGTTCTGGGTTACCCTTGGCTCCAGGCCCACAACCCCCACATAGACTGGACCTCAGGTAGAATTTCTGCCTGGAGTTCTCACTGGCACAGCCACTGTCTCCGTTTCTCCTCTGCCCCTTCATCAATCGTCTCCCCATCTGAACCCCCAGACCTGTCCTCTGTGCCGGAACAATACCATGATCTAGGTCTTGTTTTTAGTAAGAAGCATACCCTGGCACCCCTCTTCCCTGTAGCAGATAATATAACCTCTCCCAGCCTGAGCGGGAGGCAATGGGGGTTTATATTTATTGACTCTGTTTTTGTTTCCCTCTGTGGTGCCATACACTTCACAAAGCTCGACCTCCGCAACGCTTACCACCAGGTTCGCATCCGCAAGGGGGGGCGATTGGAAGACTGCCTTCAACACCCCTCTAGGCCACTTCGAGTACCTGGTTATGCCCTTTGGTCTGTCCAGTGCTCCTGCAGTGTTCCAAGCCTTGATTAACAATGTTCTTCAGGACGTGTTGAATCACTTTGTGTTTGTGTATCGCGACAATATTTTGATATTTTCCCAGTCCCCTGTGGAGCACGAGCCACACATACGCAGGTCCTGCAACACCTCCAGCCCCACTCTCAGCCCTTACCTCTAGCGCCTCACCGTTCAAGTGGACCTCCGCAGCGGAGACTGCGTTGGCCTTGACGCCTTGGACAGAGGGTTGGAGCAGTTCTGCCTCAGTGCTCCCCTTCAGATGGTAAGCTCCACCCCTGTGCTTTCCCCTCACGTAGGCTCACTCCTCCGGAGACGAATCATGCTGTTGGCAACCGGGACCTCCTGGCAGTGAAACTGGCTCTGGTGTAAGGGTGGCATTGGCTGGAGCGAGCGGACCTGCCATTTGTGGTCTCGATGGACCCCAAGAACTTGTCCTGCATTCAGTATGCAAAGCGGCTCAACTCCTGTCAGGCCAGGTGGGCTCTGTTCTTTGGTCAGTTAAATTGTCAGTTAAAATGTCCTATCGTCCAGGTTCCGGTAATACCAAGCCCGATGCCCTGTCCTGCCTGTTTACAGTTGAGGAAAGCAGCATGGACCTGGATCCTATCCTACCACCCATCTGCCTTATCTCCAGCCTGAAGTGGGAGATTGAGTCTCTGGTGACCTGAGCCAAGGAACATCAGCCTGACCCAGGTAGCGGACCTCCCAACTGCCTGGTTGTACCAGATACTGTGTGTTCCCAGGTGCTCTAGTGGGCCTACTCATCCAGCCTCACCTGCAACCCTGGGATTGCTTGTACCTTGGCCTTCGTCCGACAACGGTTCTGGTGGCCTAACCTGATCCCCAACATCTGGGCCTTTGTCACAGCCTGCTCCACCTGCGCTCGGAACAAGACCTCCACCCGACGCCACTCCGGCCCCCTCTGTCACCAACCCATCCCCGGTTGCCCATGGTCCCACATTGCCCTGGACTTTGTCACTGGGCTCCCACCATCCAGTGGCAACACCACCATCCTCACCGTTGTTGACCGGTTCTCTAAGTCCGCCCACTTCATCGCCCTGCCCAAGCTGCCATTGGCGAAGGAGACTGCCAACCTTCTGGTGGTCCAGGTGTTCCGCCTACATGGTATTCTGGCAGATGTCATCTCGGACAGGGGTCCGCAGTTAATCTCTCAGGAGTGGCGAGCCTTTTGCGCTGCCCTGGGAGCCAAGGTCAGTCTCTCCTCCTGTTTCCACCCCCAGACCAATGGCCAGACGGAGCGGGCGAATGAGGAAACGGAGGCCATGCTTGGCTGCGTCACAGCTGCTAACCCCTCCTCCTGGAGCATCCAACTCCCGTGGGTAGAGTACTCCCACAACACTCTCATCAATGCATCCCCTGGTCTGTCTCCCTTCCTCTGCTCGCTAGGCCACCATCACCCTCTGTTCCTGTCCTGGGAAACAGATCTCTGTTCCCGCCGTGCAGGCCCACATTCTCCTTTTTTTTTTTTTTACCTGTGCTGTCAGCATTCTGGGCATACAACACAGTATGCCCAGAGTATTTGTATGCCATTTGCATCCAGGACAGAGTTAGTCTGCAAGAGGAGTTCAAGTTCTCAACCTGCAATGCAACTATTTATTAATTCTTAAATCATCAAGAACTGCTGCAATAACTCTGTCCTGTGAATGCCCTGTAGAATGACAAGAGCACAGTTTTGGTTATGGAGAGCCACCACCAACCCCCCTCTTTGGAGAACTATTCATCATGTTTGGATCTATAAACAGGTAAATCAGGACTCAGGTTGACAGGCCCAGACGAAACACCCAACCAGCCCCGGCACGACGGGCCATCCCGCTCCACGGGACGCAGAGGAACACGCAGGCCCAGCCACCCCGCCGGCGGGGTGGGTGACCCCTGCGGGCGCTAGCCCGCCGACCACGGGGCCCAAGACCCGAACCAGCGACCCACACCCCCCGCCCCCAGCCCGAGCCCCAGAACCCACAACCACACCCGGAACCCACACACGGACGCCAGCTGCAGGTACTCCCCGGGAGCAAGTCTCCCCCCCACCACCCCCGGGGACAGGCCAGCTCAACTCAGGCAAAGGAGCGGGCGCCACCCCCCAGACCACCCAACTCCCCCGTGGGGCCCCCGGATCCCCCAAGAACACCGGTTCACGCACTACGGATTTCCCCAGAGCCGCCCGGGCAGCCACCCAAATGCGGAGCCCCGGCAGACCAGGAGGGCCCCCACATGCCCCGACATTGCACCGACTTAGGAAGACTCAAGTATTTAATGATGGAGTTATGTCAGTGATAAAAGTAGCCCATATCTCATTAAATGAATCAACATGGTTTTTGGATATTGCAAATAGTTTTTCCATTTAGATGTAATCTATTAATAACTGCAATCATTGGGATGTGGTGAGATTATCTCTATTTTTCCAATTGAGTAATATAGTTTTCTTGGCCATTGTTAAGGCGATCAAAATGGGTTGGTGGTGTTTCGGTGGGGGGTCGACTGAGGAGAGGTCACCGAGAAGACATATAGACGGGGAGAATGGAATGCTGCGACCCAGAAGGGTTGATAGCTTCTTGGTGATGTTGGTCCAGAATGCTAGGATAGGTGGGCAGAGCCAGAAGGCATGAAAGTAGTCATCTCTGGTATCAAGGTAACAGTGAGAGCAAATGTCTTCATCCACAAAACCCATTTTGAACATTTTGTGTTCCGTGATATGGGCTCTGTGCAAAATCTTATATTGGATGAGTGCATTTTGGAGTTAGGTGATAGAAAAGGTGTTGTTGCAAATAAGCTTCCACAGGTTGATATCGGTGGGAACAGCAAGGTCTCTTTCCCATTTCATTGTAGGTAAAGACAAGGTGTCGTCTATTTTTAGTAAAAGTTTGTATATTATGGAAAAGGGATTTTTCAAGTGACCGATATAAGTGAGATGTTCAATCATTTCAGGTGGTTGTAGGATTTTAACTTTTAGAGACTGCTATAATTGAAGGAATTGAAGGAAGCCGTGGCCACCGATATTATACCTTTGGGTTAGGGTTGGGAAGGATATAAGCAAATTGTTTTCAAAAATGTGTTCCAGATGAGTAATTCCTTGTCTTTTCCAAGACCTAAAGATTATTGGTCTGTTTTTAACCGGGAAATCTGGGTTGTGCCAGATTGCCGTGAATTTGTTTGGCGATAGAGTGTGACCACTGAGTTTGAGGAATTTCCACCAGGCTGACAGAGTTGTTGCGATAAGTGGGTTTTTAAAGCAATTATGTTTCTTTATAGATTCATTAAGGAATGGGAGATCGGATAATGATAACTCCTGACATTCAGATTGTTCAATGTCTCGCCATCCATGGGCCAATTGTTACTCTGGCTATAACCATTTAATTATAAATTGAAGATGGTTTGGGGCTGCTAGGCCTCCACCGTCTTTGTTTTTCTGTAGTGTTGCGAGTTTAATTCTTGGTTTCTTGTATTTACAATAAAATTTGTTGACTATTGAGTCCAGAGTATTAAACCAATGTGCTGTTGGGTGCACTGGGGTCAATGAAAATACATAGTTTATTTTTGGAAATATATTCATTTTCACTGCTGCTATCCTACCAATTAATCTAATATTGTCCGTTGTGATGGTTAAGTGAAGTTTCTGGGTTGCAGCATTACAGTACCCCCCAATGAGTGGTAAGACTGTGGTTTTAGTCCAATTTATTAAATAGCCTGAGATAGCTGAGAATTTAGATATAAGATTGAACTCCTCCGGTAGGTATGATACTGGGTTCCATATGTACAGTAGGATATCGTCTGCATACAAACTGATTTTGTGAACAGTTTCCTGTTTGTATGCCTACAATATTGCTTTATTGACGGATAGCCGCCGCGAGGGGTTCAATAAAGATTGGGAATAGTATAGGGGAGAGCGGACATCCTTGTCTTGTGCCGCGTTGTAGAGTGAAACGCTGAGAGGTGTAACCATTGGTGATGACAGAAGCAGATGGAGAGTTGGAGAGGATTCAGATCCATTGAATCAGGGACTCTCCAAAGCCAAATTTTTTGAGGATTGAAAAGAGATATGTCCAATTCACTCAATCAAAGGTTTTTCCGCATCCAAAGAGGCAATGGTAGTATTTAAGTTGTTCCTTTTAGATATGCTCATCAGACTGAATAAACGACGCATATTGCTGGATGAGTGTCTGCGTTTGACAAAGCCTGTTTGATATGGGTGAATTATAAATGAGATTACTTTTTCAATTCTGTTGGTTAGTGTTTTACTTATAATCTTAAGGTCAATTAATAAGGCTTATGGGTCTGTAACTGGAGGTGAGGGTTGGGTCCTTTTTGGCTTCCAGCCAAACCGAGATAAGAGCAGTGTTCATGTGAGGAGGCATGGTCAAGGTTGACTTGACCTCTGTAACCATTCTGATGAATAGTGGGGAGATAAGTGGCCAGAAGTGTTTATAAAATTCCACTGGGTAGCCATCTGATCCAGGTGATTTATTGTTGGGCATAGAGAAGAGCGCTTTCCTGAGTTCTTCAAGAGTAAGTGGTTGATCTAAGGTGGTAGCCTGTTCCGTCGAAAGTTTAGGAAGGTCGATATCATCAAGGAATGAGTGAATGTTTTATATATTCGATTCATTATCCGAGTGATAATGGTTCTTATAAAAGTCTCTAAATATGTTATTGATGTCTTGCGGAAAGTATGTTATTCTACCCTGTGAATCTTTCATGGCTGTAATAAGTGATTTTTCTCTATCACGTTTCAATTGATTGGCAAGAAATTTACCAGATTTTTCATTGAATTCAAAATAATTTGCTCTTGTCCGTGTCATAAGGAATTGTGTCTTTTGATGGATGATAGTTTCAAGTTGAGATGTAATTGTCCTGATCTCATATCGGATTTGCTCAGAGGATGAGTGGGCTTGTTGGGAATGCAACTCCTTTAGTCGCTGTTCGAGTTTATTTTGGCATTCTTGTCCTTTCTTTTTCTTGTGAGTGGAGAATGAAATAATACTTCCTTTTAGAACTGCCTTAGCTGTTTCCCAAAGTAAGGATGGTGATATTCCTGGGGAGTCATTCAGTTCAATGAAGGAAGTCCATTCTCTTGAAAAGAGATGATTAAATTCTTTATCCGTCAAAAGTGAGGTGTAAAACCGCCACCTGCCGGGAAATAGGGTGGATTTCTGGATTAGTGATTTTGGACAGTGCAGAGTTACTTGTTAAGAAAAGGTCTTTTCTAGAGAAACTTTGGTGGCGTGGTGAGTATTATGTGTATTCTCTAGAATGTGGGTTATTTGATCGCCAACAATCCCCAAGAGCAAGATCACTCATGTATTGTTTTATGGTATCTGACGAACGCCAGGATTTGGAAATATTTCTGGTTTGAGAGCGGCATAAATTTGGAATCAGTACTGTGTTGAAATCTCCTCCCAATATGATAATTGATTCAGAAAATTCTAAAAGTTTTGAAAATATATTGTGAAAGAAATTTAGGTCATCAGCATTGGAGCCATAAATATTAGCTATGGTTATTTTGATGTTACCTAAAATCCCATTAATCATAATGAAACGTCCTTCTGGGTCTGATATTGTGGTTTTATTTTGATATAGGATACTTTTATTGATCAATATAGATACACCTCTTTTTTTTTAGTTGTATGATGCGGAAAACATCTGATTAAGCCATTTAGCTTTGAGTTTGAGGTGCTCAGATGCAGTGAGGTGGGTTTCTTGCAGTAGACAGAAGCTGGGGTTCATCTTGGTGAGGTGAGTTATGATTTTGCTATGTTTAGCAGGTGAGCCCAAGCCTCTCCCATTCCAACTAACAAAGTTAATGGGTGTCATTGAAGCTAGTTAGGGGGTGATGGCACAGTGCATGCAAGGCAATAGCTATACTACCGTTCCCATGCTTTCCCATAGATAAGTCTGGGGTGTCCTCCTTTATATTCCTTTTCATTGCCATAGTATTGTAGGAAGTTTGTAGGGATACATAACTAAACAAACAACTGACGAGTAGACAAAGAAAAACACAGAATATTGCGGGATTACACATACATAAAGTGAAAGACAGTATAGAGTGAGCGTGAGATGTAAGGAGAGAGGGATTAGGGAGGTGAGATGAGAGAAGTATGGAGGGGGAATTAGGAAGGTGAGATGAGAGTGAGCGATATTTTAAATCCTGACATAGATAGCATGCCTATTCCTTCATCTTGCAGTATATAATAACTGGAATTATGACAATTACAATTACTTGTTACATTATGCTCAGAATAACCAGGGTGTGGTGGAGGAGTCTCGGAATAACTGACCGTCTATATATCATTTGTCAACAATCATCGATACGCGTTTACCCTTCTGCCGGTTCTCCTTCAGGACGGGATACAGCACCTTTCTTCGCTCGTTGATCTCCCAGGAGAATTGATCGTTCATACCCAGCGTGGTTCCTTTCAGTTCCGGTCCTTTGCTTTTAACCAGCTCCTTGTGCTTGAAGTGTTCAAACTTAGCAATGATGGAGCGGGGACGGTTCCCCACACAGTGTCCCAGTCGATCAATTCGTGAAAGGTGATCTGCTTAACGGTGTCCATCGGGAGTTTCAGGGCGATGCGGAGAAAGTCTTTCACCATATTTTTTGGGGACTCGGTGTTGTTCTCTGGGATCCCAGAAAAGATGAGGTTGTCCCGCATACTTCTGGATTGAATATCCAGGATGGTCTCTTTCATTATTTTATTTTATTTTTTTACAACTTCCATCTCCGCTGTGAGAGGCTTCGGAGGTTTTCAGATCCGCGTTGTCTTTTTGCATTTCGCCTACAGTGCAGTGCAGGAAATCAAGACTGGCTTTGATCTCGGTTATGTCTCGGAGAAGTGGACCGAGCATGTCCAGCTTCTTGTTAATCTCATCCAAGACACTAACCTCTACGGCACTCCGTATGAGATCATCAGTGTCTGTTGCTGAGTCGGTCTTCTTTCTTTTCGCGGGACTTTTGCGGTCCTGGTCTTCTTCAATCACGTAGGTTTTATAAAAAAATCGATACAATCCTCGAGGTCCTCAATTTTGGTTTTGTGCGGTGTTCCCTTTTTTATATATATATATATAAATATTATTTGCAATTTGCTGTATTATTTTGTCTGAGGTGGAGCTACCACGTTATTTAATGTAGCAGGGCGCCACCATGTTGGGTCTCCGCTCACTACTCACTCAGCTTCCGTCTTCTCACGAGATCACAGCATGCTCACACCTCGCTCAGCATCAATTCACTTTTTTTCCACCTAGGCAGGCCCACATTCTCCACCGTCAACGCACCTGGAACAAGGCCCACTCAGCCCTTTTCCAGGCATCCACCCAGCCCCGCCACCCCATACGTCCCTGTCCAAAGGGTCTGGCTCCTGGCAAAGGACCTGTCACTCAAAGTGGAGTCCCCCAAGCTCGCCCTCCTGGTATGTTGGCCGCTTTGTTATCAAGTCCATCGTCAACCCTTGTGCTGTTTGTTTTGTCCACCCAACCTTTCATGTCTCCCATATCCAGTCGGTTGCCTTCTGCTCCGCCACCCCGCACCATTGACGACCACCTACCTTCACGGTCAGTCACCTATTGGAGGCAAATTTTGGATGCATCCCTCAGAGACTTTAACCAAGCTCATCCTCCCAACTCCAGGCATCCACTAGGTGGTGTCCATGGTGGTGGTTGGGGGGGTACTGTCACGCCCACAGCCTCCTCGCCCCACTAGGAGCAGTTTATGTCTGTTTGTCATTTATCATGGACAGGTCGCCGGGCGCTTAGCCCTTCACGGTCCCCTCTGCCATTCCTACCTCCTGCGCTGTACCACACACCCACAGTATTCTATATCACAGTAGCCTTCCATCCAATTATCACAAGATTGTCAGCTTATCTAACCTAGTTAGTGCCGGTCGTTGTCCCTCCATATTTTGGAGTATTTGTTGATGCAATTCATCGTTCTAACCTTGCCTTTCACCCTTCCACGTCCAAGCCTTGTCAAGCCTGGTGGACGGGTGGACAGGGAGTCCACGTGGATCCCTCCTTCCTCGTCCACGTCGTCCCTGTCCTGTCTTGCCTCGTCCCTTTTGGTTGTCCCGCCTTCCCGGACCCGTCCGCCAGATCCAGCTCCACTGGGTCTCTCCCTATTCATTACTCCCAATAAAACTCAGTTTTGAACCCCGTCTGCCTCTCTGTGTCGAGCATTTGAGTCCCCCTTCTAGGTCGTCCTCAGACAAGCCTTCCATCGTTGTTTCCAGTCATCCTGGTTCTCCATACATCTGGCCCCTTACCTGGTTAAAACATCCTCTTAGGTCCATGCGGCATGATATCTTACAGGGTGTTATTCTATCGTCCTACTACCACATGCATGAGTCTGGCATACAGTAAAATTTCCAACACACACACACACACACACACACACACACACACACACACACACACACACACACACACAGTCACACACACACACACACACACACACACATACACATATATATATACACATATATAAATATACATATACACACACACACACACACACATATAAACATACACATATATACATATACACACACTAATATACACTGTACACACACATATACAGTATATATACATAAATATATACAGTATATATACATCTATACATACATATATACATATATACACATATACTGTACATACAGTACATATATATACATACATACATACACACACATATATATACATATACACACTGCACACACACGTATATATATACATAAATACATATATATACATACACACACACACACACCCATAAACAAACATAGATACACATATATACCCATTTGTACATATACATGTACATGTAATGGCATTTCAATTAATAATGGCATTTCAATTAATTCAAGGTCTGGTGTTACCAGTTCACCTTGTACCAACGCCTGATGTGGCCGCTGAAGCTGTGTGACATCACCCTATTGACAGCCCTGAAGTTGGATGCCAAAGCCAACATTAATACATATATATATACACAAACATATATACACATATATACATATATACATATATATACACATCGGGTGTCATGACATTTCACTGCATATATGTATGACCCTATGTATATGTATGTGAAGAATAACCTCTTGAATCTTATATACATACAAACATAGAAACAGAAACATATATATATATATATATATACACACACACACACACACACACACACACACACACACACACACACACACACACACACACACACACACACACACACACACACACACACACACACACACACACACACACACACACATATATAGATGGGAGCACAGATGGGTTCAACTGCAGGGCATTTCTGTCTGAAGCACCTCCGACAGTGCCATTGGGTTGGCTGCAAGGTCATCAGCTGGGGGCCACCCTTCACTGGTGTTTCGCTCCTTTAAACCCAGAACACCTCCAGATGGTGGAGCAGTGACAGGGACGTCTCCCTGATGCTCCTTGCCAACCCTAAGACCCTTGCTTTCCCCACGCCTTATCCTTTCTTCGGAGCGAGAGCCAAAAGCTCCCTTGTTCAGCATCCGCTGCCCTGTCTTTTGTGGCCTTCCTGAGTTTGAAGCCCGTGATCCCGAGAGACCTCAGGAATCACTGGGTGGATGCTCCAGTGTAGCCTCGGCAGCCGACTTCCCTGGGTACGTGAGCGCCTTCCACCCAGCTTGGGAACACAGAGTTGCCAGCTCTGCATACCTCTCCTTCTTCCTCGCGTAGGCCGCCTCCATTCCCTCTTCCCACGGGACAGTCAGTTCACCCATGATAACTGTCCTTGCGGGGATGGACCAGATCGCGATGTCTGGTCATAAGGAGATTGTGGTGATCTCAATGGGGAACTTTAGTTGGCGGTCGAGGTCGGCTGTGATGTTCCACTCGGCTCCAGCTAGTTTGCCCAGGACCAGGTCATGGCGCCATCTGTAGTGGCCCTGCATCAAAGCTGCCTTGCACCCAGACAGGATGTGCTGCAAGCTTGGGTTCTGGGACTCACACAGCTGGCAGGCTTCATCCGAGCTGTACCACAGGTTCCAGGGACTGGGGAGGGTGTCGTAGGTGGCAAGGATCAGGAGGCTGAGCCTTGCCTGAGGCATCCTCCACATATCCGCCCATGTCACGGCCCTATCAACCACAGCCTCCCAGGTTGTCCATCTCCTTGCTGTTGCTGGCACACAGCTCAGATCTTGTAGCATTCCTTTTCCACCTTGACCACCTCTGAAATGACCAGATCTTTCCTTTCTTTCTCTGTGGCTTTAGACCACATCTTTGGTGCCATTTTTCTGGCAGGCAGCTGTGGTCGATCTTGCTCAGAACCTCCAAGAGCTGGGAAGTGACATGTGCAGCCATGTGCCTGTCGGAAAGGTCGGCTGTGTAGAGCCTTCCGAGGCTTTGCACCGGCTCTTCTCACCCCTGACAGAGAAGGAGATGTTGTCACTCCTGACTTTCCTGATTGAGAGACTGTGGGACTTGGCAGGTTTGATCTTCATCCAGGCCCAAGAGAGCAGTTCCTCAAATCTTTTCAGGAGTCTGGAGGTACAGGCTGCAGTCTGGAGAAGTGTGGTGACATCATCCATGTAGCTCCGTAGTGCCGGGAGTCGATGACCTGATTGGGACCTGACTCCTCGGACCATCTGTCTTCCTCCAATCAGGATGATCGCAAAGGCTTCTGTGAAGAGGATGGGCGAGATGGAGCTGCCTATTGTTATCCCCTTCTCCAGCTGGTGCCAGCCAGTTCAGATTGTCTGGGTGATGTGGAAGTTGTCAAAGTACTTTGCTACAAGGCTCTGGATGCATGGTGGTATGTGGAAAAATTCAAGGGCGAAGGTGATGAACTGGTGAGGAACCGACCTATAGGCGTTCGCAAGATCCAGCCAAACCACATGGAGATCCAATTTGTGGCTCTTGGCTGTTTGGATTTGCTCCCATATCATGGCAGAGTGTTCCACACAGCCGGGAAAACCTGGAACGCCTGCCTTCTGGCAAGTGGTGTCGATGTAGTTATTGCCAGAAGGAAGTAGGTCATCCGCTTTGCCAGCAGCGAGAAGAAGATCTTCCCCTCCGCATTCAGCAGGGCAATGCCTCTGAACTGGCCGATGTCTTGGGAATCCTTCTCCTTCCGGATGAAAGTGGTGATTGCTCTGCTCCATGCTGATGGAATGGCTTGGGTTCTCCAGGCGACGGTCATCAGCTTCCACAAATGCTTGAGGGGACGTGGACAGATCTTGTACACTCTGTACACGCAATTTGATCCTGGGGCTGATGCAGCTCTCGCTCGCTCTACCACTTGTTTGACTTCAGTCCATTTGAGGGGGCCGGTGTGAGAAGTGACGAAGGCTCTGATGGGCGGGGTACACACACACACACACACACACACACACACACACACACACACACACACACACACATATATATATATACACACACACACACACACACATATATATCCATTCATATATATACTGTATACACACATAAATTCATACACACATAAATACATACATACATACAGGCATACATACATACATACATACATACATACATACATACATACATACATATACACACACACACAAACACACACACACACACACACACACACACACACACACACACACACACACACACACACACACACACACACACACACATACATATATACACACATACATATACTGCATATGTGTAGCTCCCGCTCATGCCACCAAAACAGTTCTGACCCCTCAAGGCATGACTCCACAAGGCCTCTGAAGGTGTCCTGTGGTATCTGCTCGGCACAAAGATGTTAGCAGTAGAGCTACAGTAGTCTTCTATGGGATCGGACCAGAAGGGCTAGACTTCACTCCCCACACACATCAATGGGCGCCCATGACCCTGTTGCCGGTTGTCCTTCCTTGGACCACTTGTGGTAGGTACCAACCACTGTATACTGGGAAAACCAGTCGTCTAGCCATCACAATTTGGCCCTTGTCAAAGTTGCTCAGATCCTTATGCTTGTCCATTTTTCCTGTCAGTGGTTTTAATGTTGTGGCTATATATCCATCCCTACCTGTACCCCTGGGCTCCCAGTTGGGTCTCTGCTGGCTCCAGTACATCACGTTTTGGTCCTGGGGGCAGGTTCACGGACAGCAGGTACAGGTAGAAAGTTGCGGCTGACACCACCGCGACCAGTCCGCTGATGGAGCTCATGGCTCCTTGGGGTGCAATCTTAGGTCCGAGTCCTTGTGCAGCTTACTCTGGTCTTCAGTAAAACAACCAACCAAACAAAACAAAAAAAAAATCACGTTTGTGTACGGACCAAGACCATTAAAAAAAATCTTATCAGGAGGGGGATTCACTCAAGTCTTAAGCCCAGTTGAAACAGAAGCAGAGAGCAGGTCTCTCCCAAAATAGAGCTCCCAGTGACAGTGAGCATGCTAAGGGGATCACATGGCAAGCTGCGACCAGCTGGTGGAAGAAGAAAAAAAGATCCACAGGGTCCTTGTGAGGGGTCCCTACATCTGCTGCACCCTGCTGGGCCCACATCCAGAACACGATGTCACCATCCCCCACTCCTGAATGCCCTGGGAGGTCATCCTCGCCCCATTCAAAACAAACGCTCTGTGGTGTCATTCAGAATGCATTATGCTGTCATGAAATGCAGATGCCAACTGTGACATATATTGTGTGAGACACCTCGTAAACACAATGGAGCTGAATACTAAACTGACATTTAAGCTATAATATCATTTATATCTAAATATGAATATTAACTACTATATGGCAAGTCAAACAAATAATGCTTCTATAATAAGCTATATTTAGTTTGTCATAGATTAATCTATATCTAATATCTAAGGTCAGAACACGTATTTGTTATGAAATCTCTTATGTGGGACGGCAACTTGAATCAATTTGGTATAAATCACTCATATATAATAAAATATGGAAGACTGTCTGGAAATAGGATGTAAAAACAGAATAAATGTGACTGGATTTAAGATTATGAGCGCAATTTTGGAAATGCTAGTTGTCGTACAAAAATACCACAGTGGGTAGCGCTATGCACCTGCATTAGGTTCGGGATCCTCCAATAAACTCAAAGCACCATCAGAAGAATTGCAATGCATCGTAGGGTAAAATGTGCTCTGAAGTGACCATCGGATGGACACACATTTCCTAGAATAGGGAGTGTCTCTTTATTGTCATAGTACAAGTACAACACATTTGTCATCTGCATTTGACACATCCTACACACCCTAGGAGCAGTGGGCAGCTGCAGTCCAGTGCCCGAGACCAACTCCTGCTCTTTTTGCCAGTGCCTTGCTCAGGACCACTGAACTCCTAACAGTACATGTATTTTGATGATGGAAGGAAATATACAAAAACGCAGGGAGAACACGCAAACTCCACAGAAGGAATACAGGACTTTCTTGTTCTGAGTATGGGTGCAACGGATCACAAAACTCACTGTTCGGATCGTATCACGGATTGGATAATCTTTGGGATCAGCAGAAAAATAAGGGGGAGACAAATAAAAGCAAGGAACTTTTGCCGAAAGCAAAATTCAATATGTCCAATGTTTGAATAAAAAAATTAAATATATAAAATATTCAATACTAAATTGTTAAATTAAAGTGCAGTATGAGGCACGCATGATACCGCACGTTAATAACAAACTCAATTTCATGAAAATCAGTTTAAAATTAAGCAAGGTACAGTCGATAATAGATAAGACTGTATCTCTCAATACATGATTTGATTTGATCTAGACATGTATATTTTTCAGCACTAACCCTATCGAGTCTTGATTTGTTTGATCGAGTCTTGTTTTTCAATAAGTAACATTGAGCCCAGTCACAATAAATCATTATAAATATTGTTATATTTTTGTGGTGGAATGAATATAAACAAAATATTTCATAAAATTTCATAGATAAAATAAATGCTTGGGAGCCGTAAGAAACAGTTACAGTTCTGTAACTCGGTCAACTCAAACTGATAAGAAGGCTGGGCTTCTGGAAAAGACGGATTTCTTTTGCATTAACATGTAGTTGCCGGAATCGCACACCGAACTCCGCCTTCAGCATTTCCAGTGCTTCCACACACTTTTCAGCTGGGAACGGGACCACTGGGTTCTCTGCAGAGAGGTCTTGGGTAGCAGGGAGATGGATGAAGTTGTGCTTTTTCACTTTCCAAAAGCAGCGCAAGTTTCACCTCAAATGCTTTTATGTGCGAATACATGTCGCAAATGAGTTTTCCCTGGCCTTGTAGCTGCAAGTTAAGGCTGTTCAGCATTTCTGTCACGTCTGTTAAAAATGCGAGGTGTCATCATACTAGGAGCCCCGTCAGTCGTGATGCTGGCAAGCTTTGACCAGTCTAGGTCCAACTCTTCCATGGTTTGGCATACTTTGCCGCAAATATCCTCCCCCGTTGTAGTCCCTTTGAGACTTTGGAGGGCTGCCAATTCTTTTAAAGACATCTTTCTTCTCGGGACACACCGCTTCCGCGACAGCATTCAAACATTTCTTGACAAACTCTCCATCACTGAAAGGTTTACCGCTGTTTGCTATCAGTTGAACAACCCGAAAGCTGGCCAGAACGGATGACTGGTTCAGCTGAGCTTGGCGTACAAATGTATTCTGCTGAGCTAACAGTCCACTTTTTAGCTTTGAGAGTTTGTCTGCTCGCATTTGGCCTTGAAAGTTATCATAGTTGTCTTTATGACGGGATTCATAGTATCGGCGCAGATTGTGTTCTTTGAATACCGCCACCGCCTCTTGACAGATGAGAGAAACAGCCTTTTTTTGCATTGAACAAAAAAATAATCGTTTGACCACTGCAGGTTAAATACCCTGCATTCTGAATCAATTTTTCTCTTACCTAACCTTTTCGCCATTATTCCGTTCTATTTGACAGGGGCTAGCCTAGGATTCGTGTGGCTAGACTGAAAAAAAAATCATAATGCGTCTCTGGTATTGTTCAGGGGGCTGGGCCAAATGTGGAGGCGGGCCGTATCCGGCCCGCGGGCCTTGGTTTGGGGACCACTGGTTTAAAGAATGCAGCTCGTAACTACACTGAGGTTGGTGAGCATTACGTTCAAGTTGCACTTGCAGAAAGTTGTCACTGGAGGGCATTAGTGAGTTAGGAACAGACACTCCAGTTGCGGCGGATCTGCTCCACGAAGCGTGATGCTCAGCATAATAGTATGTTACACATTTGGGGTGTCGGAGATTTTTCCAGGCATGAATGCGGGAATATAATCCTTATGATTAGAGGTAAGAAAGATATATAAATGGTTTGACCCCCTCAATATGTTGTTTCTACCTCTTTGTGGGGTGGGGGTGTTCAAGTGTGAAATAAGGGGTAATTAGGGAATTAAGGTCAGATTCCTGAATCGCCCCCTGTAATTTTGGAGCGTTGAAAGAGGAGTGATAATAAGTGCTCCATCGGATAAAAGGATACAGCCCAACAGGTGGACACAGTGGAGGTGGAGAGAGAGCAGTAACACAGTAATGAGCAAAGTAGCTAGAGAAGGTGGGATTGGCTGCTTGAAGAGCGACTGGTCCATAAGGGCGTGGAAACGTGTGGAAAGGGTAGCTGATTGAGTTGTCATCATTAAAAAATAAATGGTTGAAAAAAAGCTAATTTGTTTGGATATTAAGAGTGCCTGGAAATCTTGGAAGCAGATCAGTGATTCCTTAGGCACCCAGTAAAGTTCATTGGATAATGTAGCATTACCACAACAATTTGGTGTAAATATTTAAGAAATAATTAAAACTTAACAATTAAATAACACAATAATCAATAATTGTCTCGTTTGGGCATCACCTTTGTTTTACTTATTTGAAGGAAACTTGTGCATTTAATTAAGTCAGTCGTTCAGTGTAAGTCAGTCATGAAGTTTAATCAGTTAATCTCATCTCTAAAGTGTGCGGCTCGTTTCTCTTTCAGTGATCCCAATACTAACGGGAGCTAAATATAACACGCAACATCCTTAATAATAAAATAAGCATATATTTGTTATCTAAAATACTTGGAAATTATCATGTTAAAAAATTAAAAATAAAGAATTTAAAATAGCAAATCAATAAAAACATATAGGAAAACAACTAAAGGAAAATAAAGTCACCGCTAATTGGCAGTAATGGAGAGAGTGTGTGATTAGGGATATAATAATGGGACCGGGCGTTTAAATATAATTCTAAGTTCTAATCTAAAGGTTTAATATCGATTATACACCAACTCTGATCACATGCACGGCAGTAAGAATGTTCTGCCAATTCAACTTGCCGAGGAACGTATGCTCTGTCGTACAGCTGCTGGAAGCATGAAAGTAGTTGCTTATTCCGCTCCAAAACGATACTCTACAATTGGAAGAAATACACTGTGCAGTGTTGGGTTTGGAAGAAAGGCGGCTTCATTGGGTCTTCCGTCCTTCCGATCGGGACAGCATGAGGAAGTCGCTAAGGCAAAGTTGGAGGTGGTAAAGACTAAGTCTGTAAGTCTGTAACGTCGATGTGATCGGATCCGTGTGATGGACCGGGAGTGGTTTGATTTGAACTGTCAAGTCAAGTCAAGTCAGATCACACTTAATTTATAAAGCGCATTTCATACCAAGGCAACACAATGCGCTTTACAAAGAAATACAATCAAAAAAGGAACAAAGTTGTCATTTTAAAAGAATTCCCCTGAAACATCAGGCAACAACAAAAAGCAGCAGCAGCAACAGCAAAAACAACAAAATCAGCGACAAAAGCAGCTACAACAGCAGCAGCCACAGAAACAACAACAGCAGCAACAACAACAAAAACAACAGCACAAACATCTACAACAGCAGCAACAGCAGCAGCAAAAAAAAACAGCAGCAGCAACAATAGAAACAACAACAGCGGCAGCAGCAATAGCAGCAGCTACAGAAACAACAACAACTGAAACAGCAGCAGCACAGAAACACCTACAGAAAAAGCAACAACAACTACAGTAGAAACAACAGAAACAGCAGCAAAAACAACAGCAGCCGCAAATGAGACAACAACAGAAACAGACAACAGACAGCAGCAGCAACAGAAACAACAACAACAGCAGCAACAGAAACAACAGTACCAGCAGCAACAGAAACAACAGCAACACCAGCAGCAACAACAACAGCAGAAACAACTAGTGATAGCTACGCCAAAGTCCACCTTCCCAAACCGAAAAACAGTTCAGGCAAGGGTCAAAGCCAAGAAATAGTAGGATATCACAGACATATCACACACCGAAATTCCTAATCTAAAATCAGGTGGAGTTGGAAGACGATTCACCGAAGTAATGCACACACAAAGACGTCACCGGAACCAGAAGTGGTAGCTCTCACCAAAACCGGAAATCTCATCTGTATTGAGTCAACAGTGTGCACCATCTCATCTCAATCCAGTCGCAGGGCTTTAATTAACGTCTGTAAATTGCAGATCAAGTTTTCATTTAAACCTCGGGAGGGATATCACTTTGACTCTCTCTCTCTTTCTCTCTCTGAACAGAAAGCAACAGAAACAACAAGAAGAGCAGCAGCAACAACACCAGCAGCAACAACAGAAACAACAACGGCAGCAACAACAGAAACAACAGCAGCAGCGGCAACCGCGGAATCAGACAGAAACAACAGCAACAACAGAAACAGCAGCAAAAGCAGCAGACAACAGAAACAACAATGGGAAATGTCTACGCAATCACAACAGTCAATGCGGAAAAAACAGATCTCGCAGCATACAGAGCACACACAAATCTCACAGCATAAAAAACACACAAAAACAACAACAAAAACAACAACAAAAGCAACTACAACAGCAGCAACAACAGAAACAACAACAGCAGCAGCAACAGAGACGACAGCAAAAAGCTTTTACCAGCAACAGAAACAACAACAACAACAGCAACAACAACAAAAACAACTACAACTACATCAGCAACAACAGCAGGAGCAACAGCAGCAACAACCAGCACCAGCTGAGTGCCGGCCAAGCCAAAGTACATGTTCCAAAATCCCCAAAACAGTTCAGGCCAGGGTCAAAGCCAGGAAATAGCAAGGATATCACAGTGCGAAGAATCCAAATTCCTTTATCCAAATCAGGTAAAGTTGGGAAATGATTCAACGAAGTAACGCACACACAAAGACGTCACCAGAACCGGAAGTGGTAGCCCTCACTGCAAATGGAAATTTCAACAGTGTGCACCATCTCATCTCAATCCAGTCACGGTGCTTTAATCAGCGTCCCTAAATTATGGGTCAAGTTTCTTTCAGACCTCGGGAGGGACTTCCGACTCTCTCTCTCTGACAACACACCCTTCTAATGATCCTCTCACTGTAATCTCACAACAGAAAAAACAATAACACCAGCAGCAACAACAGAAACAACAACAGAAACAACAACAGCAGTAACAACAGCAGCAAAACTAGCAGCAACAACAGAAACAACAGCAGCAGCAGCAACAGCAGAAACCCAGACACACACACAAACCCACCCACCCACACACACACACACACACACACACACACACACACACACACACACACATACACTCACACACACACACACACACGCAGACACAGTAGTCAGTCATAGACTGTAGTGAAAAGCAAGGTTTTTAACCTGCTTTTAAAAGTGTTCAGTGTGGGGGGCCTCTCTCAGGTCCCTTGGCAGGGTGTTCCATTTACTTGGGGCATAGATACAGAAGGCAGCCTCCCCTGCTTTAGAGTTGGTACGAGGGATAGTTAAACGACCACTGCCTGTGGACCTGAGAGTTCTTGCTGGTTTGTGTATATAGCATTTATTTTATATACTGAGGTGCAAGGCCATTTATACCTTTATATACAAGTAGCAGAATCTTAAAATCAATTAATTTTTTTACAGGGAGCCAATGTAGAGATCTAAGAACAGGTGTGATGTGTTCAAACATTTTGTCCCATTGAGAACATGTGTTATTTTTCAGAGTCTGCTTTAGACAGGAAATCTTTTAATTTTGAAATGTTTTTTAGATGGTAGAAGGCTGATTTTGTGATGTTTATTGATATGGCTCTTAAAATTAGATCGCCGTCTATGGTTACACCCAGATTTTTGGCTTCATTCTTGCTCTCCAGGCACAGAGAACTGAGATGAGCTGCAATTTTCTGTCTTTGAGCCTTTGCCTAAAGATGAGTATTTCTGTTTTGTCTTTGTTCAGCTGTAAAACATTCTGTGACATCCATGCATTAATATCATAAATACACTGAGTGAGGGAGTGTATGGGGAGTTGGTCATCAGGAGATAGGGATATGTACAGTTGTGAATAATCTGCATAATCATGGTAAATTATTTTGTGTTTCTTTACAATATGTGCAAGTGGGAGCATATAGAGGTTAAACAATAATGGCCCCAGAATCGAACCTTGGGGCCCTCCACATATAGTATCCACTTTGTTCGATAAAAAATCTCCAATGGACACAAAGAACTGTTTGTCCCGTAGGTAGGTTTTGAACCAGTTTAGAACTTGGCCAGATAGGCCGACCAATTTTTTGAATCTCGCTAATAAAATCTGATGGTCAACAGTGTCAAAGGCGGAGTCGGATGACTCGTTCAAAATTTACTTTATCAAGTACCGTGGCTGGCCTTTCGTCTAAACTTGTGTAGTTAAAATTAACTGGAGGAATCTGGTTGTCGAATTGCAAAACTTAATCTAAACTTAGTGTGATTTTAAAAATAAATCAGAAAAGAGAAATAAGACTTGCACCGCACTTCATGGTCTAGACGGTTTTAAGTAAACCAAAAGGAAGAAAATAACAAAGAGAAAATTTGAGCAAATAAACCAAAAACTTAAAGAAGACTTGAAAGGATGGAGCTCCGGGTCGTAGATGAGATGGTGGAGGTAGCTATACCAGGAGAGTCGTTGACAAAAATGCTGTCTGCCGGTTTTGTGACTAGGTGAAACATGTCGTATCTTTAAGCCAATCACCCGGGATGACATCACGTGTCTCTGCCCGGTGGTCATTTTAAGTTTACAATCTATTGTAGTGGTGTCAAACTCATTTTCACCCCGAGCCACATCAGAATTATGGTTGCCCTCAAAGGGCCGGTTGTAACTGTAAGACTGAATAAATGTAACTACTCCTCAACATATTGTTAAAGAACTGTCTCTGCATTTGATTATGAATTATTCAAGTGTACAAATATTGTACATGCATTTACATAAATGTAAAAATATATGTAAGCACATTGTTCTGTTACAACATAAATCCCTTTAATTTATCAGGTTCAGAAACCTCCATTACTCCATCAATCAAAGATCAAACTTTTCAAGTGAATAACAAAGACAAATATCAACTTTGTTCAAAACTTTTTTGTCACTGTTGAGAGGGGCAGAACTATGGTACAACAAATAATTGTGAGCTGCTAAGAACATGTGGGACATATGTAGCATTTTACAAAAACAAATGGCTGCAGACTGCCTTGCAGAGGGCATGAAATACATCCAACTAATGAGAAATTAGACATTTGGCTGCATGAACACATACAGATATCTCCACCGTTTCTTGGTGTAGAAGGACATGATTTCAATCCACTTAAATGGAAACATTTGTAGCTTTAACATAGTTCGGTTACAGATTGATTCAATTAATAACTCATGTTGATACCGTTTTTTGTATAAAAACAGACAATGAGTCCAGAAGTCCATTGGGCAAGTTATCAGTTTATGGCAGGGGATCCCAGGGGAACACACCTTTGTGCGACTTTGGTGGGAGACATTAAAAAAGGTGACGTACGTGTGTGTGGTTGTGTGTGTCAATGTTTGACAAAGGCAGTGAGATTCTCAATACAGAGGTTGTAGTGTCCTGCTATGTCAAAGCGGTTTTAAGTCTCTGTGTCTGGAGTGGGTTCTTTTATGTGCGTATTTAATTGTTTGTCAGGATGAGACAGGGGAGAGGGGGATGTTGTTTTCATCGATTTTGGGATCAGTTACATGGTTTCACATCTGTCTGTTAATTGTCTTTATAGGCCTGTTGGTCTGTTTGTCAAGAAGGCCATTTTGTGCGACCCTTGGGAGTCCGGTTTAGATCCACAGTGATTGACAGATTTCTTATCCTTGCAAATATGAGATGGGTTAATCCTTGATACTGGAACCAAGTCCAGTATTCTGAGGTGCTGTCCGATACATACATCAGTGATACCTTAGGCCAGAGAAAAAATAAAAAATTAATATTTGTTGAAAGTTTTGACTATTTGAATTGAGCTGCACAAAATTCGCTCGGACACATCACAGATGCTTGGAGTTTTTCTGGTACAGTCCAATGTCTGTTCTTTATTCTATTCAGAGTTCTTAGTTTGAAAGTTTTCGATATTTTTATCAATGTTTATGCTCCAACATTAGGCACTGAAAGGGTTGTATTTCTGGGGAGGTACTTTTGCCTTTTGACCGTGTTTAACACTAATGTTTATGGCAAACAGTATTCACTTTCAGCCCAGGTTTTATGGAAGAGCTCCAGGTTTAGATTTATAACACTGACATAGAAAAATGATGTCCGACATGAAGGATGATTTAAGCCGCTTTTTATAATTATTTTTCTCATTGGATTTAAACACACTATATAAGCAATCAATGATGATGGAGAGGAAGATACAGATGATAAATTACACAGACTCAGAATAATCATTTTACATCTGTGTTGACTTTAAAAGATCAATGCGCTCTGAATGCTCGCACGGCCACTCACAACGACGGTCTTGTATCTGGTAATATGGACAATTACAAAGCGGCGTCGTACAATCTGCGGAGGGCGGTGAGGGACGGCAAACGGACGTACAGAGAGACAGTGGAGCTACAGATGGAGCGGGAGGACACAAGACGCTTGTGGCAGGGGCTGCGGACTATTACGAATTACAAGAGCAGCTCCCCCCCAGCCACGAGTGTGGACGCCTCCCTGGCCAACCTACTGAACTCCTTTTATGCGCGGTTCGAGTCTGGCAGCAACACCGCTAGCTCACCGGCTAATTGGAGTTACACCGCTGGGGATGAGCGCGCACTCTCAGTGTCCTTGCACGAGGTCAGGAGGGCTTTGATGCGGGTGAACACCAAGAAAGCTGCGGGCCCAGATGGCATATCTGGGCGAGTACTGAAGACCTGTGCTAACCAGCTAGCTCCGGTGTTAACTACAATATTCAACATCTCCCTGGCTGAATCAGTGGTCCCGTCCTGCTTCAAGAGGTCCACCGTCGTTCCTGTCCCGAAGATCTCCTCTCCAACCTGCCTGAATGACTACCGTCCGGTTGCCCTCACCTCGGTGGTCATGAAGTGTTTCGAGAGGCTGATCAAGTATTACATCTGCGCCTCCCTTCCCCGCACCTTGGACCCGTTGCAGTTCGCGTACCGGCAAAACAGATCCAAGGATGACGCGGTCTCCCAGGTACTGCACACCACGCTCACGCATCTGGATGGCCAGAAGGGGGCCTATGTGAGAATTCTGTTCATCGATTATAGTTCAGCTTTCAACACCATAGTCCCCACCAGACCTGCTGTCAAGCTGAAAGAGCTCGGACTGAATGCTCCGCTGTGCGCCTGGATCCTGGACTTCCTCACAGCCCGCCCCCAGGTGGTCAGGGTGGGGAAGGACATGTCAAGCTCCCTCACCCTGAATACAGGATCCCCCCAGGGCTGCGTCCTCAGCCCCCTACTGTACTCCCTGTACACACATGACTGTGTGGCCAGGTCCAGCTCCAACACCATTATCAAGTTTGCTGACGACACCGTGGTCGTGGGCCTGATCACCGACTGCGATGTGAAGGCCTACCGCGAGGAGGTGGCTGACCTGTCACTCTGGTGCCAGGACAACAGCCTCCACCTCAACGTCAGCAAAACCAAGGAGCTGATTGTGGACTTTAGGCGTGGATCACAATCGAGGACGCACGCGCCCTTGTGGATTAATGGGACTTCTGTCGATAGGGTGAGCAGCTTCAGATATCTGGGAGTCCACATCACAGAGGACTTAACATGGACTGTACACACAGACACTCTGGTGAGAAAGGCGAGGCAGCGTCTTTTCCACCTCAGGCAGCTGAGGAAATTCCGGGTCTCGGTGAGGATCCTCAAGTCCTTCTACTCTGGAGCAGTGGAGAGCATCCTGATAGGCAACATCACTGCCTGATTTGGGAACCGTACTGACCAGGACAGGCGGGCCCTGCAGAGGGTGGTGTGTTCAGCTGAAGGTACCACTGGAACTACCCTCCCCCCCTTGCAGGAGGTATACACCAGGAGCTGTAGTAGCAGAGCCCGCAGGATCATGAAGGATCCTCATCACCCCAACAACGGACTGTTCCAGCTGCTGCGGTCAGGCAAGCGCCTCCGCAGTCACACAGCTAGCACAGAGAGACTGAGACTGAGTTTTTTCCCGCAAGCCATTAGAACTGTCAATGCTGACCAGGGGTCCTAACTACACATAGGCTCCACTACCTACTGTACTATATGTAGCATACTGTACCGCATACTGTGTCACTGTTCAGGGTTGTTCGTGATGCCGTATTGCTGCGCCGTACTGTTGTATACTGTGCTGTATTATCCCAAACACTACCTAACTGTATTCACATTCACATGCCACTTTAAGTCACATGCCACTTTAATGCACATATCTGTATATACATAGGCATATTCCCTCTATCTATTCCATTTTATTTCTTTTTATTTTTATTGTATTTTATTCTATATATTTTTATTTTAATCTATAAGTATTCAACTTACTGTATTACGTTTTAGGAGTCAGTTAGTCGGCCTATAGAAAGAAATTTTTTATTTTTATTTTTTCCTAGGACATATTGTGTGCTATCACCGGGTGCGTTGCATTACATTTCACTGCATATATGTATGAAAGTATGTATATGTATGTGACAAATAAAAAATCTTGAATCTTGAATCTTGATTTCAAGTCATCAGCCATGACTCATATGACTGTGGAGAAAGAAAAGCAGAACATTACGTAGGGATGGAACCCTATTGTTTTTGTTCCAGGAAATTTTAAATCTAGAACTATCTGGAACACAACATCAGAACCTACACGGCTAAAATCTTGTTTGAACCGGTGTGTCACAACTACCTTGTGGTTAAAGTATCATCCAAATTGATCCACATACGGAGCAGAAATTGGCCGAAAACTGACCAAATTTGATCTATATCACAGATGCAGTCCAATGCATTTCAAGCCGAAATATTTCCAAACCGGCTAAAACTATTTGGAACATAACAATGACAGAAGCTACAAATATGGTTAAGGTGTTTTTTAAACCGGTATGTCACAAGGATCTTGTGATTTAAATTTCATAAAAATTGGTCGACATTCGGAGCAGATATTAGTGAGGATATAGTGGGATATTGGAAGTTCCCTAAACAACATCCAGACCTGTCCAGACACCGAGAGGCCTCATTAAAACAAGGTAAGCACAAACCCCTTTACTTTGGGAATTTTTATCTGAGGATCCAGGGTAGCCCCCGGAGATTATAAGGACCAACGCTCTCAACAGCAACATCAATAATAGAGCCGCTGTTCCACGGCAAAGCGGTAAACGAGGCAGCATTCGGGTCAGAATGAGGACACAACCTTACCTCCATGCCGTCCATTCTACCTCCCCCGGGAATTCAGCACGGTCATCATTATACCCATTTATATTCCACCCCAAGCTGACACCAAAACAGCACTATCTGATTTATGTGACGTGTTGTGCGGACTTCAGAACAAACATCCCGATGCGGCTGTGGTGGTGACTGGGAACTTTAACAAGGTGAACCTTGAAAAAAGTTCTGCCGAATTTCAATCAACACATCACGTACGCTACCAAGGGAGATAAAACTTTGGACCACTGTTACACACTGTACAAGAATGGATACAAGACCGTCTCGCTCCCTGCTTTTGGGAAATCGGACCACACGTCCATCACTCTGATCCCTGTTTACAAGCCGTGCATTGCCCGTGGAAAGGTAATGACGAGGGACGTAAAGCGGTGGTCAGACCAATCAGAGGCCGCGCTTCAGGACACTCCTATTGACGTAGACCGGGACATGTTCCAATCAAGTTCCAGTGACGTCAGCGAGTTTACGAAAGTAGCTATGTGCTTCATAGCTATCTTAGCGGATGGCATCCACCCCATGGTGAAAGTTCGGATATTTCCGAACCAGAAACCTTGGGTCGTTAAATCCATCTGCAGCTCTGAATGCTAGCACGGCCATCTACATTGACGGTCTTGTATCCGAAATATGGACAGTTACAAAGTGGCGTCGTACGATTTGCGGAGGGCGGTGAAGGACACTAAACAGATGTGTAGGAACAGAGTGCGGCGACAGAAGGAGCAACGGGACACCAGACGCTTGGCAGGGGCTGCGGACTATTACGAACTACAACAGCAGCTCCTTCCCAGCCACGAGTGTGGACGCCTCCCTAGCCAACTAACTCAATTCCTCTTTTGCATCTGGCACAACACCGCTAGCTTGCCAGCTAATTGGAGTTACACCGCTGGGGATGAGCACACACTCTCAGTGTCGGAGCATGACGTCAGGAGGGGTCTGATGTTGGTGAACACCCAGAAAGCGGCGGGCCCAGATGGCATATCTGGGCAAGTACTGAAGTCCTGTACTAACCAGCTTGCCCAGGTGTTCACTGGGATATTCAATGCCTCCCTTGCCTTGAGTCGGTGGTCCCGTCCTGCTTCAAGAGGTCTACCATCATTCCTGTTCCGAAGATCGCCTCTCCAGCCTGCCTGAATGACTACCGTCTTGTGGCCCTCACCTCCGTGGTCATGAAGTGCTTCGAGAGGCTGATTAAGGATTACAGATTACATCTGTGCCTCCCTCCCCCGCGCCTTGGATCCACTGCAGTTTGCGTACCGACCGAATAGATCCACGGACGATGCGGTCTCACAGGTACTGCAACACCAAGCTCAAGCACTTGGATGGCCGGAAGATGGTCTATGTGAGATTGCTGTTCATGGACTACAGATCAGATTTCAATACCATAGTCCCCACCAGATTGACTGTCAAGCTGTGGGAGCTAGGACTGAGCACTCCGCTGTGTGCCTGGATCCTTGACTTCCTCTCAGGTGATTAGGGTAGGGAGGCACATGTCCAGCTCCCTCACCCCGAATGCAGGATTCCCCTCAGGGCTGCATCCTCAGCCCCTTACTGCAGACACATGACTATGTGGCCAGGTCCAGCTCCAACACCATCATCAAGTTTGCTGACGACGCTGTCGTGGTGGGCCTGATCACTGACGACGATGATTAGGCCCACCATGAGGAGATGGCTGACCTGTCACTCTGGTGCCAGGACAACAGCCTCCTCCTGAACATCAGCAAAACCAAGGAGCTGATTGTGAATTTTAGGAGGGGATTACAACCAAGGACGCATGCGCCGTTGGTGATTAATGGGACTTCTGTCAACAGGGTGAGCAGCTTCAAGTACCTGGAAATCCACATCACGGAGGATTTAACATGGACTTTACATACAGACACTCTGGTGAGAAAGGCGAGGCAGCGTCTTTACCACATCATGCAGCTAAAGAAATTCAGGGTCTGGGAGGGGATCCTCAAGTCCTTCTACTCTGGAGCGGTGGAGAGCATCCTGACAGGCAACACCACTGCCTGGTTTGGGAACCTCCGCAGTCACACAGGGAGGACAGTGAGACTGAGGTGGAGTTTCTGCCCGGAAGCCATAAGGACTGTCAATGCTGAACTCACCAGGGGTCCTAACAAAAAGCACTGAGTCACTCACACTGCCTTACTGTACGATATGTAGCATACTCTACTGCATACTGTATCACTGTTCTGGGTTACTGCATACTGCGCTGTATTGCTGTTCTGTTCGGTGTTACTGTATTGCTGTGTCGTACTGTTGTATACTATACTGTAAATATTTTTACTGCACATATCTGTGTATACATATAGCCTATCCCATATACATAACTATATTCCCTTCTATTTTGTACCCCTGCTTTATATTATCTGTTTGAGTCTTATTTAATTTTTATTTTATTTTATTTATATTATTGTATTCGCTAGCTGCATTACGTTTTAGAAATCAAATGGGGATCCCCATCCTTCGGTTCAGGCAGTAGACTTCTGTGGGCTCGGTCCAGTGTCGGGATGTCGTCTAAGCCCAGCGAATCCTAGAGTACTTTAGCTACCGACCGTTCCATACGAACATCTCTGAAGTTTTCAACAGTTTTTCTTTCAGCCTATAGCTTCATCTCCTGGTTAGTGCTATCGGGAGCTTCGTGAAATTCTGAGCGTACTGTGGCTATTTCTCTTCGAAGCTCATCGGAGAGGCTTTCAATTTTCAGGTGTAGGTCTGTCGATAGTGTAGCAGCCGTGTTTTCTATATTTGTCAAAACCAGTTGCTTAGAGGCTTTGATAGCCTCTATTATAGTGTTGACCGCCAGGTCTGGCGTGTCCTTTGGTGATCCCACCTCAGTCGAGTCCGAGGCTTAGGCTCCTTGTTTCGGCCTACAATTTCCAGCCATTTGCGCAAAAGTTGATTGTCGCATTAAATAAAGATGAGAGTGAAAGAAAAAGTTATGTGTCTCCATGTTATTACGATGCACCCCTTCTGAGGTCAACAAACACGCCCGCATGATCGCAGGTAAAAAAAAAGTTACTTTGGTTTATAAATAGCTCTCTACCTCTGCGTGACTTTATCATATGCGCGTGGGGAAAAAAAGGGCAGAAAGCTTAGAATCGCGACTTTCCGACTTTCTGATTTTGAATAATATTATAATTAAATTATTAAGGTTAGATTTGGCATTAAGTTAGGCCTTGTATTTGTTCTCTCTATCCGTCTTTCCAAACCAACACCAATTTATCATGTCAATGGATTTGTGGCTCCTGAATCCACATCCTTTCCATTCAGCCCTGATGGCTGCTTGGCATAATGACGCGCGCCCCACTGTGACCCGGCCTCGGCCACGCGCCCTGCTGTGATGCGGTCGCAGCCCCGCGCCGGTGTGACTTGTGTACGGATTCAATAAATCATAATTTCCTGATACTGAGTAAGAAAGACATAATTTTTAATGGAGAATTGACCCAGCTGATGACTCAATACCTGACGACGAGTAAGTAAAAAATGTTTTACTAGCACAAGCTAACATTGAAATGATTTCTGCGTCTTGTATAACTGTTCACTCACGTTAGCTAGCCAGAATACTAGGTGGGTGAGTAGCTAACTAAGCTAGCTAGAGACCATTTCATGGAATCCTGTTTGCTGCAACGATAACTCTGTCAAGTTAGCTAATGTTACTGGCGATACCGGCGGTAGCTAAGGGTAAAGAGATGGGATTTTTCTTTGCTGAGCCAGCTTAGCATTGTACAGCACATTCAGGCGATAGTTGAAAACAGTAGCACACATCCTTTATGCAGCTCTGCTCTCCTCTCCACTTAGCAATAGCCTGCGTGTTACAACCTTTTTGTTTTACTTATGGTTACAGTGACAACACATCCCCCCTCCAAGTTGCCACACAACAGCCACACACACACTGCGTCACACCAAGCAGTGTGTGTGTGTGTGTGTGTGTGTGTGTGTGTGTGCGCGTGTTTGCATACAGTCCATAAGCTGGTGAGCTGTATGTAATATTTGGCATTCCCCTGCCTGGTGTGATGTATGTAGTCTGTAGAGATGTGTCTGATGTAAATATCACATTTCCTTACTCTTTTTTCAAATTAGTTTTTAATTGAATTTTTTTTTCATGAATTCAAATTTTAATTTGGCTTGAACGTGATTGTTGATTCTAGAGTTGCTCATCACTTAAAAACATTTTTTGGAGGTTTAGAAATATAGTTTGTGTGATGTTTTCAGTAAATTGTGGAAGAAATTCTTTTGCAATGATCTGTGAGGTTACATTACATTTCGCAGACGCTTTTTTCCAAAGCGACTTACAATTGTTCAATCACTGACGGACGCAGCCATCAGGGGTTAAGTGTCTTGCTCAAGGACACTACAGCATGCTAGCAGGAGGAGCCTGGGATCGAACCAGCAACCTTTCGATTACTAGACCACCAGCTCTACCGCCTGAGCTACCATCCCCACCCAGGTTAATCTGCCGGCTACAAGAAAACAAAACTGAGAATATTCAAGATTATTTATTCTGCAGTATAAAGAGAAAGATTCAGTACTGCTACAAAGCAGCGCTCGGATCAATCTGATATCACAGAAGACAGGAGGCTTTATACAGGAAAACAGGGTGTGGTTTGGGTCAGAGGTCTCCAACAAGTCTGCCCCCCCCCAACTGTCTTCCTGGGTGCCCCCCCTAGACAATAGAAATAACAGGTACTTGCAAACTTGACCTGGCAGAAGCGGGTTGCATGACAATGCACTTCTAGGTTACCCTGTTGAGTGTCCCTCGTCTCTATAGAAGGTAAACAGGGCCAAGTGTGATCTGATTCTTTCATATTAGAATTTACATTGTAGGAGCAAAACATTTCTCTTCACATTAACTCTGGGGGGTTCCTGAGGAGACAGAGACAAATGTTTTAAAACCCCTTTTGGAGGCAGAGGCCTTTGTCCTCATTCAAAATAGCTGATCGTATGCATCTTTCTCTCACAAAATCTTTCAAAACTAAAAACATTTCTTGCATTGCCCCACTCCCACTAGCCTACAGCCTCATTCCTTTGTCTGAGAGTCTGACAGAGAGATGTCCAGGCCTGCTGCAGATCGACACCTCTAATGGCCCCCACCAGGGGGTCATGAATTATCAGGTCATTAGCTAATGGCTCATTTCACACCTTGGGTCAACTGAAATAAAGTTGTGAGCCGTTGTGATGAAACCTTGTTTTTACTGATTTAGACATCAGATTTGATCAACTATTTTGACTTCATTAATTACCTAAGACCTTTATGAACAACTTTTGTATTGACAAAACAGTTTGTCAATATATTCTAGTGTGTGCTATGACAACATTTCTGGCAACACAAAAAAATACTCTTTATATCTTGTGTGTTTGAGATCTATCTTAAAGCTGCATAATGATAGTGACCAAACTATTGATGGCATATCAATGTAGCTGTGATTTTCCTTCATATAAATATACCGACCACTATGGAGTAAGAGTGTGTTTAGTTGATTATATTTAGATAAATATCAGACCACACCAAAATCTCAACGTTTCTCTGAATTCAGCAGGGACTCCAGAGAGTTAAGGTTTACTTTGGGCAGTCATAAAGTTAGTTTTAAAGGCTGAAATTTAACGAAATTGTTCTTTTCATGCAGAGCGCAAATCACATGCATTTTAACTTGCTGCTCACGAGTGCCCCCTCTCCCATTGGATATTTTAGTTGATAACGCTACCGTTACACCAAGGACTCATGTGTGAAGCTAATTTAACATGTAATGTACAACACACATACCGCGCTTATCTTGCATTTATTGACACACACACTACGCTTATATACGTGTTTATGCATTTGCTCGTTTCATCAAGATTTTTATCAGCCAGGTAGCTAACATACCCCAAGGCAATAAAATCACTCCAAACTCATCTCATCCATATGTGCTCCAGTGCGATCCATTGGCCAAGCGGTCACATGCCCCAGACACCAATAAGATCACCCAGGATTCATGTGAAGAGTAAATACAAATGCCAACCACACAATGGGACCTTGAACTCCGTCCTTTCCCTAACTATTCAAAACTTGCTAAAACTAGTTAGAAATGAAGTCGCATAGCTGGAATACCAGTGCCCCCAAAAAATATTATAAAAAAAATAGAATAACATTTTTAAAAAGTATATGTATTATTATATTATATTAGTATTTTTTTTCCTTTTTAATCACGAGTGTTCCAAACCTGTGTCCCAATACACCTAACGACCGACAGGTGGCTTTATTAATTATTATTATAAATTTTACTTATTATAAACTAATTTTCTTTTATTCTGAAAACACCAGAAGTATCTCACCTACCCTCAAAACTTTGCTACAGAGGGAACAAGAGTACTATTCTGCTTTCTTGCCCTCAACACTTTGCTACCGAGGGGTCAAGAGTAATCTATATACCTATAGTTTAATAATCATATACTGTATTTAATAATGTCGACTTTATTATCGCTTAAAATAAAAAATAAGAAATAAAAAATAACAAACAAAAACCATGATCTCTCTTGATCGATGAAAAATTGGCCGCATCATTCACGGTCCTCCAGACCGATATGTCCACTGCCCTTTCTAATCTGCGTGGCACGCAGTTGGCGATACCTCTGTCTGGGCAGGGGGTTCTAAGCTTAACAATAGCTTTTTCAATGATCCTCTAGATTGATGACATTTTTAAGCTTACTCAAAGCTGTTTCCTTTAATCTTCCCTCATTGGCACAATATCTAAGCTTACTCAAAGCTTTTTTTTTACGATCATCCATGATTGGTACAATATCTCAGTTGGTCCTCACCTTGAATTTGTTCGGTATCTCGTGTTGCCTCTGATACATCTGCCGTCACATCCAGATGACTCCTTCCGAGATATCTTACGGCCGGTCTCTGACTGCCATTGTGCACTCAAAGTGAACGCAGGTCCAACAGAATCAATCAGAGAATCTCATCTTCATCGCTAAATTGTTGGAGAATTCCCACTGCATAGTCGATGAGGTTATATAGGTAATCTGTCAGCTACAGGTAAACAAACTGAGAGTATTAAAGATATTTATTCTGCAGAATCAAGAGAAAGATACAGAGTACTTTAAAAACAGTGGTCTGATCAGTCTGCCCCTGCTTCACTTGAAGAGGCCTTCATAGACATGAGAGGTTGGGTCCCATTGGTTAGCTTGTCATTTTCAAGATTATGGCCCCCAATCAAATCCCCGGGGATATACGTCCCAAGCCCAAAGAACACAGTCACCGATGCGTTGAGTAGGGAACCCTGTTAGGGCCAGGGGGTTAGTCACCGCCTGACTAGAGAGCCTTACTCAGCAATGTTGGGAAAGTCAAAGAAGCTAGCAAGTTGTGCTATTCAGGATATTCTCCATACCAGCTCAAGCCAGAACACCCAGTCAATGAGTAGGAGAGAGCTCACGTCCTCTGACAGCTTTAGTGTTGAGATGAGCGAGGTGCCTTCCACTGAGGTCGCCGCTGTGCTACGGAGCCATGTAGAGTAGGAGACAGGTGCGAGAATGAGCACTCTCTCTATGGTGAACCATATCAGCATTTGGCAGGTGCAGGGCAAGACACACTGCCGTCATACACAAAACACAAGCTGAGAGCCAAGCAGTTGGAGGTTCCAGATTTAGCCAAAGCAGTTGTCTTTGTAGAGTGTCGTCATCGTCCATCCAGATGTGAAAGAACAAATGAGACGAGGGGAGTCATCAGACTTCTTAAACAATGGAATAAATTGTTAGTCGAGGACGGCATCCTATACAGAGTATCCAAAGACTCCCTGACCAAGCGCAAGAGTTACCAGTTTGTCGTACCAGCATCTCTGAGGAGTGAAGTTGTGAGAGGCTGCCATGGGGACGCGGATCATCAGGGTCAGTTCAGAACACTGTACCTGGTTCGCCAGATGTTCCAGTGGGCTCCCATGGAGAGAGACGTGAGGGAGCACATTAAGTCATGTGCCCACTGTGTCAGGGAAAACTCCAGAACCTGAGGGGCATGTGCTACTAGAAAGCATCAAAACCACTGCTCCCTTAGAACTTGTGTACATAGACTTCTGGTGTGCCCAGGACTTGAATAACAAAACTGTGGATGTATTGGTGATAACCGATCATTTTACGAAGCTCGCTCATGCATTTCTGTGTCCAGATCAGACCGCAAGATCCGTTGCCCAGAAGTTGTGGGACCATTTCTTCTGCGTCTAGGGTTTCCCACAACATATTCACTCTGACCAGGGAGCGTCATTCGAGAGTGAACTTATCGCCAGCCTCCTGCAGATCTCTGGAGTCAAAAAGTCTCGCACGACGGCCTGCCACCCCATGTGTAACGGCACCACCGAGCATTTCAACCGCACGCTAGGCAACATGGTACGTGCTCTCACACCACTAACAAAGCAAAGCTGGCCTCAGATGCTCCACACGCTCACAATGACGTATAACTGTACTGCCTCAGAGACTGCTAGCTTCCCTCTGTCCTACCTCATGTTTGGCAGAGTTCCCTGCATCCTGGAGGATGTCATCTTTTAAAGTGTACTGCAGAAAGGGGAAGATGTTTCCTTTGGTAACTACATTGATTCTCTGCAGAAAGACTTGAAGGAAGCTGTAACCCTTGCCAAAGCTCACACCACCAAGGAGCAACATCATCAGGCCGAGTGTTACAACAAGAGAGCCAAGGGGGCAATTTTGGAGTTGGAGACAGGTTTCTCGTGGCCAACAAGGGTGAGCGTGGACGACAAAAGATCACAGACAAAAGAGAAAGTGTTGTCTATACTGTAGTAGACCACAGCCCACAGACACACATCTACAAGATCCCAGAACCTGGAAAGCGGAAAGTAGTTCATCGCAATCTTCTCCTGTGCATCAACTTCCTACCACTAGACTGTGGCAGAGAGGAGGAAGACAGTGATGCCTTAAGTCAGTTATCTGAAGCAGCCTAGTGAGGTTATCTAGTAAAGCAGCCTAGTGAGGTGGTACATTTCAATGGGGCTGCCCCCAATCACGACCCCTCTCCACCTGGGAGCTGCCAGGGTTCAAGAACAAACTTGGATGTGTCAGATGAGGAGGATGTCAGTTTGGAGTTTGGAGTCTGAGGTTGTAGAGATGCCAAGTAGTCCAGATATCATGCATGAGTACCAGTCAGATGGCATTGAACTCACGACAGCCAGGTCTAGGGGTGGCAGACTCTTTAAGCCGGTTAATCGCCTCATCTATACCATGAACAGTCCAAAGATGCTAAGCACAGGCATAGCCATGTTTAAGAAATGGGGGACTTTAGTTTTCAGTGTTCGGTCCCAGGCTTAATTTGTATGCACTTTAACATGACCGTTATATGCATTAGCCTGTCCTACATTTGTGCATTTATAGTTTTTGCTGTAAGTGTGAGGCTAGCATAATCCAGTGTGGCAGTTCCGCCTGCCACACGCAATCCAAGTGGTGTTTTCAGGGCCCCCTGGCACAAGGACACAGACAATGATGGGTTGTAGACATCAGTTTATTGTAGGGGGAAGGCTAGGTGGAATTAGCCAGGAGCAGATGGAACATGTCATAACAGGTCTCCTCTGTGTTAGATGGGGGTTTTAACCCGCTGTTCGTTAGCCCAACCAATGAGCAACAGGTATGCCGCCACCCTGACCCAATCATCTAGATCCAGGTCATGCTGCTCAAACCATCAAATCCTCACATCACACCACATCCAGTTTAGTTAGGAATTGTAGTTTTAAGGTGAAAAAGGCACTTTATTTGGTTGTTATTGTGGAGGGAGTGGTAAGGCCTATGCTCTCTCTCGTTAGTTCTTAAAGAGAACAGCTTGATAGTTGATCTTCAACGATAGGGGTATAGCCTTCGTTGGTTGTGACAGTAATTCCAGTATTACTGTATTTTGTGGAACATGGCTTTTCTTTTTTTTTACATTTTGTTTTGGTTTGCATATTTGGCCAAATTCAAGAGGGGAGAATGTAACCAAAGTGTAAATATGTAATAAATATTTAGTGAAGTTTACCAAAATATGTTCTGTAGTTATTTTATTTTTGGACCTGGCACTTTTATTTTTGTAAGTTTTAAACTTCCAGGGTAACACAGTGAAAGGGTAAAGTCACTGAGACTTCCAGTTTCGTTCCCGCTCCCCTCTCAGCCCTTACCTCCACCACAGTGGCTTTCAAGTGGACCCCCGCGGCCGAGTCTGCATTCCTTGACCTCAGAAGCCGCTTTTTGTCGGCCCCAGTCTTGGCCCAGCCCGACGCCAACCTCCAGTTTGTCATAGAGGTGGACGCTTCAGACACGGGGGTAGGTGCAGTACTGTCTCAGCACTCTCCAACCAACAGTAAGCTCCACCCCTGTGCCTTTCTGTCCCGCAGGCTCACCCCCACCCGAGCGCAACTATGACGTGGGCAACTGGGAACTCCTGGCCGTCAAACTAGCCCTGGAGGAGTGGCGCCACTGGCTTGAGGGAGCAATCCACCCCTTCGTCGTCTGGACCGATCATAAGAACTTGGCCTATATCTGGACGGCGAAGCGGCTCAACTCCCGGCAGGCCAGGTGAGCGTTGTATTTCAGCCGGTTTCACTTTTCTCTATCCTACTGGCACCAAGAATGCCAAACCTGATGCCCTGTCCCTTGTGTTTGCGCCAGAGGAGAAGACAGGGGATCCAGAACCCATCCTTCCACCCTTGTGCCTTGCCGCCACGCTCACCTGGGAAATCAAGTCCGTGTCACCCAAGCGCAGGAACACCAGCTCGACCCAGGTACTCGACCCCCTAACCGCATATTCTTTGCCAGACCGTCAGCTAGCTTACCTGAGTTGTACAGCTACTGGCTCCATTCCTAGTTCCAAGTTCCTAGCTCCAAGTGCTTGCTTCAAGTTTCTAGTTTATGTCTCTTTGTTTCGTCTTCCCCTTACCTGCTTGTCTCCTCTCGTCAACCCAGTCTGTCCATCCATCTCCAGCCAGCCCGGTTTACCTGCTTGTTTCCGCTCGTCGACGACTGAGTGTGGGCTAATATACATCCTTTGTCTGTCTCCCGTCTTCCCGTTGGCGTTATATCGAGAACAGTCGCTTTGTAACATCACAAACCAGTACTATGTAAATCCTTGTTTTTTCTCAGATAAGTCATAAAAATCGAAAATTTGTAACTCGTGCTACATTGCACAGAATCCTGAGAACTGTAATACGTATCTAACACGACTAAACTGGATCCCGTGTATTGTTGCCTGCAGCCATATTTATTATTATTAATGGATTATTATATTTTAGATGTATTAGGTAAAATACATACTAAGACAAACATTTGACTAATTGAGGCTAGGTGTGAACCGTACGTAACTGTTCTGACTTACATAAAAATTTGACTTACAGACTTAAAAATGGAACTTGTTTGTAACCCGGGCACTGCCTGTACCTGCTAAACCACCCAACATGGCAACACTGAGAACAGCTTCAATCTACTTCCAGGTTACATTGAGTGGGAACCTCTTCTGCTACGTTTAGCTGTAGGAAACTGTTTATACAAGAAGTTTCTTAAAAACAACCTTTTTTTACTATAAGCTCATAAATATAGCTGCAGGCAGCAATACACAGGGTCCAGCATCGACAGCAATTCCAATTTTTAGAATTCCCATGGAAAGTAGCATCAGTTTGTGCTGTCGCCCCTCTTCAAACTAACTAACTCACAAAAACAAGTTAAAAATTTCTGAGTTTCCATTGAGATTTCGTCAGCATTGGCTGACGTAATGACGCAGGTTTTCTGAGTCCTTGTTACACGCAGAATTACAAATACAAGCTGATAAGCTTGTTGCGTGTATCAGCTTACTTAATCCTAAAAATTAGAAGGTGGCTGTCTCGATTGACACGATTCGGACCTGAGCTGCAGGCAAATACCATGTGTGAGGACAAAAACACGCAATATGTTTTGGACTGCTTTCGAGTCCTACAGTTTGTGTGTTACGATTAGCTCGAATACCACAAAATAAGGATGGACACGGCACCGGATTAAATGTTAGCACAGTGCGTTTTTATTTACAAAGAGAGCAAAAGAGATAAAATATCATACGAAAGCCCCGCCAACATGGGGCAGGTAAGGCGACACACACACACACACGCACGCACGCACGCACGCACGCACGCACGCACGCACGCACGCACGCACGCACGCACGCACGCACACAAACACACACACACACACACACACATGCAGTTTGCAACCACTACAGAGAGATGGAGTCTACACTACGCAGCTCGCATGATGAAAATGGATATTCTTTGCCACAACTTGCACATACATAGCAAATTGGATAATGATGTTACAATGCGTCTTACTCCACACATTCATCTCACTCCACCACCCGACCGGATGTTTTGGAAACCTTGGCATATGGACGATGCACGAATATTCAGCTACTTCTGGTCAATTTCATTGTTTTTTTTGCTAATTCTTGCTCCGAATGTGGATCATATGGACGAATCTTAGACCACAAGATGTCTGTGATGTCCCAGTTTAACGAGACCCCACTCTTGTCCATAGCCCCAGCGGTTGTCGTGTTCCAGACACTTTTAGCCCGAAATATGCCAAGGAGAAAAACAATAATACTCTTCATAAAACTCTTAAACTCTTAATACTTAATATAGCTGCTGGCAGCAATTCACAGGGTTGAGGTTTGTCATGTTAGTTACTGTAGTTTTCAGAGTTCCCATGAAATGCAGCACCACTTCCTACTGACACCAATTACAAATCTATTAGTTCACATGGAACGCACGGTGGACGTTCTGGCCACTGCTTCTGTATTGTCTTTGACTTTCAGCATCTCTCTGGCATCTAGAACACGAAAACAACTAATCTAGGTACACCAACATTTGCTACTTACGGCAGATTTTCGTCTGTTTTGTCTAATTCCTGCTCCAAATGAGACCTCAACCATGTCCGTAAGTTCAGCAATTGTTGTTTTCCAGACACCTTGAGCCCGAAAAAGGCCAAGAAGAAGAATAATAAAAATCCCAGTAAAAACAATTATTATTATTATTACTATATTATTTTCCACCAATCTTTTTATTAATAATACTAATACTAATACTAATTCTAATAATACTAATACTAATACTAATACTAATACTAATACTAATACTAATACTAATAATCAAAACCATAACAATATGAATTACTTATTCATTATAAGAATTTATATTATTATTCATAATTAAACATAATAATTTGCAAAATAAGAGAAACATGAGCTCTGCTGTGTGTCAATTAAAAAAAACCACTTTGGTTCTTCTTCGAGAAGAAAGTTGTATAATTAGGGTTACAGTGGGGTAAATTTTACAATTTATAACCTCTTTTCATGTTTATCGGTATAAATAACATATCACAAAAATAGTGTTGCTGGGCCGTTCAAACTGTGGTTTGACGACAATAACATTTATTTTGTTGCATTGTATCTTATTTGATATCATCAAAGGCTGTAGCACAAATAATATTTAATAAACTCCTTTCATAATTTCAAGTCATAAAATAAAGAAGGTTATGTTGGACTGAATACCGCAGTACACAATTAAAACATGTGACTGCAGAAACGACGCTGATAGGCCGCTCAAGCAGGAAGTGGTGTGACGCCCCCAACATGGCGCTGCAGGGACAGCTCAGGCTGAGCAGCGGAGAGAGGAGGAGAATGGAGATTAAGACACAGAGAGATCTGGTTTCACTGAGAGAAGGAATAAAGGAATTAAACTGTTGGATATCTGAGCTGCTAACTGAACTCACTGAGCTGGAGAGAGGAGAAACAGGAGAAAATAACTCCTCGAACGGTAACTGGAGAAAACTACTATAATTACTATTTATATTAGCTATTGTTTATATATATTAAATATTTTTTGTTGATTTATCATTTATATATGTATTTATGACTTATTTTTGTTACAATTTATGTAAATAGTTTATTCATTTTGCTATTTATATTATATTATTTACAGTTCATGGTAATTTATTATTCATGACGATGTGAATATACTATTTATATCAGTTATTATATTCGTATTTGTATGAATATATTTCTTTATATATTTTTAGAATTAATATTACTATTTATATTAACTCATTCATTCATATCTGATTAATGTTTGCCTACTTAATAAAAACCTCATCTTGTGACCTCAAACTCCATCTTATTTTGAAAAATCTCCACTGAAGCGGAATTATTACATTACATTACATTTAGCAGACGCTTTTTATTATTATATTTATTATTATAAATTATTTTCCAACAGCTCCACCTGAAGATTTATTTTATTCCTCTGCAAGGTTATAACAAGCTATTTTTAGTTTCAGATGAGGAAGAAGATACCAGTGATGATGAAATTGCAGAAAGGACAGTGAAAGTCTCAGAACCTCCATCCAAAAGATCCAAAGTCCTGAAGATCTGACCTTCTGAACTTCTCTGATGCTTCTGCTGGAATATTTTATAATATTTCCCTTTGAGTAATTGGATGCAGTTTGAGTATTTACTGGGCTGTATTCCATCCAGTGGAACAGGGGGGATATGGAAAACAATCAACATGATCAGGGATGTTTACACAATATCACATTGTCTGCTAATTAATTAAAAATGGCAGCTTTACCACTGAGAAAATAAAGGATGTTCTGAAACATGTTAAGGTTCTTTTAAATGTAATCATTTTTTAATCACAGTGCATTTAGAATAAAAAAACAAAAAACAAACTGAGGAACCGACAAAAACATTGTTATTTAAAATCTTAACAACAAGCCCTTCACCAGTAAGAAACATGACATTTCCTTAAATGGCACACTAGAAAAAAAATGGATTCCAAGTAGTTAATGTCACAGGTAAAAAATAATAGAACGTAGAAATAAAAAAAGATGAAAGATCAAAATAATTTCAGTAGCTCCATTACGTCATATCATAACATTCATGTTGAAACATTGTCTCACTGATAAGTTTGTTTACGTGGAATTCGGCAAAATACAACAATCTTAAAATCAGACTTTTAAGTGTTGTATTTTGTGATTTCCAATTGTGAATGTTCATTGGAAGGCTAAAGTGTTTGCATTTAATGGTCTGTATATAATCATCATAATAAGAGGCATAATCATCATTTTGATCAGCTACAACATTAAAACCCACTGACAGATCACGTGAATAACATTGCTCATCTCGTTCCAGTAGCACCTGTCAAGGGGTGGGATATATTAGGCAGAAATTCAAAGCCTGAAAGTTTTTAACTGCAAGGTTTATTAAAATCGATTTCTGGTGAATTAAGATTGTCAAATAATAGACTCCGGGTTAGTACAGAAGTTGGACCGACATGGTGATAAGACTAAGAGCATTTATTAGCTGTGCTACTCTCGACCGGGATAAAATTTGCTTGTTGCGTTGTACCAAAAGTGAGATTCATTTCATTTCTGCCGTACTATCAATTATCCTCGCTAACTAGCTGATAGCAACTGCGAATGTGGTGGAGGCAAATAGGAAAAATGGGAAAACAGGCTGCCACGATCTCGACCGCCAACCCACGCTTGTAAGAATGCTCAGAGGTCTGTTGCATAGTCTTAATCCACTGCACCCACCCTTCTACTTTGGCGACCACTGTTCGCTACAATTAGGGGGCGCTGAGGCTCGTGGTCCTCGTCCTCGTACTTGTTCAGTGGTCTGTGGAGGACAGTGGATTGTCTTTGTTGTCCGGACTAATATCTGTCCATGCATGTTTTGTGTAATTATATGAAATTAATTTATGTCTATCCATCAGTCTATCTGTCTATCTGTCTGTCTATCTGTCTGTCTATCTGTTTGTCTATCTATCTATCTATCTATCGATCTATCCATCTATCCATCTATCTATCTATCTTCACACAAACTTCAAAATACTGTACAACAATAACAATACAATATCCGCTTAATTGACAACAGAGTTTAGATGCAGTGCAGGGTTCAGGCTGAACAGGAATTTAGGGAAAGATTTGCCTTCTCTCTTGGGAGAAGGTATATCTGTAATTTTCCAAACCTGCTGGCTTCCAAAAAAACTGGTTTTGTTGACTCCGCAGTCACGACTTGTCCCTTAAATGACCTCGGAAGATAATATTTTTGAATCTTTTTCTGGAAAGTTTTTGCATCCTCTATTGGTCATATGATTTACTAGACTTTGGCTTCATCTGGTGGTTATAAGGTGTACTAAATTTCAAAGGTACTGCCAGGATCCTGCCCTGCTCTTGCATGTTGTTTGTCTCTCAGTCCCTCTGTCCCTCTCTGGCTCCCTCTGGCTGTCCCTAGGTCCCTCTCTGGCTCCCTCTGACTGTCTCTAGGTCCCTCTCTGGCTCACTCTGTCTGTCTCTACGTCCCTCTGTCCCTCTCTAGCTGCCATTGTCTGTCTGTCTGTCTATTGAATTCTTGGTCCTGGCTAGGATCCTGCTTCCCTGCCTGTTCCTGGACCCTGATTCCTTTTCTGTCCCTGGACCTGTTCCACATTAAACCTTGCACCTGCTCCCAAGACCTTGATGTGTCCTGCATTTGTGTTCACCAGACCGTATCCGTAACAGGTAATTTTTAAGGGATTTTTTATACATTCAATTTGGTTGTTATCGCATCGGATTTAGTATAACATATAATAGGTTTTTCATGTGGGGTAACTAATTTAACCATAACAGGTTATTAATAAACCACAACAAATCGCCTATTTTTATCGGGTATGCCTGCTTTTAAAAATCATGCATATACACACTAATTTTGGTGTAAAAATATATGGTATATGAGAATTGGAGTGGAATTTTGTTTCCCCCAGACTACGGTGCGCACCACGCGCCACACAAGTTACTTGTGTTTTTATTTTAGATGTATTTATTTCCATTAGGTTCCTACGAAAAATTTTAACACAACTCAGAAATTATGCCGGTCCATATTAGATCGCTGCGTAATGGGGAAGGACCAATCTCCAGTCTGCTGCTTGCCCTGTTCCTGTGTCTCCAAACAAAATAATAAAATAGAAACAGGGTTTTTTTTCTTTTTTAGATGTAATTATTTTACTTTGTTTCCTACTTAATGAAACATAAAAAGCCCTTGCATCCTGTGCCGCTTCACGCATGTCTCCCCATTGCTATGGGACTTAATTTAGTAAAAACTGGATTTTTTTGTGTGAATACTCTTTTCTTGTAAATATTAAATCCTGCACTTCTGTAACATGAAGACGCACTTCTGTAAGAGAGGCAGACGCTCTTAACCAGGTTAATGGATTTAAAGTTGTATTGAAAATAATACCTTGGCTATGTTTGCAAAAAAAACCCTTTAATAACTAAATAACTAACTTTCTCATTGGATTAAACACGTAATTGTTTGGAAACATACAAACAAATCTTAATACCGTAACTCCCAAGATAACCCAAATGACATCAGTTTTTCCTCACCTCCAAGCTGATGGGGGACGTGTTGCAGATGTCAGCTGCTGCCACTACTGCCTCCTTCAAAAAGAAAGGGAAGCAAAGCGGCAGTGCAGGCAGACCCTGACCGCCGATGCCTAGTCATAAGAGGCATAAGAAAGGGATGAGGCATAAGAAAAGCCACCGTGGAATGAGTACAAATGTGAAAAAAGCCATGGGAAATAAAACGTGTGGAGCCCAAGGGGAAGGCAGCTGGTTTAGAAACTGAAGTTTCTTGATGAGTTTGATGTGTTGATGAAGAAGGAGTGACCGCTGACGCTGACTTGATTTAAATAATAGGTTTATTACAAAAGAACAGCATCAGACCAGACTTGCTATGGTTCGTCTGGGAGAGAACAAAGCCGGAAGTATTCTCTCCTGAATTGAACTAGGGAGTGTCTTTTTATGTTGGTCCAGAGACAATGTTGCCCATCTGGTTACCCTACATAGGTCACAGGTCAGCCCCTGTCCGACATACATCTAAGCACATTCCACTTCCTTTATCACCAGGACCCCTGGCAATGTGCTCTTTCTCTTGGGACCCCTGGCACCATCTGTTAGTAATTATATTATACAATGGGGACTTTCTTGGGATGCCAACCATATTCCATAACCACCTTCATATGCCCCCCTTCGAGACTACACAAAGTCTCGACAGAGAGAAGAGTAATTGAACTTATGATGTTAATTGGCTTAATAGAAATCACATACTAACAAACAAAATTATTTTAATATACCCTTCTGAACATGCTTAGTCATGGCAATACAATACATTTGTGGAGTGTGAGAGCAAAAAACCCATCTGGCAGCTTCCTTTCTTAGTTCTTTCTTCAAACAATCAAGACAGGAAAATTCTGTCACGGTCCCTGATGGACGTTACATATAAATGCATACAGCATTGGGCCTGAGGTCCCAATATATTCATTTCACCCTGTTACAGAAACCTCAAAGAAACAATAATAAATGAAAGTAATATGTTTTGCTAAAAATATCTAGTGTAGAATACATAATATTCATCAATAATACAGGTTGCATTGTAAGAACCAAACTCCAATATCATACAAACATGCATGACACATATGTATGAATTGAACTGTTACTTTTTAACACCATCAACTTTTAATGATATTTCACTCGACACTCCTGATCATGATATCCTCATTCAGGGTCAGCCGTCCATTTTCATCCTGCATTTTTGAATGTCCATGTTTGAGTGTTCAAGTCCATTAGACTGTTAGGATCTCTGGACACAGCCACCCTCAGACTGATCCTGAAAGAAAAATTCACCAGCCAGTATCTTGCACACACATCAAATACAGTATAATAATTTAACTTTTGCCTTACACTTTAACATTATTCCAATATATGATTAACATTTTCCTATTCCCCGCTTTGTCCATGCATTTTCCCAGTTAAAAATAGTATTGAGTATATGACGATATCAGATATTCAGAATAGATATTTCTCTACTAGTGTTAGCTCCTCCTCTTGTTTTTTCCTGTCAGAGACATATGTGTGTATTCTCTTATGCAGTGCAGCTATATAGTTAACATCCACTCGCATTTCATCTTCTAAAAGGGCTTAGCTTACCCAGCTTATCTCGCCTACCCGTAGCCAACTCCTGGGGTGTCATGCGCAAATCACGGAGCCCTTTTAAAAGACACACCATTAATGCCAACGGAAGCGCCTCTACCCAATTCAGACCTGTGTGCTGACAGATTTTAACAATGCGATTTTTCAGCACCCCATTCATTTTTTCACAAACACCTTGGCTTTGCGGATGATAAACAGCTCCTAGACGTTGTTTAATTCCCAATTTTTGCAGAATTCATTTTACTGTTTTATCCACAAACTCTTTCCCATTGTCTGAGGATATGCGATCTGGAAGTCCCCACCTGCTTATTACCTCACGACACAAAAACTTGGCAACTGACTGAGCATCTTTACGCTTGGTTGGACATGCCCACCGCGAAAATCTATCCACGACGACTAACATGCATCTTTTACCTCCTACTGGTATTATCATGTGAACAAAATCCACAACCAACTCACGCATAGGACATGTCGGAGTTGGAATGTGACCGGGTGGACCCTTCACACCCCTCAACATTGTTTTTAAGACAGATTGTACATCTGCCTATGACATAATCAATTTGCTCAACCAAGTACAGTGCCCAAAAACCATACTCTTTAGTGATTTTTCTCCTTACCCCCCCTTGCAACATGGACTAACCCATGTGCTTCCTGAATCATCAGACCTAGTAGCTCAGGGGGTGCTACTATTAGTCCTTCATGATTTCTCCACAGACCAGTAGAATCTTGAATGGCCCCTCAGTCCATAATTGTTTATCTATGGCTGACGCAGCTTCTTGCATTGAGATCACATCTCTGAGCGTGATTTTATCTTCCAAGTCCACTTCATGGGTGACCAGAAGAACTTTACCTGCTTTGTTTGCTCCTGTAACTGCTTTTTCAGCCTCATCAGCTGCTTTGTTACCTTGAGTGACCCTTCACATGTCCATTTTGTGTGCTGCACACTTAGCTACAGCTATTTCCTATGGCTTCATCATTGCATGCAACAATTACATTATCTGAATTAGCATGATGCTGTATCGGAGAACCATCGGTTTTCTTAAATCCTTGATTTTTCCACACTGATCCAAATAAATGACACACATTATGTGCATATGCAGAAATATGTATATATTGTCACTCGCTTGCCTTCGGCCAATAGACAAGCTTCCATCAGGCCAACATGCTCAGCAAGCTGTGCAGAAGCAGGTTGTGGTATTACTTCTGCTTTCTCAATGACAAATTCAGTTCCTTGGGCTTTGACTACTGCATGGGGGGGTGGTAGCTCAGGCGGTAGAGCTGGTGGTCTAGTGATCTAAAGGTTGCTGGTTCGATCCCAGGCTCCTCCTGCTAGCATGCTGTAGTGTCCTTGAGCAAGACACTTAACCCCTAATTGCTCCTGATGGCTGCGTCCGTCGGTGTTTGAACAATTGTAAGTCGCTTTGGATAAAAGCGTCTGCTAAATGACTAAATGTAAATGTAATAACCAGCACTCTATCTGTCTCCTAATCAATAGCAGGACCCATCGGTCCAATCCTCCACATCTGACACATGCAGTGGGAAAGCTTGCATGTCTGATCTGAGCTTTGCATGTCTCTCTTCTTCCTGAACACAATCATGTGGCTCCCCATCCTCTGGTGTTGGCAAATTCTCAGCTGGACTTACCGTGACGCACCTTACTAAGGTGACATCTTCCTGCTCTAAGAGGATAGTCTCTTAGCCTAGACATAGTCAATGTACATTTACCAGAATTCAAAATAATTCTGAGACTATGATGGGTAAGAATTGTCACTGGGTAACCCATAGTTACTGATGATGCTTTATCATACATTAGATCAACTCCCACCATTGCTCTGTAGCACCATGGTAGCACCAATTCTACTTCTGAATAGGCAGTAGAATAATACGACACAGGTTGAGGACTTGTTCCTGTTCCTGTGGGTTGACAAAGAACTGCGCATTCATATTTGCCCCCATTGGACGTAGCCACATACAGCAAAACGTTCTTAGAGTACTCTGGCAGTGCTAGCGCTGGAGCTTCTTGTAACCTCTGTTTCAGGGGTGTCAAACTCAAATATACAGTTGGCCAAAATTTAAAACTTGGACAAAGTTGCGGGCCAACATTGATATTTATTGAAAAATGGACCTAAACAAGTTCAAACAATATGGAACAAGCAAAGCTTGATATAACTTAATATTGCACACATGCTAAATTGAATTTCAAATATAAAAAAAACACATCAATGGCATTCATTTCTTAAATAAAATTTAAATAAAAATCGTATGCCTCTTTTTTTATTTGCAGCCTTCTTTAAATTTAAATTTAACAGTCATCTTCTTCCACAGGCTAATAATAAATTTAAATATAAAATTACAATAATTAACCAATTGACTAATAATAATATCCTTCAATGAACGTGCAACCATTCAAGCCCATGCCTTGGACTAGCAAGAAAAAGTGCATAAAGACAACTTTAATAGTAGCTCAGTTTGCTACATATTGATCTACTCTGTGTTTAATCCAGATACCTGGCATCTCTTCTTGGATGCTAGTTCATCAATATCTGGGCTCAGGCTCTGAGCTGAGGAAATCCTCAGGATCGAGCAAAGGTGTTCATCTGTCAGACGACTCCTGTGAGATGTTTGGTCATCTACATGGAGAAAGGTTGCTCACATAGATAAGTGCTGCCGAACATGGAGAGCATCTGAGCAGCTTGGGTGCGGAGCTGAGGCATTGTGTCAGGGATGAAATGTGGAAAATGTGCGGCACCCACAGCATCATACTGCAGCGTGTCACTACACTGGAGTTCAATCAGCTCCATTTGGAGGTTGGTAGGTATGTTTTCCACGTCAACTGCAAACGGATAACTGAGCAGTTCAAACCTACATTTCTGAACATCAAAGTCGGCAAATCGGCGGGTTTTTCAGCAAACTGTGCACATGGGAGCATGGTGGTAGAGATCTGCGTTTCAATTGTTTGGCAGCAGGGAAAATGGCCCAGGTTTCCTTGCAGCATCTGATTCTCCCACAGGCACAATTTAGTTTTAAAAGCCCTTACTGCAGCGTATATGTCTGTGATGATACGCTCCCACCCCTTGATGCTGCAGGTTCAGGCATCGTAATGGCTCGTGATGTTACACATAAAGGCCAGCTCACACAGAAACTTTTGCTCCCTGAGCTCTGCTGTGTCTTTCCCTTTGCTTTCCAGAATGGAGCTCGAAACATCTGTTCAGTACTTTTCCTCAGCTTAACCATCTCACCTCTGTGTGATAAGGCACGTCTGCCTATTCCGAACCACACTCCTCCAAAAGAGACTTGAACTGGCGGTGATTTAGACCTTTGGCTCTTTTAAAGTTAACTACTCGTGTTACTGTGGTCATAACATGTTCCATCTTTAGGGCTTTGTCACACAGTGCTTCTTGATGTACAATGCAGTGATAAACAGTTAGCTCACCCGCACAGCTCTCCTCCCGCATCTTCTCCCGTACCCTGCCCACCATTCCACTCTTTTGACCGCACATCGCTGGCGCACCATCTGTCGTTAATCCCAGGAATTTATCCCAAGTCAGCCTCATTTCAGTTACACATTTGGAAACCTCTTCAAAGATTTCCTTTCCCGTGGTTGTGCCACGCATTGATTTTAATCCCAATAGTTCCTCCGCAACACACAGATTTGAGTCCACTCCACGGATGAAGCTGCCAGCTGGGCAGTATTAGATGTGTCGCTGCTCTCATCGACAGCAAGGGAGAATGCAACGAAATGTTTTCCCTTTTCCATCAGCTGGTCATATAGATTGGTGGCAAGATCACACGTGCGATCAGCTACTGTGTTTCTGCTCAGGCTCACATTTGAAAATGCTTGCTTTTTTTCTGGGCACACAAGGTCACAAACTTTCATCATGCGCTTTTTCACAAACTCTCCCTCATTGAAGGGCCGGGCTGATTTTGGGATCTCTGCTGCCACAATAAAACTTGCCTTTACAGAAGCCTTACTTTGTGATATTACTTTTTTGAACATAGTCTGTTGTGAAACCAAACTTCTTTTCATCTCCTCTACTTTCTGGTGCCTTTGAGTCATGTCCATGTCCTTGTACTTGTCGTGGTGTTTCGTTTCATAGTGTCTTCTAATGTTGTACTCTTTGGTTATATAATTACACTGCGGGCCATATTTGGCCCGCGGGCCAGAGTTCGACACCTATGCTCTGTTTGATCGTCTCAAATTCCATATGACCTTCCCGCGTCCAGGTGAGGTTAAAATGGAGTTGAGCATTCCCAGTCTCTTTTATCATGGCACTCAAAGGCCCTGTTAGACAGGCATAATCCTCTACCCAGGCTGAAGGATATCCTGCAATGCCAAGAAATGTCATCATCTCTCTGACTGTTCTGAGCTTTGGTGTTACATGTTACATCTGCTACATCAGCTGGAAAGTCCTGCACCACTTCATTTACCGCTCTCAAATCATGTACCAGGCGATAGGATTCATCTGGTTTCTTTAGAGGCAATATAGGCGTATTGCCACTTACTGTATTACGTTTTAGGAGTCAGTTAGTCGGTCTATTAGAAAGGAATTTTCTACTTTTTATTTTATTTTATTTTTTATTTTTTCCTAGGACATATTGTATGTGACAAATAAAAAATCTTGAATCTTGAATCTTGAATCTTGCTCTGAGGATCCAAACATATTTCCACTACACCTGCTTTTAACAGTCCTTCAATTTGTGGTTCAATCCCTTTGATTGCCTCCTCCTTTAGTGGGTACTGGTTCTTCCAAGGAGGTTTGGTTCCTGGTCGCAGTTAGACTCTCACCGGTTGAGCTGACTTCACAAGTCCGATGTCAGTACTGTCATGACCACAAACATTCTGGAATTTGTTGCAGCATCTCCTCTCTCATGCTGTCTGAGTCCAATTTAGTGCTGAGCATTGACTCATGTGACATCTGTACCACTTGTGGTTGTCCTTGTCCTTGAGCTGAGATCATGATTTTTATGAACTTCTGTTCTTCCCCCATCCAGATAGCAAGATTCTCCTTTATTGGTGCAAAAATGGCTTCCTTAGCTTCTGCTATCATTTCTCCTATATGCTTCTGCTCAAATCCTTCAGCCACCATTAAAGTCACATGTAGCACACTTTTCTCAATGTCATGCTCTTTATCAAGATAATCATCAGTGTTTATATAGCTGCTCCTTTACTTCCTCATTCCACCACCAAAAATCCGGAATTGATTTACTTAAATTTGACATGAAAAGAAACATCGCCAAATTATTTTATTAACTGTAACAAGACTGGATTTCTTCTTCTCCTTTCGGCTGCTCCCGTTAGGGGGTGCCGCAGTGCATTGTCTACCTAGGATACCTTCTGTTCTGCATGTCCTCATTCACCACATCCATAAACCTTCTCTTTGGCCTTCTCTGAAGCCTCCTCTTAACCTGTAACAGTCACGAGCAAAGTGGTCTAGTTGTCCACAATTATAACACGCTCCTTGAGGCTGTTGGAAATTTCCTCCTCTACCTGTTCCTAAATTTCCTTGACATCTTCCTCTCCATATCTGTGGTTGATCAAAAACTGGCTGTGGAAAGGAGACAGTGGGGACCACAGGTGGTTGAACCTGAATCTGTCCTTGCTGTGGTTGTGGTGGTAATTGATTTGGTTGTAACTGGCTCTGCATAACCACAGCTTGTTTCCTTTCCATTTTCTTATCATCCGCCAACTGTATTTGGTTGAGTTTTCTGAGAGCCTGTTCCTCCTGGTCATGCTCCTTTTTCCGATATAGCTCCACTTGATGTGCTATGTGATCCGTATAAACACCTTTGGTCATTCTTCCAAGACCAACCACTTCTGCCAATTTGCTCCTCACTTGTAGAGACAGCCCCTTCTGTATTTTGGCTCGGAGAATTGATATCTCCATTTGATTCAAATCTCGATCATTTCCAGTGACATTTCTCCACAATTGATGAGCCCTTGACACATAAGCTCTTGAATTTTCCTGTGGGCCCAATGACTCAATAAAGATGTTGTCCGGGTGTACGTTTGTTGGAAATGCATCTCTCAATGCTCTCCACATCCAATGTCTACTTGCAGCAAACAATTGTGGATCATACACCGCAGTTGCCATGTATCTGTTAAGGCCTGCTGCCTGCAGGCTCTCCTCCATAGCTGGGACTCCAATGAGGCTAGCCAAAAGTCTCTTAATATCTCAGGCTGTGTTCCCACCAAAACCTCTTCCAGCTTTGAGATCCACGGATGAGCTCCATCTTGAAGAGTGGGTAACTTTTCAAGTATGTCTGTATTCTGCCAAGGCTTGTACTCTAAATGATCTCTTCTCCTATTTCCAGACTTCTGACTTGTTGTCTTCTTCCCAACCGGTTCCTTCTCTTTGTACTGTTGGAGCTCGGGTACATCTTTATGGTTGTTTTAGCCTTGCCCATCTCTATTATTTGCCCATCCTCATCTTTGAAGAGATAGTTGCCCTCCTGTGTAATCACTTCGAACTGGGGATAAACATCAGTGAACTTCACCTCCTTCTCATAAGGAGGGGGCTTCTTGCAGGGGATGCAGTATGTGAGAAGGGTGACTTAATCTTCTCTATCAATTTTTCTGTTTCCTTTTAATTTTTCTTTATTTCTTGTCTTCTTTGTTCTCTTTTTTCCTTTGCAGCTTCGAACCATTTCTGTCCCTCCTTTTCAAACAGGTGCAGAATGCCGAGTTATATTTGTCTTTTTTCCATGCGTCTCTTTCCTTTCTTGTCTTTCTTTTGATTTACTTTATATGTGGACACAAGCACCTACATTGTTTTAATCACATCCGGGTTAAGAGTTCCCTCAACTGGCCATGGTTGTTCAATGTAAGGCCACCGCTTGCTCCATTTTCCTGATATTTTTGCAATATCTTTAATAAGAGGATTATTCTTTCACACTTCATCAATATGAGTGATTACTTTTGTAATTTTTTAACCATTTCTTTTATTGTAAATCGAATTGATTAATTTAAAAATGATTTATAAAGCACTGTGTAATCACACTCAACCAAAAACAACTGAATTTACCAACCCCAAAGGAGACCAATAGCTTCCCACTTATGAAAGCAAATTCACTTGTTCATCATCTGATGCATCTGATCATACTCATTTATCTTAAATTATCAGAATTTATACAGCCTCAATCAAGGTAAACCATACTCAGATAATGAAACCAATATTCACAGCACTCAACCGTATTTAAATCAAATCAGCTTTTCCGCATGTGATCAATCAAATCAATAATACTCCATTAATTAGGCGAATGCCTTGACTAATCAAGGCATTCGTCCATTGCCATCAGTCCATTGCCAAGTCTCTTACTAACTAATTGCAAACGCAATATAAGAAAAATAACTACTGTAAGCCTATATGTGTAAACAAACTAAACATGTATCAATTATGTCGGTTATAACTAAATGTATACACATATAGGTAAATGCAGGTGTCTATTGAAAGAGTTTGTGGATAAAACTGCACTGGCCTGATTCAACTGGATTCAGAATTTCTATTGACTGTCATCCGCAAGCTTCCAGTGTCTGTGAAGAACTGCCAGATGTCTTGTTATCTGCCCCTTGGATGATCCAATTCAGACACATAGCATCTTCCATTCCATCTGTTTTTCCCCCAGCTTTCACTCAGCAGAGTAAAAGAGAGGAAGAAAGAAAAAACAAAAAGAACAACACAAGAGTTCAGTGTCTTAAGACCAATCAAAATTCTTATACACACTATAAAACAATTCAGTGAGACAGACATTATCAGCTTTCTTATTTCTTGTGCATTTGAAATAAAGCAATATTTACTTTTATTCATACTATGCATTCAAATGTAAAGAGTATATTCGTCAATCTGATATCACCTTCAATTCATTTTTTTTATTCTATTTATCTATTTAATTTAATTACATTTTTATTTTTTATTCTATCATACTGATAGGAAATGAGAGGAGAGGCTACTTCAGAGCCCCTCTTGTCAGGAGGAGTTAACTAATCTCCACTCTGTATGAAGCACCACCCCTTGCTCCACCTCTTAAATTGAGGCACAACGTCCAGTTTGCACTGGTCGTCAGCGAGTGAACATCCTGTTTTAGCTCCCTCAGGCCAGGCACAGAGCCAACAATCAGATCTGTTTTCTCTCACTCAGCAGCCGAAACACAAATCTATCTTCTGGCAGCCAAACCAGCTTCTCCTTCTATTTTAACAAGACATCTGCTCTTTAAACAAGACAGGACTCACAGCAAGCACTGTCATACACACACCAAGCATAAAAAGACAAAGAAAAAACCCCACACACTAATCAAACAATCCACAAATCCTACTTACAAAATCAGAACAAGACGTTTTTCTTTCTTTTTCTGAATGTGTACATGCATGTGTAAGCAAACTGTTGCTGGTTGGCTTTACTCCTTCTCATAAGGCTCATAATTTTATCAAATGTATAAACGTCCTGTAGAAAGGCTCATTCTTTTTATCAAATGTACAAAACGTCCTGAAAGAAAGGCTCATACTTTTTTATCAAATGTACAAAACGTCCTTCAAGAAAGGCTCATAGGTTTAATCAATTGTACAAACGTCCTTGAAAAAGGCTCATATATATTTTATCACTAAAGAGGCAAAATGTCTTTCTTTATGTATTAATCAAACCACTCACCACCTATGTATACCTATTACATAACACATATGATCTATATATCATTTATACATATACACGAACAATACACAAATCTCTTCACACATCTTTAGCCGCGGCACACACACACATACACACACCCACCCACCCAAAAAAAGGAAAAAGGAAAAGACATGTCTGTCCAGCAGCACATCTGATTCTCCAAAGACTTCAAACAGCACTTAACTTTCTATTTTAACGTCGACTCATTTATGCTTTTCTAATTTCATTAAAATTTTCACTTTGGCCAAACTTTTAACAAATCTTTTTAATCAGATTCTTTCAGCTTTCAGCTCTTTCAGTTCAATGTGCACTCATTCTCCTAGGCTGGTTCAGCCCTGATTTTCCCCATTTTTTCTCAAACTTTATTTTTCATCTTTTAAGCCTTTAACTTGTAACTCTTTTTACTTTACTTTTCATCTTTTTCATCTTACTTTAGGCTTTTAACTTTTATCTCTTTTTCACTTTTCATCTTTTTCATCTTAATTTAGGCTTTTAACTTTTATCTCTTTTTCACTTTTCATCTTTTTCATCTTAATTTCGGCTTTTTACTCTTATCTCTTTTTCACTTTTCATCTTTTTCATCTTAATATATATCATTTTATATTTAGCCAATTCCCCTGGCCAGGGTTATTTCCACTCTGTTTTTCTTACACAGATTCGACTATACTATATTATCATACAGCTAACTTTCACACAGCATTTAATGTACACATGTCTTACCATTAAGAAGATACGGGCCCTGTCTTCATTAATCTTGCATGGTTATTTAAATAACTTTTGGCTACTAGTTCTGCCATTCTACAATTACGTTTTACTTAAACTTTCTCCACATCTTTAAGCCTTTAACCTTTACTTTTAACTTACGTAATCTTTTATTTCTTTCGTCTTTCTGTATTTCAACTTAATTCTCTTTTTCTTCACTTATTCTCTTATTCCCCTTATTTACGTCTTTTACAACTTAATAAACGCCAATTTAGACGGAAACTCACTTCACACATCAACACATCATCTCCATCTCCGCACAATCTCCTCTTGTCAGTGCAGCCTATCTGCGCTAAACACCACCGCTTCAAAAACCACACACAGCTCAATTTGTGAGAGAACCCTGAGGTATTAAAGTGGTAATTCGCTGGAGCGGTCAGCATCGGCAGGTGAGTGACCAGAGCTGTAAAAAGTTAACTTTACTGTACTGATTGAATAGGCATTCAAACTACTACAGAAGAGTATTTGTTGGATATAAATTCATGTGAATTTATTTTACTTTGATAGAAATGGGTATCCATATATTTATTGTATGATGTTACAGACCAATCTATATGTTATATATCTATATCTGACTTTTCTGTGACCATTATCCAAAACTAAAAATGTGTTTGCAGATGAAGAGCACATTTAATAAAAAACATTTTTCAAACCTGCCAGTATGCTGGGCATACAGTACCACACAGAGTATTTGTATGCAACTACATCCAGGACAGTTAGTCTGCAAGTGGAGTTTAACTTCTCAACCTGCAATGCCAATTGTATTCATTCTTTAATCATCAAGAACTGCTTGCAACAACTCTGTCCTGTGGATGACCTGTGGGATGACAAGAGCACAGCTTTTTGTGACACAGAACCACCACCAATCCCCCTCTTTGAAGAACAATTTTACCATGTTTTGGTCTTTAAACAACTAATTGCTACTTCAAGAGTGGGAGAATCACCATGGATGAGACTGATAAACATAGAGCCAAACACCATGTACATGGAAAAACACAACCATATAAACGTCAGCAGATGCTGGTGGTGTGTGTGTCCCTGTGATGAGTCCGCCTGTATGTGTGTGTGTGTGTGTGTGCGCGCGTGTGTGTGTGAGTGTGTGGGAAAAGGCCCGGAGCCACCACTGAGTCCCACGGCCCTATAGACACCCTGCGGCAGCAGGAAAACCCCAAGCACCCTGCCAAGGAGCCAAAGAAGACCCCCCAACCCCCAGTAAAGCCAGAAGCAACGCCCGGCCCCGTGGTGCATGAACCAGTCCTAGAGAGCGCAAGGGGACCCTGCATCCCTGAGGCGCAAACATACAACCCACCCCCACGCGCAGGCACAAGACACAGACGCAGCCACAGCCGCAGGCGCCCTGGCCGCAGCTAGGCACGGACCACCGTGGCACGGTGGCGCAGTGCATTGCACTGCTGCCTCACAGCAAGAAGGTCCTGGGTTTGATTCCCGCCTGGGGCGCTGTTGGCACCGTGCTCCGGCGGGTTATCTCCCGAATAGGAGCCTTTCTGTGTGGAGTTTGCATGTTCTCCCCGTGCTCACATGGGGTTTCCTCCACCTCACGTCAGTAAGGACCCCCACCAAAAAAAACATGCACCCATCATTGTCTGACCAGCAATGGACATTTATCTCCTGGTCCCCGGGCGCGTCTACGTATGCTGCCCACTGCTCCTGGCTGTGCCCCCAGAGGAAGGACAAGCCAGGATGGGTCAAAAGCAGAGAATCCATTTCACCGGCCACCATCAAAAGCATGTGCATGCATGTGTGTGTGTGTGCAAGCATGTGTTATAGTGTGGTGTGTTGTGTGATAAATAAAGACTGTTTTTTCTTCTTTCTTTCACAGATATGTAGGCCCTACACCACCCGGGGCACTTGCTGCAGAGAAGCCAAGCAGCAGGAGCAAAGGCCCTACACCCAAACCCACACCTACGACAGCAAGTAGACTCCAAGGGGCCCTGGAGCCACCTGCAGCCCTGCAAGGTCGAAGCACGCCAAAAACTAACTAGCACCATGAGCAAGCTTCCAGGAACTGAACACATCTGGCAGGGGCCACACCCAGTCACCCCCAGCCAACCACACCCCCACACCAACCTACCAGCGCCCCGCTATTGTGGTTAAAAAAAGGTCCAGACGTTTCTAACTTATGTTATCTAATGTTTGCATCTGTAGTAGTGGAGTGGAGGCATGCATTAGAGAGAAGAGGAATGAAAGTCAGCAGGAGTAAGACAGAATACATGTGCCTGAAATTGAGGAAGGGTGGCGAAAAAAGCTGAGAATGCAAGGAGTGGAGAAGACGGATGAGTTCAAGCACTTAGGGTCGACCACACAAAGCAGTGGAGAGTGCGGGAGAGAGGTGAAGAAGAGAGTACAGGCAGGGTGGAGTGGGTGGAGAAGAGTGTCCGGAGTGATCTGTGACAGAAGGGTTCCAACAAGAGTTCAAGGGGAAGGTCTACAGGACAGTAGCGAGACCAGCTATGTCTACGGTTTAGAGGCGGTGACACTGATAAAAAGGCAGGTGGCTGAACTGGAGATGGCATAGTTGAGGATGTTGAGATTTTCATTGGGAGTGACAAGGATGGACAGGATTAAGAATGAGTACATTAGAGGGACAGCTCAGGTTGGACAATTCGGTCTAAAAGTGAAAGAGGTGAGATTGAGATGGTTTGGACACATGTGTAGGAGAGATGAGAGTTACATTGGGCGCTGCCAAGCAAGAGGCAAAGAGGAAGGCTAAAGAGAAGGATTATGGATGTGGTGAGGGAGGACATGCAGGTGGTTGGTGTAAGAGAGGAAGATGCGCAGAACAGAAGGTATTGGAGGTGGATGATCCGCTGTGGACACCTAACGGGAGAAGTCTCGATTTTTGTCAAAGTCCCGAGTTTGGCTAATTTATTCTCAGTGTCGATTATTTTCGAAACCTCAATTTTTTTCAAATTCCCGAATTTGTCTGATATATTCTAAGTGTTGAATTGTCTCTAGGTGTCAATTTTTTGTTCGGTCTAAAATTTGATCAAAGTCCAGAGTTTGGCTTAATTTTTTCTAAGTGTTGAATTTTTGAAGTCTCAAGTTTTTTCTCAGTCCTGAATCTTTTCAAATTCCAGAATTTGGCCTATACAATTCTAAGTGTCTAAATTTTACGAAGTCCAAAGTTTGGCAAAGTCCCAAGTTTGGCTGATTAATGTCGATTTTTTTCCAGGTGTGCAATTTTTTTCCAGTCTCATTTTTTTGAAGTGTCCAATTTGTTCAAAGTCCCAAGATTGACTGATTTGTTCGAAGTGTCGATTTCTCTCTATGTTTCGATTATTTTCAAAGTCCCAAGTTTAGCTGATTTGTTCTCAGTGTCAATTTCATTCAAAGTCTCGAATTTGTTCGAAGTCCCAAAATTCGCTGATTTATTCAAAGTGTTGATTTTTTCTATGTCTCAAATTTTATTAAAGTCCCAAGTTTGGCTGATTTATACTAAATGTCTATTTGTTTCAGTGTGTTGATTTTTTTCAAAGTGTTGAATCTGTTCAAAGTCCCACGATTGACGGATTTATTCCAAGTGTCAAACTTTTATCAAAATGTGAAATCTTTTCCATGTGCCGATTTTTTCGAGGTTCTATTTTTTTTCAAAGTCCCGAAGCAGACTATTGGCAGATTCATTCTAATTGTACGTTTTTTTCAATGTGTCGATTGTTTTCTTAGTCTCATTTTTTTTCAAATTCCCGAATTTTGCTGAAATATGCTAAGTGTTTAATTTTTTCCAGGTGGTGATATTTTGCTAGGTCTCAAATTTGATCAAAGTCCAAGTTTGGCTGATTTATTCTAAGTGTCTATTTTTATCCAAGTGTCAAGTTATTTCTATGTCCTGAATTTGTTTAAATTCCTGAATTTGGCCCATTTATTCTAAGTCCCAAATTTTTTCAAAGTCCCAAGTTGGGCTGATTTATTTTTAGTTTTGATTTTCATCTAAGTGTCAGATATTCGCTAAGTTTCGATTTCTTTCTAAGTCTTAATTTTTTTCAAATTCCAGAATTTGGCTGATATATTCTAAATGTTAAATTTTTCCAGGTGTCGATTTTTTTGAAAGTGTTGAATTTGATCAAAGTCCCGAATTTGGCAGATTCGTTCTAAGTGTCAAATTTTTTCTAAGTGTCAATTTTTTTGTGAGTCTCGAGTTTTTTCAAAGTCCTGAGTTCTAATTTGAGAGCTAATTTGTTCTAAGTGTCGATTTCTTTCGAAGTCTCAAATTCCTTCAAAGTCACGAGTTTGGCTGATTTATTCTAGGTGTCGATTTGTATCTAAGTGTCTAATTTTTTCCAAGCATGGATTTTTTTTGATTTTGCTGATTTATTCTAAGTCTCTAATTTGAGTGTCAAACTTTTATGAAGTCCCAAATTTTTTCATTGTCCCAGGTTTGGCTGATTTATTCCAAGTACTTATTTTTATCTTGGTGTCAAATATTTGCCAATTGTCAATTTCTTTCTGGGTCTCAAATTTGTTCAAAGTCCCAAGTTCTGCAGATTTATTCTAAGTGTCGATTGTTTATTGAAGTGTAAAAAAACGAAGTGCCGAATTTTTTCAAGGTTTCAATTAATTTCAAGAGTCCCTAATTTGGCAGATTCGTTCTAACTGGTAATTTGTCAATTTTTTGTCAATTTTTTTCTAACTGTCGATTTCCTTTTTAGTCTCGACTTTTTTCAATGTCCCGAGTTTGGTGGATTTATTCTAAGCGTTGTTTTTTTTTCAAAGTGTTGAATTTTTTCAAAGTCCCGAGTTTGGCTAATTTATTCTAAGTGTCAATTTTTATCTAAGTGTCGATTTTTTTTAAGTATAGATTATTTTCTAAGTCTCTAATTTTTTCAAATTCCCGAATTTGGCATATTTTTTCTAACTGTCGATTTTAATCTAACTGTTGACTTTGTTCTTCAGTGTCCAGTGTTTTGTGAGTATTGAATTTTGTTAATTTCCCAAGTTTGGCTAATTTATTCAAAGTGTAGATTTTTTCCAAGTCTCAAATTTTATCAAGGTTCCGAGTCTGGCTGATTTATACTGTCAATTTTTTTCCATGTGTATATTTTTTTCAAGGTTCTAGTTTTTTTCAAAGTCCCGAATTTGGCAGATCCATTCTAATAGTCAATTTTTTTCCAAGTGTCTATGTGTATAATTTCCCCTAAGTTGCGATTTTTAGCCAAAATCCCAAATTTTTTTCAAAGTCCCGAGTTGACTAATTATTTCAACGTGTCGATTTCGTTATAAGTCTTGAATTTGTTCCAAATCCCGAGCTTGGCTGATTTATTATAAGTGCTGATTTAGTCTAAGTCTAATTTATTTCAAAGTCCCAAATTAGGCTGATTAATTCTAAGTTTCAAATATTTTTCAAGGGTCAATTTTCTTTCTAAGTCTCGAATTTTTTCAAAGTCCCCAGTTTTGCTGATTCATGCTAAAAATTAATTTCCTTCCAAGTGTCCATTTTTCTCCAAGTCTCGATTTTTGTCAAAGATTATTTTGTGAGTCTCGAATTTGCTCAAAGATTTATGATGATTTATGCTAAGTGTCGATTTTTCTCTAATCTTCGAATTATTCAAAGTCCTGAGTTTGGCTGATTTATTATAAGTGCTGAATTTTCCCTTATTGTCGATTTTTTTGTCGAGTGTGGAATAAGTTCAAAGTCCTGAGTTTGGCTGATTTATTGAAAGTGTTGATTCCTTTCTAAGTCTCAAACTGGTTTCAAGTCCTGGGTTTGGCTGATTTATTATAAGTGTTGATTTAGTCTTATGAAGTGTTGAATTTTACCTAATTGTCAATTATGTTGTGAGTCCCTAATTTGTTCAAAGTCCTGAGTTTGCCTGATCAATTCAAAGTTTCGATTTTTTTTTCCAAGTGTGGAATCTTTTCTAAGTCTCGATTTTTTTCAAAGTCCTTCTTTTGGCTGATTTATTTTAAGTGTTGATTTAGTCTAAGTGTCGAATTTTACCCAAGTGTCGATTTTTTTGTGAGTCTTGAATTAGGTCAAAGTACAAAGTAAGGCCAAAGTCCCGAGTTTGAGTTTCTAAGTCCCCAGTTTCGCTGATTTATTTTAAGTGTCGATTTTTATCTAAATGTCAAATTTCTTCTGAGGTTTGATTTCTCTTGAAGTCTCGAATTTTTTAGTCTAAGTGTCGAATTTTCCCCAAGTGTCTATATTTTTAAGTCTTGAATTAGGTCAAAGTACGAAGTTTTGCTGATTTATTTTAAGTGTTGATTTTTATTTAAGTGTTGAATTTTTTCCCAAGTTCTACTGATAAATGCTAGGTGTCGATTTCTTTCTAAGTGTCAATTTTTTGCGAAGTCTCGAATAAGTTAAAAGTCCAGAGTTTGCCTGATTTATTCAAAGTGTCGATTCCTGTCTAAGTCTCAAATTTGTTCCAAGTCCAGAGTTTGGCTGATTTATTATAAGTTCTGATTTATTCTGGTGTTTGGAGTCTGGTGAAGTGTTGAATTTTACCTAATTGTCGATTTTTTTGTGAGTCTCGAATTCGTTCAAAACCGTCAAAAGTTCTCATAACTCGACAAATACATGTTAGATGGGCCTAAAACAGTTTCACAAACAACACTTGAGGAGCACATACTAGTTTATCATAGTATTTATACTGTTTGACACTGTCACACAGAGTAATGACTGAAGCTTTTAACCTATCCACCTTTTCAACGTTTAAATCGGCTGAAAATGCGTTTTTTCCCACATGTGCACCCTTTGATGAAAATGATCATAACTCCACAAATACATGTTAGATGGGCCTAGAACTCTGTGAGAAACACTTAACAAGCACATAATAGTTCCTAATAATAATTAAACCCCTATGGTTTACTGCAGCATTCTCAATCATTCACCTAAAAAGAGACAATGTTTCTGTAATTCAGATGGAGAGCAAACCGTCCAAAGTTCTGAAAATGCTCATACTCGACAAATACATGTTTGACCCTTTGTCTGACCCTGTCACACAGAGTAATTAGTGAAGATTTTATTCTTTATTTATTTATTTTTAACCTGTCCTGTCAGCATGCTAGGAATACAACAAAGAGTATTTGTATGCCATTGTATCTAGGACAGAGTTAGTCTGCAAGTGGAGTTCAAGTTCTCAACCTGCAATGCAACACTTTATTCATTCTTAATCATCAAGAATTGCTGCAATAACTCTGTCCCGTGGATGATCCTTAGGATGACAAGAGCACAGTTTTTGGTCACAATGAACCAACCCCAACCCCCCTATTTGGAAAACTATTTATCATGTTGTTAACCCTAACCCATGTTTGGGTCTATAAACTGATCACTACTCCAAGAGGGGGAAATCACCACCCGTGACATAATTAAACAGAGAACCAAACAACATTTTCACAAAAAAATAAACATTGGATGACAAGATGTCATGAAACACAATTGATTAGGTCCAGGAAAACCGGAATGACAATTGGTCATATGGTCTCTTCCTGTCATAGTTATGGCAGTAAATGAGGGAGAAAAGGAGAGGAATGCAACCAGGCGGGTGCTGGGGTGCATTCGAAGCAGGTGTGGTGGGGTGTGCGTGTGTGTGTGTGATGGGACCACCTGTCTGTGTGTGTGTGTGTGTGCGTGTGTGTGTAAGGTGTCCACCGGTGAGTATACATGACTTATCCCATTTGGTACTGGTGTAGAAGTCGGTATTATGTCGTGGCGCCTCCAAGCAGTGGAAAGGGCACCGAAGCCCCCCAAGCTCCGCAGCCGCGTTGACACCATACGGCTGCAGGAAAGCCCCGAGCACCCTGCCCTGCGGCCACAGAAGACCCCCGGGCCCCCAGAGAAGCCAGATAGCCGTGGAGCAACCCCCACACCCGGCACAGAGGAGCATAACCCAGTTCCAGGCGGCACGAGGAGACCCCGCACCCCAGGGGCGGACTCATACAACCCACCCCAACGTGCAGACACAAGCCACAGCTGCAGGCACAGAACCCCAGCCGCGCCCATCCCCGACACCAGACCGACACCCTGCCCGAACCGCCCGCCCCATCGGGCGAGGCAATGGGACACCCACGCCCAACATAAGGGCGAGGCCCACCCCACCGCAGCCGACCACATGCCCCAACCGGTGTGAGAGTCGAGTGCCCAACCATGTAGCAAAGTGTGCTCAGCACGGGGCACCTTGATGTTGAGAGCAATGATGTCAGAACACCCAGTGCCCAAGGAACCCTCAGACACCTCGGAACCCAGAGGCTCCACGGAACTCGTGGGCCCAAACAGATAGCCAGGCTTGGAGTATCGGGCAGAAGGCCTGGACCGCAGTGGCAGTACAACTTTGACTGCGCAAAGCAAGCTTGGCAACTCATCCAGCAGGTCCTTCAAGTCAGCCAACAAGTCCATTAAGTCGGGCCAATAACTCCTTTAAATTGGCCAGCAGGTCCATCAAGTCCAGCGGGTGAAACGTCAGTGCGATCGCAGTGGCCCGCACAAGAGCCGCAGTTGCACGTATGGAGGCCGTGCACTGAGGGAAAAATGCACATGATCAACTATTTGAAAGATGTTTTACATGTTTTATACAGGACAATAGCCTTTTGTATGTTATGTAGTTATAAAAGTCATTGTCTATGGGTTTTAATGAATCACTCAGAGTTAATATAAAGAGATTGTTCCGTCTAAAAAATTCCAGTTGTCGTATTGGAAAAACCAGACCACATTTCATCCTCACTTAACTTTGTGTGGAGATAAGGATAAGGACAAGGGGGGCTTAAAAGAGCGTTGTGTGTTTGTTTTATGGTACAGTAGAATTGTGTCTGTGACCGGAGTTTGAATGTTAAATCACTGTTTAGGGGTAACACCCAGGGATATGACAGGGGGTAACAGTGTTGTAAATGACACCTGACCAATGGCACACAATCTCTCTTTAGTATAAAGCCCTCTTCGTCAGTAATAGGTGTAGACTGATCAGAACACTGCTCTGAAGCATGACTGCATCTTTCTCTTTATTCTGCAGAATAAATATCTTTAATACTCTCAGTTTTGTTGTGATGCCCGGCCAGCCGTCTCTCCTCCCGACTAGCTCAACACCTTCTACGCACGGCTTGAGACGAGCAACACCATCCCGTCTGCAAGGCTAGCAGAGCACCAGGATGACTGTTCCTGTCTACGGCTGACGTGAGGAGATCACTTAAAAGAGTAAACCCACGGAAGTCTCCAGGGCCTGATGGTATTCCAGGCCACGTCCTCAGAGCGTGCACTGACCAGCTGGCAGAGGTATTCACCTGCATATTCAACCTCTCCCTCATCCAGTCTACAGTCCCCACCTGCTTCAAACAGACAACCATTGTCCCGGTACCAAAGAAACAATCCGTCACATGCCTCTACCATCATGAAGTGCTTCGAGCGGCTAGTCAGAACCCACATCTGCTCCTCACTTCCTGACACCCTGGACCCCTTCAAATTGCATATCGCCCGAACAGATCGACGGATGACGCCATCGCCTGGCAGTGCACACCACCCTCTCCCACCTGGACAAGAGCAACACATACGTGAGGATGCTGTTTGTAGATTACAGCTCAGCATTCAACACAATTGTGCCCGCTAAGCTTGTTCAAGCAAGCTCAGGATCCTGGGTCTTAACACCTTCCTCTGTAACTGGATCCTGGACTTCTGGCAGACCCCAGGTGGTAAGAATGGGAAACGTCTCCTCATCTGTACTGACCCTGAGCACAGGAGCCCCACAGGGCTACATGCTCAGTCACCTCCTGTATGCCCTGTTCACACATGACTGTGTTGCCAAGCGCAGCACCAACACCATCCTGAAGTTTACAGACAACGCCACCATCCTAGGTCTCATCTCCAACAACAATGAGTCCTCCTACAGAGAGGAGGTCAGCGTCATGGCAACATGGTACTTGGATAACAACCTCTCTCTCAACGTCTGCAAGACTAAAGAGATGATGGTGGACTACAGGAAACGACAGCGGGGGGGCACGCCCCCATCCACATCGATGGAGCTGAAGTGGAGAGAGTCTCCTGCTTCAAGCTTGGTGTGTCCATCAGTGATGACTTCTCCTGGTCCAGGCAATTGGACAAACTGCCCAAAAGCGCCTATTCTTCCTGAGGAGACTCAAGAAGTTTGGCATCTCTGTCAGGACTCTCACCAGCTTCTACCGATGCACCATTGAGAGCATTCTCACTGGCTGCATCACCGCCTGGTACGGCAGCTGCTCCACTGCCGATCGCAAGGCGCTCCAGAGGGTGGTGAAGACATCGGAGCGCATCATTGGTTGACACCTCGCATCTGTGCAAGGCATCTACCGCACACAATGCCTTAGGAAGGCACGGAAAATCATAAAGGACTACAGCCACCCAGGCTACGGACTGTTCACGCTGCTGCCATTTGTTAAACGTTACCGGAACATCCGGGCACGGACTACTAGACTCACGAACAGTTTTTACCCTCAGGCCATCAGGCTTCTCAACCTCTGTAGTCAGCTATGTTAATTAAATGTACATCACCACAACTACATGTACATATCCACCAGCACTCCTTCACTTTATATTTATATTCATATCTTGTGCAATAGACTGACCTATTTGTTTTGGAACTGCTACAATGTTCCAATTATTTTAGTTTCTGTTTTAGGATTATTTTTCTTATTTTCATTTTATGTACATACACTGCGACGTCTTGCCCGTATTTGTAACATCGACTCTTACTTTTTTTTATATTCGACCCTTATTTTATTAAAAAAAAAATATATATTATTTTTTGCCTTGTTATTTTATCTTTTTATGTCCACTACGCAGTTGTTGCCTGTCATGCCCCAAGAATTTCATTGTACCGAATGACCTTGTGTTGTACTGTACACTTGACAAATAAAACACTTTGAAAATTAGTTGTGTTTAGCAGACTGAATTCAAATCTAATTGCATTTAACTGCCAGTTAACAAAAGTAGTCCATGCTGAAGTAGTATGAATAGATATTGAACAGTTTGAAAGGTTTGATTGTGTGTCGAGAAATGATTGGTGTGGTGAGTTGCTGCAGATTTTAAGTTGCTGGAAAAATAATCTGGTGGTTTATAAATGCGACTTTTGTAAGGTGACCAGTATGGTGAGTTTTTGTTCTAGAGCTATAGTTTGTGCTTTTTTAATAGATTTTATCACAAAGAATTCCAAATTGATAAAAGCTGCAAGCAGCGATGACAGGGTCCTCAAAGTGCAAGTGTCAGCGGGACCGTATATATTGGATTGAAGGGGTCTGCGAAATTACGGAGCATGAAAATGACCAAAAAGTGACAAAAAAGTGGCTGTTTTCCAGCATGAAATTTAAGGCTGTGCCACGCCCACACCATGTGAGGAAAACAAATCTTTTAATTAGTGTTAATAGTGAATCAAAAGTACAAAGCTTGAAAATGACCAAAAAGTGACTTTAATCTTCGGACTTTAATCCAATATGGCTGACATTGGACCATGGCAATCGGAACATGCTGACATGGCATGTCATCCTGTTGTGTTGTTTTGGTCATGGTGGCAATATATATATTTTTTAAGTCGAGTGATGTTATATGTGTACCGAATTTCGTCAGTGTTCGAGGAAAAAAGTGAATAGGTTTTTTTTAGGATCTTCTTTATTTTTTCTAGGGCGCGTAGGCGACCATTTTGACACATCCATGCACGGGACCCATAGAGTATGAAATGACACACCGGGCTTGAGGAGTGTGCAAAGTTTCGTGATTTTTCGAGTTTCAAAAGTCACGTTAACACAGTCTTTTCTCAAACATGAAATTTAACGTGTTGCCACGCTCACATTGTGTGACGAAAACAAAATGTTTTCATACATTTTAATCCTGAAGGTGTCTTGTAGACCCTCACCAACTTTGAAGTTGATCTGATGAATCCCCTAGGAGGAGTTTTGCGAAATACAAGCATAAAAAGTACCTTAAATATCATGAAAACACAACTTTTTTTAGAACATGAAACTCAACACGTTGCCATGCCCACACGTGACGAAAACAAAATATTTGAATAACTTTCAACCGTGAAGGTGTCTTGTAGACACTCAAGGTTGAAGCCAAACGAATATATTGCCTCGGAGGAGTTTGCCAAAGTACAAAGCATGAAAATGACCAAAAAGTGACTAAAATTAGACATTAAATCCAATATGGCCGACTTCCTATTGGTTGGGTGTTGATCATGGCGGCAATATAGTTTTTTTTAAGTCTAGTGATGTTACATTCTCTCTCTCGGTCGTCCACAGACGAGCTTCCATCGGAGTCTCCAATCCTTCCGGTTCTCCATACACCCGGCCAGCTCCGAAGAGCTTTCAGCTCCCGCATCCTTCTTCAAGACATCCACATACGTTAGAGCTGAACGTCCTCGCGATCGATGCCCGTGCGTTGGTTCCCATAGGACCAGCCTGCTGGCCGGGAGCTCCCGATGTCTGTGGCAGTGGCCGGCCAGCCTCATCCTCCTAGATGCTACCTTCTTGCTGAGCCTTGGCAGTTGCCGGTACAGGTCCTGGTTTTTTAATGTGGATGTTCTGGTCCACATTCAGAACAGCTCATAGCATTCTGGTGTAGCACCCATCCAGGGACTTCTGCAGGGTGGGTGTCAGGGTCCAGCTTTCGCAGCCATACAGGAGGACAGACTCCACAGTGGCGTGGAATAGGCTCAGCTTTATGTGTCGAGGGAGATTCGAGCACCACACTCTTGACATACCGTTCAGGGCCCTCCACGCTAGTGCCTTCCTGACCTTAAGGTCCTGTTCTGTGGAGTTCACTCAGGAACCCAAGTATTTGAAGTCATTGACCTCTCGCAGAGCGTTGCCATCTGATGTTGTAATCGGAAGTTATAGGTGATTACCTCAGTCTTCTTTGCATATCTGCTTTACATTAGTATACCCAATTTCATGATAAAAAGTGAATAGGTTTTATGTTTTGAAATTTTCAACAGGGCGTGTTCGGCCATGTTACCACGCCCATGCACCGAACCCATAGAATATTAATTGCCACACTGGGACCGAAATATCTGTGGGCCCCCCACCATCCCTGGCACCCAGGGCACCCACACCGACCCACCCCGGGAAATCCCCAGTGCTCAATGTGTTCTATTGGTAATTGCAGTTAAAATTGTGGGGTGTGGGGGTGAGAGTCCTTCAGGCAAGTTGAACCCGAATCACTCAAACTGCTTCAGCCCCGCAGACCCTGGTCTGGAGTTGTGTTGTTTGGCGTAGGATTGGTGTGCGAGTGTATGTTTTCCAAGCAAATATAAGTGGGTTTAAAATTTCGGGACGGACGAGAAGCACACTGGGGCAGGAGTGTGACAGGCAAGGTGGCAGCTGCCTGCCACATCCCTATCCACATAGCTCGCACCCATCCTCCTGGGCCTATTGTGTGGTGTATGTACTGAGTATGAGTTTTGGCACTGGGAGAGAAAGGCGAAGTGCGACCAGATCGATGCAGTGGCAGAGCAGGCCGGGGAGCAGCGCTCCACCCCCGACCTGACCGCACCCTAGCACACCCACCTCCGATACCTGGTGGCACGTTACCTACAGCAATCAGCCACAGGCGCAGAGCGGCTCGCCATGCGCCTCCGCCATGCCAGGCAGCTCTGCGCTCCCATGAGGGCCATAGTCAGCCCCCAGCCGCTTAGCATGCGGACCACAGAACAGAGGGTGGCAGACCACCTACAGCCCGAGCCCCCAGTGACGAGCGCCCTGTGCACTAAGACTGCCAGAGAACAGGTGTCCCGGCAGCCCATTGTGACGACAGCTCCCCAACAAAGGAGGCCACATGGTGAGCCCCACTCCGAGCACACCCAGCCAGGTTCGGGCCCCCGGCCGACAGGACCAGATGGAACGCCTAACCAAATCAGTAATACTGTTTTCTTGGCAATTGTTAAGGCCATCAAAATGGGTTAGTGGTGTTTAAGTGGTGGGTCAACTGAAGGTTGGTCACCGAGAAGACGTATAGACGGGAAGACTGGAATGCTGCGACCCAGAAGGGTTGATAGCTTCTTGGTGATGTTGGTCCAGAATGCTGGGATAGGTGGGCAGAGCCAGAAGACCGGAAAGTAGTCATCTCTGGTATTAAGGGAACAGTGAGAGCAAATGTCTTCATCCACAAAACCCATTTTGGACATTTTGTGTTCCGTGATATGAGCTCTGACTAGAATCTTACAATGGATGAGTTGCATTTTGGAGTTGCGGGTCATAGAAAAATAGAAAAGGCAAATAAGCTTCCACAGGTTGATAGGTCTCTTTCACATTCCATTGTAGGTAAAGATAAAGTGTCATCTGTTTTTAATAAAAGTTTGTATATTCTGGAAAATTGATTTTTTTAAGTGACCCATATGGGTGAGATGTTCAATCATTGGAGGTGGTTCTAGGATTTTGTTCGTCAATTTGATTTAAATTTTTAGAGACTGCTGTTATTGAAGGAATTGAAGGAAGCTGTGGCCACTGATATTATACCTTTGGGTTAAAGTTGGGAAGGATGTAAGAAGTTTTCAGAAATTGTTTTCAAAAATGTGTTCCCAATGAGTAATTCCTTGTCTTTTCCCAGACCTAAAGATTATTGGTCTGTTGTCAACCAGAAAATCTGCATTGTGCCAGATTAGCGTGAATTTGTTTGGAGATAGAGTGTGACCACTGAGTTTGGGGAATTTCCACCAGGCTGACAGAGTTGTTGCAATAAATGGATTTTTAAAGCAATTATGTTTCCTTATTGATTAAGTAAGGAATGGTAGATCAGATATGATAACTCCTGACATTCTGTTTGTTGAATGTCTCGCCATCCATGGCCCAATTGTTATTCTGGTTATAACCATTTCATTATAAATTGAAGATGTTTCACTAGTTAGTAGTAACTAAAGTTTGAGGTTGCTAGGCCAGTCTTTGTTTTTCTGTAGTGTTACTAGTTTAATACTCAGTTTCTTGTATTTCCAATAAAATGTATTGACTACTGAGTCTAGAGTATTAAACCAATGTACCAAGGTTGCACTGGGGTCATTGAAAATATATAGTTTATTTTTGGAAGTATATTCATTTTCACTGCTGCCATCCTACCAATTAGTGAGATGGGTAGGTTGTTCCCTCGAATGAGGTCGTCTTCAATGTATTTGAGCAATGGAGTAAAGTTAAGGGTAAACAAATCTGACAGATTGGTGGAGATATCAATACCAAGGGATCTAATATTGCCCGTTGTGATGGTTAAGGGAAGTTTCTGGGTTGCTGCATTGCAGTCCCCCTCACTGAGTGGTAAGACTGTGGTTTTAGTCCAACTTATTGAATAGTCTGAAATAGCTGAGAATTTAGATATAGATTTAACACCTCCAGTAGGAATGATATTGGGTTCCGTACCAGACTAAATATGTTATTGATGTCTTGTGGGGGGTGTATGTTATCCTACCCTGTGGATCTTTGATTGCACAAGTGTTTTTTCTCAATCGCATTTCAATTGATTGGCAAGAAATTTACCTGATTTGTCAATGAATTCAAAATAATTTGCTCTTCTTTGATGCATGAGGAATTGTGTCTTTTGATGGCTGATATTACTAATTTGAGATGTAATTTCGCGGAGCTCTGTGTTCGGATTTGCTCAGTGTTCGGTTTTACTCAGTGAGGGTTATAAGCTATGATAATTTTCATCATAGTGTGCACACATGGGAAAAATGCATTTTCAGCCATTTTAAACACTGAAAAGGGGGTTAGGTTAAAAGCCTCAGTCATTACTCTGTGTGACAGTGTTAGACAGTATAAATGCTATTATAAACTAATATGTGCTGGTAAAGTATTGTTTGTCACACAGTTTTAAGCCTAACATGTATTTCTCGTGTTATGAAAATTTTCATCAAAGTGTGCACATGTGGGAAAAAACTAATTTTCAGCCGATTTAAAGGCTGAAAAGGCAGTTAGATTAAGAGCATCAGTCATTAATCTGTGTGACAGGGTCAGACAGTATAAAAACTATTATAAACTACTATGTGCTGGTAAATGTCATTTGTCACACAGTTTGAGGCCCATCTAACATGTATTTCTCGTGTTTTGATAATTATTTAATCAAAGTGTGCACACATGGGAAAAAACAAATTTTCAGCCGATTTAAAGGCTGAAAGGGCCGTTAGGTTAAAAGCATCAGTTATGACTGTGTGACAGGGTCAGACAGTATAAATACTATGATAAACTAGTATGTGTTGGTAAAGTGTTATATGTCATACAGTGTTAGGCCCATCTAACATGTATTTTTCGAGTTCTGATCATTTTCATCAAAGTGTGCACAGATGGGAAAAAACGCATTTTCAGCCGATTCAAACGCTGAAAAGGCGGTTAGGTTAAAAGCTTTAGTCATTACTCTTTGTGACAGGGTCCGACAGTATAAATACTATTATAAACTAGTATGTGCTGGCAAATTTTTGTTTGTTACACAGTTTTAGGCCTATCTAACATGTATTTCTCGAGTTACGATCATTTTCATAAAAATGTGCACAAATGGGAAAAAACGCATTTTCAGCAGATTTATTTGTATCTCATAATCAGAAAGGCTTTCCTCAGGCAAGGGTGTCTAGTGATAATGGTTGAAACACCCCATGATACTTGGGTCCACTACTGATGATGTGTCATAAAAATTCAGACACAATCCAGATACAAAAATAGAGTTTCAAAACCGCCTTAAAAGCCAGATTAAAAAAATCAGATCCAATCCAAACAAACAGTAATACAAATTAAAAGTCAAGTCAAGTCAAGTCACACATTATTTATAAAGCACATTTCATACCAGGGCAAGGCAATGTGCAAAAGAAAAACAAAGATATACAATAAAAGAAAGAACATTGTTGTCAGCTGGTCATTTCCAAAAAATGCCCCTGAAACAACAACAGCAAAAACAACATCAAAACAATTACAACCGCCGTAGCAACAACAGCAGAAATAGAAAAAAATAACGACAGCAGCAACAATAGAAGCAGTAGCCACAGAAACAACAGCAGCAGCAGCAGCAACATCAACACCAGCAGCAACAACCAAAACAACAGCAAAAACAACTACAACAGCAGCAACAAAAACAGAAACTACAACGACAGCATCAGCAGCAATAGCAGCAGCTACAGAAACAACAACAGCAACAACAGCAACAACAACACCATCAGCAACAAAAACCGCAGCAACAAAAACAGAAGCACCAACAGAAAGAGCAGCAGAAAATGTCTGTGCAATCATAAGAACAGTCAGTGCGGAATATACAGATCTCACAGCATACAGAGCACACACACAAATCTCACAGCATACAGAGCACACACAAATCTCACAACATAGAGAACACACACACAAATCTCACATCATAGAGAACACCAACCCACACACACATGCCCACCCACCCACCCTCACACTTGCACACACGCACCCACGCACCCACACACACACACACCAGTCATAGACAGTAGTGAACAGCAAGGTTTTTAACTTGCTTTTAAAAATGTTCAGTGTGAGGGCCTCTCACAGGTCCCTCAGCAGGGTGTTCCATTAACTTGGGGCATAGACACAGAAGGCAGCCTCCCCTGCTCCTCTTGCTGGTTTGTGTATAATTAGCATTTCTTTTACATACTGAGGTGCAAGGCCATTTATATATTTATGTGCAGCCGCATTCTGGATTAACTGTAGCAGCTGCACAGCTGATTTCAGGAGGCTGGTGAAGAGGCCATTACAGTAGTCCAATCTTCTCGTTATGAATGCATAGATTCATTTTTCAGAGTGCTTTTGACAGGAAGACTCTTAAAAAAATGTTTTTTAGATGGTAGAAGGCTGATTTTGTGATGTGATTGATATGGCTCTTAAAATTTAGATCGCCGTCTATGATAACACCCAGATTTTTGGCTTTATTCTTGCTCTTCAGGGACAGAGAAAGGGACAGATGAGCTGCAATTTTCTGTCTTTGAGCCTTTCCACTAAAGATGAGTATTTCTGTTGTATCTTTGTTCAATTGTAAAAAGCTCTGTGACATCCATGCATTAATATCATTAATACACTGAGTGAGGGGGTGTATAATCCAGATTCATAAAATCCTGATGTAATCCAGACACGAAAATATATAAATATGTTTTATTAAACAAATTCTGATTATAAGGTTCGGATGCAGTCCAGATACGGGAATACATTTCTGAAAGCCCAACTGAAGCCTTCAAACAAAGTTTAGCTGCAAAAAAAAATTTTTAAAAATCAGAGACAATCCAACTACAGAAATACAGGCTTGTTTTCCAAATTGGACTTAAAATCTGGATAGTGTTAGAAATAATATGGCGCCTTTGGTTGGAAATGTCCTTTTGTGACCAGTCGCGCACATGTTGTTCCTGTACTTTTCCGCTTGAGTGCATGTTGTCATTGTTGTTCTGCATGTGCGCCTCTGGTTGGAGTAGGTTCTTTGTGATCCATATGTCCTTTTGTGACCACTTGCGTACATGAAACTATATAAGGGTCCAGAGAAGAAGGAACGGCGCAGATACTTTGCGAAATGACCCTGCTCGATAGCTCTGTCAGGGATACAAGGTCCCAATGACTACTTTTTGATTCTGCCGGACAATAAATATGACCAACTCCTAAATTCGTGATACGTCTTCTGATTGATGCTCTGACCCATCAACGAACACGCGGAGAACCTCGAAGGTAATTTCTATACTTGAATTGATCAACAGAAGTCTAGTAATTGATTGAAACAGGTTGTAATAGTTATCATATTTTAATTAATTAACAGAAAGGTTATCTACAACGGAACAACTGGTTTCTTTCCTCAAGGATATAAATTTCTCCAACAATTGGGGACCCCGACCTGATAGGAAGGAGTTTAAATCAGAGGTCGTAACTACAAATTAATAATAACATTTTAAGTGACGACAATGACAATTTGTTTAAAATGAACGTCACAGGGTTATTGGAAGTTCCCTAAACAAAATCCAGATCTGTCCAGACACCGAGAGGCGCCTCATAAAAAAGGTCAGCACAAACCTTTTTAACAGAACTGTGCATATTGACTATATCAAATTATCGATGTCAGGATAAGGAACAGATGTTTTAAATAAAAGGCAAAGTCAAAAACGGCATAAAATTATAGGATAAGCATGCATTTATGGGTAAACGGATAGTAAAAGAAGTGCGCAAGGGTGGGCTTGGCATTCAATTTTAGGTAAATGATTCAATCCAAATTTTAGGTTTTTCTCCCCCCCTTTAGGGAAACTGGGTTATGTTTCTCTCCTCCTCTCAACTGGTCCATTACCCTCCTCCTCTCTCTCTCTCTCTCTCTCTCTCTCTGCTCTCTTGCCTTTGGACAGTCTGTACAGGACTGTCATAGTTACAGTATATGACGACAGGTGAATGGTTGAATTGATTCAATAACCAGGTTCTTGAAATGCTAGATTTAAGATAATCTCTCTCGGCTCTATTCAAAGAAATGCCAGATTTGAGGTACAAGAATGCCAGATTTAGGGTATTCAAGAAACTAGGTTGTCATAATTCGATATGCTGGCAGTGACGGATGGTCCCGGCATTTCTAGAACAAAAAGCCCAGGCCATTGCATCGTGTCGCGTAAAGAGAGGACTGTCATAGTTAGGTAAATGATTCGGTAAATGACCGATAAATTTTAGGTAAACGCATTAGACAGATAACGATGACTGATGTGACAGTCCTGTCATAGTTAGGTAAGCCGACCATTTCCCGGCATTATTTTTAGTAAAGCCAAGCCAATATTGTGGGGAGGGTCTTTTCTCGAAATTCCTCGAGCGATTATTTCTATTGAATAAATCATCCGAGGAATAAAAGGAAAAACCTGTGTGGTATAACAGTGGGTTGGTGGTGAAATAGACGGACATGTATTAAAATGATTTGTGGGACTGGGATAGAACCCGCAGTAGTCGGCCGCAGTTTTCTCTAAGAATCTGTAGAAGCTTGTCGATTAGGTCCACAAATAGGGAATTGCGACCATACATTGTCTGTTGATCACGTGTATAAATTTTAAAACTTGTGGCAGTTAATACACATGTGGTAAGAAACATTTCTTGCCCCTCTAGTAATAAATATATATGAGCCTGTTTACGGACGTTGTAAAAATATATGAGCCTTTTATAGGACGTTTATAAATTTAATTGATCAAAAACACATGAGCCTTTTATAGGACGTTTATAAATTTGATTCATAAAAAACATATGAGCCTTTTACAGGACGTTTATAAAATTGATTGATAAAAATATATGAGCCTTTTACAGGACGTGTATAAATTTGATTGATAAAAAATATATGAGCTGTTTACAGGACGTTTATACATTTGATAAAACATATATGAGTTTTTTTTTTTAAGGACGTTTGTACATTTGATCAGTAAGTTTGTAAAATATGACCATGGAAACATTCAGAGAAAATTGGGAAGTAATAAATGGACTATTCTTGGGAGGACTCAGTCCGAAGGAAAGATCTAAAAGAGTATTCCAATTGACATCACTAAAAAATGAGTTACGGGACAAAAGTATATTACCCCCGGATGATGATAAAGAGACCGAAATTAAAGCATTGTGCGAGGCATTTTAGACTGTGTATAAACAAGCAGTTGATGATTTGGCCCGAGCGAAAAAAGATCACAAAGTCATTAAAAGAAAGACTGCGGAAAAAAGAATGACAATCTTTACAACTCGCGTGTAACGATGCCCATAAACGCCACAAAATAATGTGCGAGGCCACATCGTCATATGCCGAAGCATCTGACAACTTGCGCCTCCGAAGATATGCCCCACCTGACCTCCACCTTGATTCGTTATAATGCCTATCACATCTCCTCAGCCTGATTTGGAGGGTTACACTGGACCCACGTGGGGGGATCCCACGAGAGGAGGAGTACAGATGTACCAAGGCCAATGCGGTCCTCCTCCCCCACAGGCGAGCTGGGGTCCTCCACCACAGCAGCCAACCTACTATGGAAGGGGACAGGGATTTAATTTTACATCGAACAAATGTGGTCGTGGGGGATACGGTCGACGAGGGAGAGGAGGATTTGCTTCCAATCCTCAACCACAGGGATGTTTCAACTGTGGGGAAAACGGACATTGGGCTCCCAAATGCCCGGTACCATGGCAGTCCCAAGCCCCAGACCACAGAGGACCACCCCCTGCAGCGCAGCAGGGATCACAGCCACACCAAGCCCCCTGGAGGAGGGACTGGCAGAGCCCCTACTCCCAATGACTGTCGAATCCCCGCAGCTACCATTAAAACAAGGGCGGAAGTGACGTGTCTTCCATCTGGCAACAGAGTCAAGTTCCTGGATGGGAAGGTCATGACGTGTGGACCTAACTGCCTTACAGTGGCAGCTCAGATGATTCTGTCGCCAGACACTCAACCCGTACCCCGACCCCCAAAGCCAATGTATACTGGGGCAGAGTATGCCCAGAGACACTTGAAAAAGGGGGAATACTTTCCATGTACACCAAATGGAAACCCTGGTTGCAGTCCATCCGACCCTTCGTCCCACCGAGAGACCCATACCACGTCACCCTCAACTACACCCGGACCCCAGATCTTGTTTACGCCTGACCAACTGGAGTAGTACGCCGTATTTGATTACTTGCAACCACATGTCTCGCTTGCCCTCACCGTCCCAGACTACACCCTCCCGTTTTATTTGGATGTTTCTGAAAGACGGGGAGTGGCAAATGCTGCCCTTTTTCAAAAAACAAGGGGAGATAGACTAGTCCTGATGTGTCACAGCTCCAACCTGGACTCTAAACAGCCCACATGGTTATGTGCCACCCATTAACGGTCCTAACAACACATAGCGTGACGTCGTTCATCTCATCCAAAGCATTTACCATGACTAGTCTGCGACAAACAAAATTGGAACAAACACTACTCCAACCACACAGCACATACATGGCGAATCATATGGATGTTCATAGACTGCCTCCTATCTCCTATATAGTCTCCTTGTTCCTAAACCGACTCCTAAATGCGCAGGTGGAAAGGGCAAATAGAACGATCAAGGCCAAATTGGCTAAGATTTGCGCGGACTCAAAGCTAACTTGGGTAGAAGCCCTTCCGATAGCTCTCATGTCAATAAGGGCATCCACTAATAGCGGCACAGGTTTCTCCCCATTTGAATTGTGCACAGGAAAGAGGCTAGAGAGCCCGGCCATGATGGGTCTAAGGGGGACGCCCCTGGGCCTCACCCGCGTGGATCACGCATCGTACTATGGTATCCTAACTGTACTGGTAGCCTCACTCTCCTAACAGATCCAGGACCACGCCGGAGAGGGAATCAACCTACTGTCGGTTAAGGCTGTAAGAGTCTCCGACTGGGTCTGGCTGAAAGCGGTAAAAAGGAAGTGGAAGAAGGCCAGGTGGACCGGACCATTCCGAGTGGTCCAGACGAACACCCACTCTGTCCGGTTGGATGGGAAAGGCGACACCTGGTATCACCTCACGCAGTGCGCCCCAGCTGAGACCCCCCAGCGCTCCCTCGTGGAGACCAGGGTGGCCCTGGGCAACGCAGCAAGTAAAAATAATGTGGCCAATGACTCGCGTGGAAATAATCCCCGGGGAGTGTGTATATGGTTATGTACTATTGCAATTGCCTTGTTTGCTTCTTACCACCTGGCAACAGTGCTGACAACCACCTCCCCCACCACGCCTCCGCTGACCAATTATTTTAACACCAGTAATCACTGGTGTTAAAATAATCGGGCGCAGAGGGTAGGGCCCACACACAGCAGGACTAAGCAATTGGCACCTTTGCAGCCCAACCCAGCTGACTCATGCCTACGCAATTACAGTGGAGTAGAATTACATTATACAAAAGGCTCCATCCAGTCCTTCATATTTGACCTGTGTAGCGTTATCCCATGTGGGTCTTACCCGGCGAGATGGAAGGGATACAACATCTACTTATGTGCTCATGTGGTGGTAGGAGTGTTAGCCTACCATACCAAACACAGGTGGTGTCCCACCTGGGGCTATGTAATTGTCTGGACAGGGCCGAGTTGGACTACCACGCCGTGTCCACAGGGCCAACAGTGTGATAAGGGTAGGATTCAGATACACCGAGGCCTACTCTTCGATACCAGCATGCAAAGCAAGGTTAATCCCCTCTTTCTCACCATATCGGGTCTCAATCAGTCCCTTTTAACCTCCGGCCCTTGTAATACCTCGGCGACATCGTTTTATCTAGTGATGGGCGTAGATATCAGTGGGACACGGATTGTGTTGCATTACCACAACAACCACCTTTACCAACACCTCCCAGGAGGCAGTGACCCAGACTAAGGAAGTCCAGGTATTTAACCCCACCAAATTTACCCCCCAGGATATGGTAAGATTGGCTACCGGTTTTGAAAACATTCCCCTGATTGCCGCGCTCTTCCCGGTAACCCCCCCCAAAAAAAACAAAAAAACGTAGACCGTATTAACTATGTTCACTATAATGTACAGCGGCTGGCCAACCTAATGAGGGACGCGGTCGCGGGACTGTCAGAGCAAATGGCGGCCACCTCACCGATGGCTGTCCAGAATAGAATGGCGCTCGACATGTTATTGCCCGAAAACGGGGGCGTCTGTCATATGTTTGGTGATCACTGTTGTACTTTCATTCCCAACAACACTGCCCTTGACCCGCGCTCTAGCTGGTCTACGTACCCTATCAGCTGAAATGAAGGAACACTCGGGTGTGGACAATCCGTTCAGTAATTGGATGGACCAGATGTTTGGTAAATGGAAGGCCGTGTTCCTGTATATTCTCACCACAATAATAATGTCTGTGGCCATCCTTGTTCTGTGCGGATGCTGTTGTATTCCCTGTATCTGCTCCCTCTCCCTCCGCCTGATTACCACGGCTATAGAAGGAAAAGGGGGAGAGCCCCCTCCCTATCAGATGCCCCAACTGCAGTCCGAGACCCAGTCGTTGCTGCCAGTCGGCCCTATGCCAGTTGACTCAGAAGATGAAAAGGAGAAGATAATATGTGATGTATTTTTTGATTTAACCAATGTGTTGCTTTGATCGTGCACGATGACTGCATCTAGTTGACCAGGGTTCAAGAGAGAAAGATCTAAACAGCAAAGTCAGCACACCTTGCATGAGGTTAAGAGCTAAAAAGCTGTGAGATCCAGTATTACACCCAGGGAGACACAACTCCTAAAAAAAATAAAATAATAAAATAATAACAATAACTCTGTACTTTTTTTTTGCTCTTTTATTGTAAATGGTCCAGTTGGTGAGTGAATGCGATCCGCACGTTCAAAAATAAGGATGTTGGCAGGTTTTTTCCCCATAAGACAAATGGGGTTTTCCCTTCCAATCATGCCCGGAGCCATGCATTGTCATTGTATTGTACCCAGAGACTCTGTATGCTGTACTTTTTGATTCTGCCGGACAATAAACATGACCAACTCCTAAATTTGTGATACGTCTTCTGATTGACGCTCCAAGCCCTTTAACGAACACACGGAGAACCTCGAAGGTAATTATACTTTAATTGATCAACAGAAGTTTAGTAATTGATTGAAACAGGTTGTAATAGTTATCATATTTGAATTAATTAACAGAACAGGTTATCTACAACAGAACAACTGGTTGCTTTCCTCGAGGATATATATTTCTCCAACAATAGCTATGGTCACAAAAATGCTGTCAAAAACCGTGAAGTCAGAACTTCAAAGCCCTTTACTTGGGCATTGACTGACACAAAATCAATTTTATCTCTACTCTTTATATGAATCACAGAGTGAGTAATATGGGAATGGAGAGCTGCTGAAGACAAGCGTTGGCCCGTGCATTGCCTTTGGCACCTCATTTCAACTGCCCAGTTATTGGACAAAGCAGGGGGTGTCGTCGAGATTACTTTTACTCAACTAACCCGCCAGTGCCTTGGAAGAATGGACTTTCTCTAGATTACAGTTTGTACTACCCTACCAATTCTCATGTAAATTTTAACATAATATACATTAGAGCTGCAAGCAGTGATGACGGCGTACTCAGAGTGCAAGTGACGGCGGGACCGGATAAATTGGATTTAAGGAGTCCGCGAAATTACGGAGCATGAAAATGACCAAAAAGTGACAAAAAAGAGGCTGTTTTCCAACATGAAATTCAAGGCTGTGCCACGCCCACACCGTGTGAGGAAAAGAAATCTTTCAATTTGTGTTAATAGTGAATCGAAAGTACAAAGCATGAAAATGACCAAAAAGTGACTACAATTGGACCTTTAATCCAATATGGCTGACATTGGCCCATGGCAATTGGCTCATGCTGACATGGCATTCCTGTTGTGTTGTTGTGTTTTGGTCATGGCGGCAATATATATATTTTTTTAAAGTCTAGTGACGTTACATATGAGTTTTCGAGGTAAAAAAGTGAATAGGTTTGATCTTCTTTATTTTTTCTAGGGGGCGTAGGTGGCCATTTTGAAACACCCATGCATGGGACCCATAGAATATGAAACGACACAGCGGGCCTGAGGAGTGTGCAAAGTTTTGTGATTTTTCCGAGTTTCTTAAGGCCCCAAAAGTCACGTTAACACAGTGTTTTCTCGAACATGAAATTCAACGTGTTGCCACGCCCACATTGTGTGATGAAAACGAAATGTTTTATTCAATTATAATCCCCAAGGTGTCTTGTAGACACTCGTCAACTTTTAAGTCGATTCAATGAATCCCCTAGGAGTGGTTCGGGAAAGTACAAAGCATAAAAAGTGTTGAAAATATCACGAAAACATAGCTTTTTTTTGGAACATGAAATTCAACACTTTGCCATGGCCACATCATGTGACGAAAACAACCCCATGCATGACCACGCCCATGCATGGAACCCATAGAATATTAATTGCCACACTGGGACTGACGAGTGCGCAAAGTTTCGTGAATTTCCATGTATCCTTTGGAACATGAAATTTAACGTGTTGCCACGCCCACACCGTGTGCCAAAAATATATATATTGTAATTACTTTTAGCTGTGAAGGTGTCTTGTACACACTCATCAAGTTTGAAGTCCATCCAAAAAATCGCCAAGGAGGAGTTCGCGAAAGTACAAAGAATAAATATGACTAAAAAGTCAGGAAAATTCAAAGTGGCCGACTTCCTGTTGGGTTTCAGTTATGGCGGAAATATATATATTTTTTAAGTCTAGTGAGGTTACCTATGTGTACCGAATTTCAGGAGTTTTCGTGGAAAAAAGTGAATAGGTAAGACAAGTATTATTTTATTTTCTATGGGGGCATAGGCAACCATTTTTACACGCCGATGCGTGGGACCCATAGAATATCAAATGATACACTGGGACTGACGAGTTTGCAAAGTTTTGCGATATTTTTGAGTATCTTAAGGGCCCAAAAGTCACGTGAAGTGTTTTTCCAAACATGAAATTCAACGCGTTGCCATGCCCACAACTCGTAACAAAAAAAAGATGTTTTAACAAATTTTAATCCCCAATGAGTCTTGTAGACACTCGCCAACTTTGAAGTCGATCCAACAAATCCCCTAGGAGAAGTTTGAAAGAGAAGTACAAAGCATAAAAAGTGACTAATATATTACGAAAACACAGCTTTTTTTGGAACATGAAATTCTACAATTTGCCATGCCCACATCGTGTGACAAAAATCGTGAAGATGTCTTGTGGACACACGCCACGTTTGAAGCTGATCAGATAAATGGCCTCGGAGGAGTTTGCAAAAGTACAAAGCATGAAAATGACCGGAAAGTGAATCAAATTACAAATTTAATCCAAGATGTTACATAAGTTTCCCGAAATCTATGAGTTTCATGGTAAAAAGTGAATAGGTTTGATTTTCTGAAATTTTAAAGAGGGCGTGGTCGCCATTTTGCCACTGCCATATAATATTGATGGGAATCTTAATGGAATGCCAGTAAAGGTAAGCTCAACTGAGTTCCATTCCTGCCATTAGTGATGACGGGAATGTGAGGATGATCACATGGTGTGACAGGACTGTTCAGCATGAAGTGCTGACCGGGAGACCAATGCGGTTATGTCTGTCTTTTGTCGACAAAAGCCACATATGAATTACATCACGTAAACCAGTAGTGATCAGATTGTCCAGTTTGGTATTTATCACTTTTAGATTTGACTTTATTAATGGATTGTGTAGGTGGGATTATGTTCAAGCAACATTCGAGAAATGCATTCTAGGAAAATTAAAAACCTTGCATGATTTACACACTGTCTGTTATTTTGTAGCCTAATCAATATTCTATGAACATTATCTCCTACATATTAGACATTGCGATAATATTATTCTGTTGTTACACGAGTGTGCATACATTCATTTTTGTACTGAGCCTGTAGTCAGCTATTCAACATAACTGTTTGGGAAATCACAGAATTATTCAACGTACCCCATTTAAACAATATTGGACCTATACCAAAAAATGTTGTCATAATGTGTGTCTCTCACCCAAGTGTTGAAGTCTATGTGCCCAGGTCAAAGCAGCCCTACCCGTCCCACTTGGAGGACCTCTACACGGCCTCTGACCAGGTGAATGGGTGGTGATTCGTGACTTCCAGAGGAAAAGCAGGAACTCTGCCAGATTCCTAGGATCTCTGCAGCAGGGTTTCAGTCCGCACCACTGCAGCAGCAGTTAAGGTGGCAGACGACCAACATGGGTACACGCATCTCATTGCAAGAAAGTTCTTACTCCCCTCTAGGTACTCATTGAGGAGACAACGTGAGTGTACGCCGAATGCTGCTCACCCTGCAACTGCGATGGTACCACACCTACATACGCTACTTGGGTTACTGCCATTCCCCTTACCACAGCTGAAGAAATGTGTGTTTTGGAAGCAGTTATCGAAGGGGTATTCTACACCAACATTGGCGCCCCACAGTTCGCTCCACCGCTGGACTTCTGCTCCACATTTGATTACACCTGACCACTCCCCACCTTGTTATATGGTCATAATTTTCCTTCGCCTCTCCATCAAAAGGACTACGATAAAACAATATCTCTGTAATATAATTGTATTGTAATCAATTTATATGTCATTTTCTGATCCCTTTGCCTCAATTTTATGATATTTAAGCATTATTGCATTTTCCTTTCGTATTGTTCCACTGGGAACAACAGGAGGGAGTGTGAGAGAAAAATTATGATCAATGTTAATGAATGATATAATTCGACCACCAAGTGATGTATAAATGCTGAGGCATATGTTTGTTTGGTGACGCCCGACTCTTTCACAGGAGATCTTACATTCCTGTATACCACTGTCACAAATGTTTTAGTCGTTATCTCTGTTTTTCTAGATTGTAAAAGGAAAGTATTCTCTGTTTTTCTTTTTGAAAACATGTTCTCAGCTGTTACTAAAGACAACAGCGAATCAAGTTCAAGAGATTATTTGTCACATACATCACATGGCAAGTCTCAGAATGGGACACAACCTCTCATGACTATAAAAGCCTTGTCAAGTAAAGTGGAGGTAGACTGATCAGAACACTGCTTTGAAGCATGACTGAATCTTTCTCTTTATTCTGCAGAATAAATATCTTTAATACCCTCAGTTTTGTTTTCCTGTAGTGGGCAGATTAACCTCACCGACCACGCATGAGAATTTCTCCAACAATCCCTAATAAACAGAGCAATAATAATAGGATCATCATCCTACATTCTGTAGATGAGGACCCTAAATATACAACAACACTTCGGCCACATACATCTGGCATTCCAGCAGCATTGGGCGAATGAGAGTCAACCACTGCATACCGTCCATAATGATTACTATTTACCGTCAGCAAACATGTATCATATTTTGCCAACAAATTTTCCAATCCGTGTTGTAAAGTGATGTACCTGAAATCCTTGAAAGAGTCTCCCTCAACCACATTGACATCACCATTTATATAGTCATCACAATATTCAAACTCAAAGTCCTCTCCATAAAATGTGTGTTGTTTAGGTTATTCAGGGACACACAAGAAAACTTGCCCTCCTCTGAACTTGCCAGTATCTTGCAAATATGTATACAACTGGTCACCTGACAACAGAACCGCGTCCAGATCTTCTATAAAACACTTTGAAGCGTATGTTTTGCGAGCCTTGCCAAACCTATTGCCATGTACTGTACATCTGCATATGTAAAAATATCTTTCCCCTGATAAAATGATCCCCTTACACTGTTACAACGCTGATAATTAAGTACTCCTCAGGCTCAGCTACAACTTGAATGTTTTCCAGATTAACACTTTAATTTGCTGCTTTGACAGAAAAAGCTTCAACAACCTCATCTGTAGAACTAGGACACTCAAAAGTACCACCTGTTCCCCGGACAGAACTGACATCACCTGTTCACCTGATAGAACCTACATCACTTGTTCCCATGACAGAAATGCTACCCTCAAGCTCTGCTGCAACATCAGAAAACACTGTAGCACTCTCCATATCAGGATGATAAGGAGCAGCATCACTCTGATTTTTGACGAATGTTTGAGAGTGTTGCTTCTCCTTCACAAGAACTGGCACATCACTGGCAGGTGATGGCTTTGAAGACACCTCCACAACGGTTGGTGTTGCGTTCGCCGAACAAAAAGCAATAGAATGAAATGCATGGACAAAATAAAACTAAAATGAACTACAACTGTCAAAAATGTCATTGCTGCCTGTCCACTCAAACAGTCCAAAAAAATTTCCAAATAAGTGTAATATTGCACAAAAAAAAGAAAAAAAAAACCAAAGCAAACCTGCTCCTTTCCCAGTGTCCTCTTGGAGGCAGTAGCTTTCTTCCGACATCCCATCGTGGCTTTTCCATGTAAGCAAAGCAAAATTGTTGATATAAAAACAATATAAAAATCTCCACACTGGATGGGGCTGGAAAGATGCGATGGAACAAGTTGATCCATCACATCCAAAATGAGATAGCGAGATGGACCATAACGGTGGCACTACTGGTATTGTGTCCACCTGTGAGATCATAGAGCAAAACGACGATTTAAGACTTTGTCTTGACGAATCTCAAACTACACACATAATAAACATATCAAAATTGTTTAAAAAAAATAGGTACACTTTGAGTGAATATCAGGGAATATCACAGTTTCCAGAGGGTCTTAACCCAACAATGTGCAACCCATTATCTTTCTGCCCCTTCCAACCAGTCCCCACTCAAAAGGGTTAGGTGAAGGATGAGGCACGATGAGCTCCCCCCTCACAACCACTTTTGGAGAGACTGTTGGAAGTGCCGGGAGAAACCTTTGACTTTGGTGCTGTTGGCGGTGCTGTTGTCTCCAGTTGGCGATAAGCAGCATTTCACAGCAATGTCACAAGGATCTTCATCCCCTCAGCATTACTCAGGTGTACCTGCAAAAATAAGTATTGAAACATTAATGCACAAAGCAGATTGAAATCATTATGGGTATATGGTATTTCACAGTTACCCTCAATGTGTATCTGCCATGGACAGAATTTGTTGTATCACCGACAAAAAAGGGAACATGAAACTTTTCCATTTAGCGTGTGTTAGAAAAATAATTTTGCTGAATGCCCTATTTTCTAATAAACAATGAAGAGGAAAGAGGTTTTGGTCTCAAAGTGAATTTATTACCTTGTACAATGGCCGGTTGTACAAGGGTTGGATCACAGCTGTGCTTAAGGCAGCTCTCTGGGATCAAGTTTATTTTGGGAAGTCAGAAACAATATTTAGTGAGTTTGGCGTCACAGATTCGTAAAGAATGGATGTTGTTCTCGCCCTCTGCAGCTGCATCGCGGTGAGGCCTAAATTCTGCTGGCTGCATCTGGACTGTCTGTGGGAATTAACACTGTGTGCTGATATGTGATTACAACATCACAAGGATATATGAGGTTGTGTTCTTCCTTATGTGTGTGCATAAATGTTTCTGTGATAACATAGATTTAGATATATTGTTTACACACACAAGTTTATATGGCCATGGTTGCACAACATAGCAAAGTTATTAATAAAATTCCCATCACTTGACATGACAACAAATTGTACAATTGTACTTACACCATCTCTGCTTCACAGCTCTGGGTGGTTCAATGGGAAGTGGTTGGCTGCAGAAAAGAACTTGATATCTAACAACAATGATTATGATGAATAGAAATATGCATACATATATGTCAACTTTGTTCATGAAAAAAAAAAATATTGAACTGGTTTGTCTAAAAATATATACTCTGTTATACATTTAACTTTAGTTAAACTTAAATATGCTTCCAACATACCTATGCATGCTGCCACATGATGGTATTCCGGAGAAAATCCTGCAGCGCCACCTTCCTGGTCAGACGCGGAGGGAAGTCAAGGACAAACACCAATACAAACACAAAAAATAAAAAGGTGTTTACTACAGTACATTTGTTTTCCAACTGTTAAATGTGTTCTGCAGAGCTCACAAAGCAAAAGTATTAATAGTACCAATACTACCAAAAATGTAATAAACATCAAGCGTAAATTTGGCCAGTGACAGCAGACACTAACCTGGAGGCTGCGAAAGTCTACTGCTGCCTCGTAGATGGTCATGCTGGCCGTCATGTTGCTGCTAGGGGCTACAACACAAACTGCATCAGTTCTCAGAGACAAAAAAGCATTCAGTACCTTGGTCCCCTGGCATCTTCACAAATCCATCCACAATGCTCCGTAGATGGGAGTCACCAACCAGAATTACAAACTACAAACATAGAAAGTATTTTTTTTATGTAAATCACAACTTATTTATCAGAACAAGTATTGTTCATAAATAATTAAACAAAATTACCTTCTTATCTGGAGACTCTGCTGTAATGACCAGCTTGTGGCCTAGTCCAGTCACGGTGGCAAATGCTGTAGTGGAAAAAACTGCATCTAACAATTAAACTGAAGAAGAGAAGTTCGAGAGAGTCGAGGTCTGAAGATATAAGACTTTATTATCACTTGCAAGAAGTGACAACAGAATCTGAGTTGGTTTGGCAAAGAACTCCCGAGCCGCTCATGGACTCCTCCTTTTAACCTCTTTCTGTTGGTAGAGAAAGTACATCTGTTTACTCAATTAGGATCCCTTCCTTCCTCCTAGACGGTCAATAGTGCAAAGAAGCCATTTGTCTGCATTCTTTGACATCAGTTACAACAACAAACCTCCCGACACTAGTCCAGGCCACATTTTATGAGGGGATGGTTGCATTCACACACCTTCCCATGTCACATGGCCCACAGTCAACAAAGCACTTATTCATGTCTTTGCTGACCCCTGTCTCACACACACTTACTTCATTCCTATAGCATATGGGCAAGATAACGAATGTTCTTTCTTATTTAATGGTAGAATATAATGAACATATTTCTTTTAAATGTACTAGTAAATTTCTCCCATATATCCCCCCTTTGGGACTTATTAAGTCCCAATGTCAATTGCCATTATCTTTAATAACCCAAATTTACAAATGACTACTTGCCGGACTGCTAGATAAACGAACAGTATTCACATTTGATTACCTGGAAAAAACGTCTTGCTTTCTTATCATCACAGGAATTTCAACCTGTTCCAGGGTTTTCAACCTGAACCTTCTACTTAAGCAAGTGAAAAAAGGTTACCAAATGTGCGATACCCTATAAGTGTTTCAATCCTCTGAGTTGGTACCCATAATGAAATATATAATCGAATATAAAAACATGCAATACAAAAATTAAAAGTTAACATAAAAACCTTTAGCATACCTATATCAAATTGCATATTATTGCAAAACATCTTAACATGAGTACAAGTTAACTTAGTAAATCACTTAGCATAGTGAGTTCAGTTATAAATGTCATGTAAGCGGCAGCCTGTTATTTAAGTAGAGTCTTGCATGTGTTATTTCCTCTATAAATCGTGAAAAACATCTAAATCATTATCTCTCCACAACCCATAACCTAGATAAACATCATATAAGTACTTCAATGAATGCATAACACAAAATTAAACAAACTTTCAGCATTCATTGTCGTGGATGATCAGGTGATCTTCATGTATTGGTGTGCTGTATGTTTGTGGGGGGTTTTGGGCATTATTGTAGTCGTTGCTTCAGCTTTCATCAGCCCCTTCATGTCCGGTTATTTGATGAGTTCAGTGTTCATCCTGCTTAACAAGGGTGTGACCCACATGGAGAGGTTACTAGCACAATCACATGTGAGCCTCCTCAAGGCCAGGTCAAACCTTGAATTTCTCCCCTTCCATGTCGTCATCATCCCCATATTCACTCTGGCTTTTATTCCCAACATATTCCCATTCTAATCCTTTCTCCTCACCTATGCCTTTGGACATAAGGAACATTTTCTTGTTTAGCCTAGATTCTATCATGGACCTTAGTATTGGAATACAACAACAAAAAATCAATCCCATCATTGTGAATACAATCAAAAGAACTAATCCTATTTGAGCCAATATTGTTCCCCATTTTCCCATTTGTACCAGCTATTTCCTATTGCTTGATCATACAACCGGTCTACAGTTATTACTTTAATTTTTCCGTTTGAAGTGATCAGATGTATCTTGTTTAACAGATATATCCTGTTTTATGGCTCTTGTTGTTTTATTTGATCTTTTTTCAGGATGGACATCCTCTATTGCTGTCGCCTCTGTGCTTAAGACATTTTCTCTTGGAGCTATTGTGGTGATTGTCCCTTCCGTCTGAAAAATGGATACGGCATCATCTGTTGTTATCACACTACCCTTTACGGTGACGCTTGTTATATTAGTATTATTATTAATTATGTCAGAATCCATAGTTAATATTTTATTTGCCTTGGTCATATCATTATTCTCTTGTATTATACAAGAGGCATTTCGTCTTAATAAGGAAAATATTTTTGTATCTTCACGTATATTTGGAATCTGCAGTTTCGTAATTTCTAATCTGTAGTGGTTTATCTCATAGTTCCATTGATTTGTAGGTTCGACTGTAAAGCACCAGTATGCATGAGTCTTTGAAATACTTATTTTGCATTGTTCTTGTCCCCAGATAATTGGTTTGAACTTCTTGAGCATCATTACCGCACATTGACGTTCTCCATCTGCCATAACACTTAAGATAATTTGTTCATTGTCAAATTTTACTTCTTGTGGGGGTGTTTCAATATGTAAGGCTTCTCTCTCTGACCTCTTTTTCCTTACACTATTTACTTTTCCTGAATACCTCGGGGCTAGCCTTTCCTGCAACACTGTCATGTTTTCTCTGTTGTTACCATCTGATTCCTGGTTGTTCCAGGTCTGCTCTGTTAGTGTGATTTCATCCTTCCTCTGAATCCGTCCTTGGGCCACTGGGGTCTGCCCAAAGCCGTAGAGGATCAGGAACAGCTTCATCAGCTTCAACATCATCATCATCCTGGCTGGGCTAGGTCTGGTCTTGGGGTGGTGGGTCAGTATCGGGTGCGTCTGCATCCGACTCCTCCCCACTCTCTTCCCTCGTCCTGGGTTGCGCAGCTTTCGTGCAGTGGTTGAGGTGGTACCAGGTGGAACTCCCTTCCACCTGGATGGCAGTTGGGGTTGCATTGGTGACCTTGTATGGTCCTTCTCTCCTGGGCTCGTTCCACTTTCTCCGGAACACCCTTAGGTACACCTGGTCACCTGGTTCCACCCCCCTTGGTGGGTCGTCTTCTGGTTCTGGTACTCGGTTCTTCTCCTGTTGGAATAAATGCTTATGTATGCCAGTTAGTTGCTTGATATATTCTCTAATTTCTAATTGCAATTGTTCCAGTGGAGGACCCTTATGGGGTCCTCTGAGGTTAGGTGCAGGCATGGGTCGACCCGTGAGCATTTCGTGCGGAGTTAAATGTGTCATTCTGTTAGTTTGCATGCGATAACTCATTAGTGCTAATGGGAGTGCATCTACCCAGTTCAATTTAGCACTTGCACAAATTTTGTTAAATTTTGTCTTGATTGTTCCATTCACTCTTTCCACCATTCCTTGTGATTGAGGGTGATACACACAACCCAATCTTTGTTTGACATGTAATTGCTGTATTACTTGTTTAACAGTTTTTTGGATAAACGCAGAGCCGTTGTCTGAGCTTATTTCTGTTGGAATTCCAAACCTTGGCATGACCTCTCTGGTCAAAAATTTGATTACTGTAACCGCACCCTGATCTTTTGATGGGACTGCCTCCACCCATCTGCTAAATCTGTCAATGACTACAAGCATGTATCTTTTCCCATTTACTTTTTTGATCATGTCCACATAGTCTAAGACTAGATGTCTGAATGGTCCCTCTGGTGTTGGAATGTGTCCCAATGGGGTGGTGATTGTTTTTCTTACATTATTTTTCGCACATACTTCACATTCATTGAGCTGATTTTCAACCATTGTTTGCAAGTATGGTGACCAAAAACCTTGTTTTCTGATTCTCCTTACTACTTCCCCCCTTGCGCAATGGTCAAAACCATGCGCATTAGTGATAAGCAATCCTAACAACGCGGTCGGTGCCACTAACATCCCATCATGAGTTCTCCATAACCCAGTCGGAGTGCGCACCGCACCCCTCTTCAGCCACATGTTTTGCTCATAGACACCAGCCTTCTCTTGCATGCGGACAACATCATCTTCAGTAGGTGACGCCACAGGCATAGTCAACACTGCCTGAATCAGAACACAACTGTTAGAGGCTCTCTTGGCCGCCTCATCTGCAGCACTGTTACCTTTTGTGATATAGTCATTTCCTTTCTTGTGTGCCTGACATTTGATTATCGCCACTTGCTTAGGTAGCAACAATGCCAACATCAGTTCCACAATCTGATCACAATGCATTATGGGGGACCCATCAGTCTTCTTAAAACCCCTCATTTTCCATACTGCTCCGAACAGATGACACACACCATGTGCATATGCAGAATCAGTATATATGTTCACAATTTTACCTGCCCCTTCCCGGCAGGCAGCTGTAAGAGCTTTCAATTCAGCCACCTGTGCTGAACATGGTTGTTTACAATAAGAACTTTGAATGACAGCAAAAGTTCTATCCGGGTTTTGTCGTACTACTGCAAATCCTGCATGGTTACCCAAATGATCTCTGTAGCACGAACCATCTACAAACAACTCCTCCTCAGCCCCAATTAGTGGTGTTGACAACAAATCAGGCCTTAACTTGGTAAACGTCAGAGAATCAGTCACACAGTCGTGTGACGTCCCTTCAAAATCATGCAGAATTTTTTCTGCTGGGTTCACCGTTGAACACCTTCTGATGGTAACATCGGGGAACGTAAGCAAGGTCAAATATTCCAACAACCTCGCGTTTGTCAACACAAATTTCCCCTGTTCAATCAGTTCAGTAACTTTATGATGTGTAAAAATAGTTACCGGATATCCCATCGTGATGGATGAAGCTTTGTCATAAGCATACTGTACCGCAGCTAATCCCTGATAACAGGGTGGGTAGCCTTGTGCTACTGTATCCAATTTTGAGCTATAATATGCTATGGGTTGATTTCGCCTCCCACTGCAGGATTCTTGCATTAGTATTGCTGATGCGTACCCCTGACTCCTATTTGCTACATACAATAGGAATGGTTTTGTATAGTCTGGAGTTGCCAATACACTTGCTCCCTGAAGTTCTCGTTTGATGCTTTCAAACGCTGCCAATGCATCTGCATCCCACATAAGTTTAGCTTGAAGGTTAGTTGTTCCTACGTTCTTCATTATTGCTCTTAATGGTGCAGTTTTAAGGGCATAGTCCTCTATCCAATCTGAACTAAACCCTGTCATCCCCAGAAATGTCATCATTTGTCGTACCGTGTCTGGTTTAGGTGCTTTGCTAATCCCCTCGAGCTGATTGGGTGCTATTTGGGGGCTTTAGTTTGGTGTGCTATCAGCCTCCCCAAGTATTCAACATCTGTCTGGCAGTATTGTAATTTTTTCCTGGACACCTTGTGCCCCCCTATTGCCAATCGTGTTAATACAGCCATGGAGTCCTCATGACACTGTTCCAATGTAGGAGAACAGATCAGGAGATCGTCCACATACTGTATCAGTGTACCATGTAGTACCAGTTCGTTCAAATCACTTTTCAACACCTGATTAAACAAATGTGGAGAATGTTTAAACCCCTTTGGCATTCTTGTATAAGTGTATTGTTTACCTTTATACGTAAATGCGAACAAATGTCTGCTTTCTTCTGCAAGAGGTACACTGAAAAATGCACCACATAAATCAATCACTGTGAAATACTTGGCATCAGGAGGAATGTTGGTCAGCATCGTGTGTGGATTTGGAACTTCAGCCTGCATGTCCTCAACAACATCATTGACAGCTCGCAAATCATGCACCAACCGCCATTTTTGTTTATCTGCTTTTAGCACAGGAAGCAAAGGAGTGTTACAATTACTTTTTGTCATATTCTCGCTGTCCCCTATACTGGTTCTGTGTGTTTCCACTATTCTGCGTATATACATTAACCACAGGTGGGGTGAGTGACCCTTGGCTCTGAGGCTGTCGTGCCGGGGGGGGGGTAGTGTCTGTTGAAGAGGTTGGATCTGTGGCGGGACGTTTTGCATTGTTGCAACATCTGGTTTCACAACAACCGCCTGCTTTTTCTTTTCTTTCTTCGTGAGTTCTTCTAGCTGAAGCTGAGTCAGCTTTCTCTGCACCTCTTTGCTTTGTTCTTGAATCTTCTGTTCTTTTTGTCGATATCTCTCCACTGCGTGGACCAGATGATCGCTGAACTCTTTATGGGGCATTGATGAGGTCAGTCCCACCACATCTCCTAGCTTGCTTTTGACCGGGCCAGGCAATGCTTCTATTATGGCATTTCTGAACAGCATCGAGATCAATCCATCATTTTCTGGATCTTTCTCCGTCTCCAATTGCCACCTCCTAACTTGGTTCTGCAGGAATGTTGCAGGGTTCTCTGTGTCGCCTATTGTGTGACCTCTCAGGATCTTGTGGTCAATACAGACTGGGTACTCGCATCTGAGTGCTGTCCAAGTTCTTTGTCTATAAGCGTCAAATGTGGTTCCATCAGAGGCCTCGTCCAACAGTTGGCTCAAACCCCCGTTTGTTAGTATGCTCTTCATCTTCTCTATCCCCAACACTCTGGCCAACAAAGCTTTCAGATCACCCACCGCCATTATATTCCCTATGGTGTTTTCCTCAAACATCCCTATCCACTTTGCAGCCCCTTTGTTAATATTAGGTAACTTTTTTACCAATCCTTCTAAATCTTGGGACCCCCATGGGATATATTGGGCTTGTTGTCCTTTTACCAGGATAGGATATATTCCTGAATAAGTCTTAGCTGCTCTTTTCTTCCTTTGTGATCTCCTAAGTTCCTCTTGCAAGTCGAACACTAGGGGAACTTGCGCTGATATACTGCTGCTGGGCTCGGCCCCCTCCCTTTCTTTCCCTGGTGTCCCAATGAAGCTCTCTCCCTCATGGCTACGCTCCGCTGTCATCTCCATCTGGCTATCTTTTAACCTTCTTCCTCTATTAACCACCTCGTCTCCATCACTATCACTTCCGCTATCACTACTCCACTCGTTTGCTGTCCTTCTAAGGCCTTTATAACAGTCCATCTGTAAGGGTGGTCCTCTCCCTCTCTGTGTTCTACAAGCCTTATCCCTCTCTTTGTCCAGCTTAACCTCCCCTTTAACCTCTACCGTACCTGTTATCATTGGGTACTGTCCTGTGTTATATGGAGGTGGCTGAACCTTTTCAACTTCCTCAACTCCACTTAACATTTCCCTAGCTGTTCTTTCTCTCTGCCTCCACTTTGTACCTTCTTTTTGAAACATTGCTAATATTATCCTCTCTCTTTCTCTTTTCTCAATCGCTTTTTTCCCGGTTTTATTTATTTTGTGATTCTTCATCATCACCTCCATTTCTTCACACACCGTTGCATCAAATGTTCCTCCCTCTGGCCACTTTGTTCCCAATTTGGCAGTCCTCTTACCCCATTTGGCTGAGATTTTTATTATCTCCTCTTTATTTAAAGGGTTTTTTTTAGTCAGTATTTCCACGTCTGTAGGTGCCATGATACTAATGTATGTAACTATTAATTATCTAGTTTTACTTTATTATTATTCACCACAGTTTACGTTCACGCCTTTTTCTCTGTCTTCTCCAAGTGAATGTAAAGCTGCTCCACTCCCCTTTTTTTTCTTTTCTGACTTGCGGCTCCCCCGGAGCTCCTCGACCCCCACCTTTTCTATTGTCTCCTCTCCTCCTTTCTAACCCCTGCTCTCTACAGGCTTCCCAAGCCACTCTGCTCGGCCCTATTATTAGAAATGTATTTTATATTAGTTGTTAATTACAATACCTTATCTTCACCTATATCTCTATCTATTACTTCTAGAACTCCTTCTCTAAGCTAATTAACTACAATAGACGAAGACAAACACAATTCTCTGACTATGCAGACCCTTTCTCTCTTGAAAGGCGGTATCCCAGATTTACCAACACATAACAAAGCTCCTAACAAACACAAAACAACACAAAATAACTCTTTCGACCAACTGGGCCCTCTCGTCAGAGGGAGAACCCCAGATTTTTAAACTTCAAAACAAACTTAAAATAGATAATCACATGAGTGATAAGCCTCTGAGCACTGTCCCTATGCTTTTAATGGACTTTCTATATGATTACCCGCAGACAAAATTAAAGAGATCTATACAGGCCGTCTCTACCCTGCTTACCAAAAATAGATCTTATACAGGAAAAACAAACTTATAATAGATAATCACATGAGTGATAAGCCTCTGAGCACTGTCCCTATGCTTTTAATGGACTTTCTATATGATTACCCGCAGACAAAATTAAAGAGATCTATACAGGCCGTCTCTACCCTGCTTACCAAAAATAGATCTTATACAGGACGTCTCTAACCTGCTTACCAGAAATAAAAGAGATCTATACAGGCCGTCTCTACCCTGCTTACCAAAAATAGATCTTATACAGGACGTCTCTAACCTGCTTACCAAAAATAAAAGAGATCTATACAGGCCGTCTCTACCCTGCTTACCAAAAATAGATCTTATACAGGACGTCTCTAACCTGCTTACCAGAAATAAAAGAGATCTATACAGGCCGTCTCTACCCTGCTTACCAAAAATAGATCTTATACAGGACGTCTCTAACCTGCTTACCAAAAATAAGAGATCTATACAGGCCCGTTTCCACACTCTGCTACAATGTGTATAAATCACAGAGTGTTGTGTGTGCATGCATGCGTCAACTTCATTCCAAGCCACTCTCTTTCTCTCTCCTCCTTCTTTACATATATGCTTTTGGTTCTTTTTGGAGAGACACAATACCTACCACCGGGCGTGAGAATCGGGCAGACAATGATCACACAAATTTACTAAACTAATAGATAAGAACAATGCTTACCTTTTCAAGTTGGGTGGCCACCCGTTTTTGTGTGACCCTTGCCGGTCCCCGACCCACAGCCCAGCAGCCGGCGGGTCCCTGTTCTTCAATCCTGCCGACAACGCCAAATATGTAGTGGAGAAAACCGCATCTAACAATTAAACTGAAGAAGAGAAGGTCGAGAGAGTCGAGGTCTGAAGATATAAGACTTTATTATCACTTGCAAGAAGTGACAACAGAATCTGAGTTGGTTTGGCAAAGAACTGCCGAGCCGCTCATGGACTCCTCCTTTTAATCTCTTTCTGTTGGTCGAGAAAGTACATCTGTATACTCAATTGCGATTGCGTAGACTAGATAGCGAATGGACTCGCCCAGCTGCTGTCTCCTTCCTGAAGGAAATGGGGATGGTAGCTCAGGAGGTAGAGCTGGTCGTCTAGTAATCTAAGGTTGCTGGTTCGATCCCAGGCTCCTCCTGCTAGCATGCTGTAGTGTCCTTGAGCAAGACACTTAACCCCTAATTGCTCCTGATGGCTGCATCCATCGGTGTTTGAATAATTGTAAGTCGCTTTGGATAAAAGCGTCTGCTAAATGTTATGTAATGTAAATGTCCTCTAATCCTTCCATCCATCCTGGTGTGTTTCCCTTCACTGCATTCGGTTCTCATGTCAACTTGAGTGGTAGCCGATCTCGTCTCCTCAGCTGGTCCCAGCGGATGCTTTCCTCTTTTTCTTCCCTTTTCTGGGCCCTGGTCTTAGGCCTTATCTAGCCTGTGCTGGGTGCTGATTCTTTTGCGCTGTCCTCCACAGGAGGAAACACGACCTCCTTCTCATTACTGCAGTCGTGTCTCGGGTCTCTCCAGAGACGACACCTCCATTTTTTGCTCCTCAGCCCCTTTGGTTGTACCATATCCGCCTTCCTTAGCAGTCGCTTATCCCTCTGGTCCTATATATACCTCATCCAAGGTATATATGGTGCGTCAGGGAGTGTGGAAGCCCAGACTCTGGGTCTTGCTGAAACCCCCTCCATGGGGTGGACACTGTAGTGGAGAAAACCGCATCTAACAATTAAACTGAAGAAGAGAAGTTCGAGAGAGTCGAGGTCTGAAGATATAAGACTTTATTATCACTTGCAAGAAGTGACAACAGAATCTGAGTTGGTTTGGCAAAGAACTGCCGAGCCGCTCATGGACTCCTCCTTTTAACCTCTTTCTGTTGGTCGAGAAAGTACATCTGTATACTCAATTAGGATCCCTTCCTTCCTCCTATACGGTCAATAGTGCAAAGAAGCCATTTGTCTGCATTCTTTGACATCAGTTACAACAACAAACCTCCCGACACTAGTCCAGGCCACATTTTATGAGGGGATGTTTGCATTCACACACCTTCCCATGTCACATGGCCCAGAGTCAACAAAGCACTTATTCATGTCTTTGCTGACCCCTGTCTCACACACACTTACTTCATTCATATAGCATATGGGCAAGATAACGAATGTTCTTTCTTATTTAATGGTAGAATATAATGAACATATTTCTTTTAAATGTACTAGTAAATTTCTCCCATAACACCTCCCTCTCACTCGTTTCTCAGCTGGTCTCTGGGAAAAGACAGACTCGCCATAGTTGACCTTCTTGAAGATGCAAGCTCGTACACTGCCGCCCATCGTCGAACTCCCGATTCTTGATCATCGGAAGATGGAGGACACCATCTCGGAATCTCCGAGGTCCTCTTGCCACTCATCCGATGGTTGCCACCGATGACCATGACATCGCCGAAGACATCTCTGGCTTCTTCTTGCAGATGTCGGAGCAACCAATTGTAGATTCTCGGTGGCTCATCCTGTTCTTCAGTACACAAGACAGCCTGTGCCGAATCTTCTGTAAACTAGCACCATAGCAATTGTTGCACCTCATGTCAGGGCTGAGGATCCACAAGTAGACCGTCATTGACAAGGGCTGCTCACAGCTCCGACATTCGGCCAGACTCTGTTTCAAGGGTAAAAAGTCTCTTATTATCCATTCGTAGCACTTGATGTCCTATTTATAAAAATCAAAAAGTAAAAAAGTAAAAATGTAAAACTTGATCGTATTGCGGCAAAAGCAGGAAGCAGACTTGCTGAAAAATAAGGGAATTAGGCTTCGGGCGCGGCCCTTCTGTATTCCGCTTCTCTACTGCGCACCACAGAATTTTGTCCAAATCTTGTCCACCTAAGCAGGGGTGGGGAAACTGATAGGGGACCCTACCCACCCATTCACCGATACTACCAAGTGAGTTAAAATTTTTAAAAACTGCACAAGTCTAATGCTGATTTCCCAGAGGTCATTCTTCCGAGCAAGTAAGTCATAAACCACGACTTACACTACCACTTACACTGAGTACACACTACCATGTGTAATCAGTTTTGTCCAATACCACAATGTTAATAATTGCCCTAGCAAATCCCTGTACCAAAGTAGCAATCCTAAGTGGCAGAGCTATTGTCCAAGTTCCCACACAGCAGTAAACAAGGCAAATAAATTCTACCACACAGAATTCTATAGCAGCACATACCCTAAAGTTCAGGAGTGTATCATTCCTCCTGAACACTCGAGTGTAATTCTCATTCATGGTCAGTGAGTTTTATCAAAATGTTTTTTCAGTTTTATTTTATCAAGTGTCTCCTTCCCAAGTGCAGCCTAGGAACCCGGAACCTACACTGAGCAGGCCCCTTCTACATGGCCGGCTTATATCTGCTTAAGCTCCTCCCTCTGGGAGGGGCACTTCTCCTTGTTGGCCTTGGTGTCTTTCCCCTTGACTATCGCATCGCCATAGCGCCGCCTTTTATTTTTGCTTAGGCTTATCAGCAGTAGTAGATACAGCCAAAGCTGAGATGATGCAGATGACAAGATGCAGGTCTTTCCGATCAGTCCGATAACAGCTCCAAAGCCGCTGCCCAACTCTTCGGGACCACTTGTAGAATCTCCATGCCAATCTCTCCAACTGCCGATCCCATTAGTTCAATCCAGGTGCACTCGTGATCTCCTCCCAGCCTGCAAGGAGCCAGTGTTCAGATGCAAAGTGACACGTCCCATTGTTGCAAATCCGATTATGTCCCAGCCAGGCGTAGCCTTCGATCTCCTTGCCAACGTAGAGACTCTTGCGGAAAACAAGAACTCTATGGAGTAAGTTGTATTTTCCTGATCGCAGACCATTTTCCACAGTTTCAGTGTTACATAGAGTTGTGGTACATAACTGGACACCGGTCCTGGGCGGATGGCCTGCGGCTTATATCTGCTTAAGCTCCTCCCTCTGGGAGGGGCACTTCTCCTTCTTAGCCTGGGTGTCTTTCCCCTTGGCTATCGCAGCCACCATAGCTCCGCCTTTTATTTTTGCGATAATCACCGCTCCTAGTATTAACAGGCTTATCAGCAATAGTAGATACAGCCAAAGCTGAGCGCAGGTCTTTCTGATCAATCCGATAACAGTTCCAAAGCCCCTGACCAACTCTTCGGGACCACTTGTCAAATTTCCACGACAATCCCTCCAACTGCCGATCCCATTAGTTCAATCTAGGTGCACTCGTGATCTCCTCCCAGCCTGCAATGCAGCAAACTAAATACCAATATCTGTCACCAGATATTGGTATTTCGCCCAGTAATTTCCAGATTGACTCAGACATGGTAGAACCCAGTTCTTCACCTCCTCCTCCTGGAGTCCCCACCAGGTTTCGGAGGTATCATGGGAATGCCAGGCTTGTAGTATTCCTTTGACCGTCTTGTTCGCCTTGAGCATGGTGTAGTCATTCTGCTAATGACCCCAGAAATGCGTCCACACCTGCCGCAGTTCACATCTAGGTGAAGCTCCGTTGCTCACATAGTCGGTACTGTTCAGTGCAGTAAACATCCTCTCTGCAGTACACTCATCGATCTTCTGGAAGTCTGCAGAGCGGACCCCCATCAGGTCCTCAGGCATCGGCATGAGGCTCAGCACCAGCCGGTGCTGACTTTCGGTACAGTTCTTCTCCAGATCCCACAGGCATTTCTGCTCGATTAGTGGCTTAATTTTTTCCTCAAAACACTACTTGAGAATTCTCCTGTTACCGCTGGCCTAGGGATTCATCTCTTATTCCAGCGATTTAACATCTCCGGGCCCCTCGTGGCTTTCTTGACTCGCCTCTTGCCGGCATTGTTGTCTCGGAGTATCTTTGCCTGGATTTTTCGGAGAATGTTGTCCTGCTGATGCAGCTCACAGGTGTCATTACGGAATCCCCAGGTCCATCCTTTTCTTTGAAACACCTTGCGGCAATTACTGTTCTCGTCTCATCATTTCCTCCTCGAAACTCTCCTTGCTCTCGTTCGAACATTGCTAGTCCAACATACCCAGTCGTAATACCGGTCCCATTGAATTCTCCTCCCCTTGGGGTCTTGTATCTCAACCAGGACCCATAGACTGTAACCCTAACCCTAACCATAACCCTAACCCTAACCCTAACCTAGCTGGGCCATCTCGGGGTAACCATTGCAGTTTGTTAAATCACTGGAGTCTAGGCCTCTCTTCCTCAGTTTGCCAACAAATCATGGTTCCATTGTTGCTGATGTCTTCCCCTCTGTACCTGTTTATTTCCCATTGTTTGTAGCCACAGAGGATGAGAATGAACAGAGCCACTACTCCCCATGTCACCCTGACCACCCTGCAGCCTATAATTCTTTTTCGTCGTGAGTCCATGCTTGGGTCGTTTTTAGGTGATCAAGATCGTCGTTGTCTCCTTAGTGTAAAATTTAATCCAACGTCCAGTGGCTGGGCAAAACTCATCCCTCATACTCGTGTTGTAAGATGCCACCACCTCAGTACTCTATAGAAGATCTTTCTTCAGGTGTCGGCGCCAATCTGCCCTATATGGAGGTGCCTCTTCTCCTATATAGAAGCTGTCCCACACCCCGGCTGGGGGATCAAACTTCTGTCACACCCACATCCATGTAATCACTGACACTCTGTCTTGGCGTGGTCGAGGTCCTTCCCATTGTTCTTCCTTCAGCTGTTTAGCACTCAGCAGCCATGGCGAGCGTGGTCTCCTTTCCTTTGTGTTCTCTCCAAAAACTGCAAAAGTAGCTTGGAGTGCTGTATCTTATCCACTGAGTATTCTCTACAAGGGTTAGATGTTTTAGTTTTGCCTTTAGTTTTGCTAATTTTCTTCTTTACTGGATTTTTCTTCTCCTGGAGACGATACTGCCCACGACGACCATGTGGTTCTGTCATTCCCTGTCCTACTCCTTCTCCTTGCCTCTTCTTCTGAAGAAGTGAAAGATATGTCCTTTCCCCCTGGGCTTCGGCAGCTTCAGCCCTTGTTCGCTTGGGGAGCCTTCTCCTTCCTCCGTCCCCGTCACTTCCAGATTTACTTATGTCAGCTCCGCCCCAAAGGAGAATACGCCAAAGAATGTCACAGTCACCATTCTCACTGTAATTGGCACTTTGATCGTTTTTCCGGGCAACTCAGGTCTGCTGCTCTAGTCACATGAGACCCTGGGATCTGCAATTGCTTTTCCTGATGCCTGTCCTCTGGCGTGACAGTCACAATTGCTCTTTTCTCCTTAATCAATGCCTCCTCATGCACCCAGGCGTCCAGACTTGTTACCCTGTACTGAAATGTATTCCTTCTTCCCCTCTCTTCTCTGAGTATTTCCAGGAGAACTGTTTTCTCTGAGATCCAGGGATTGAGGAATACCTCCCCAATCAATTTCCCCCACTTAGTCAGTTCCCACGGGCCTTCAAATCCTCCTTCGATGGCCTTTTTCCGCTTAGAATCAGACAGTTCTGCTAGTCCATTCGCATGCATCGGGTCCCCAGGATCTCGATAGACCCTAAAAAACGCTGTTACTTGATGGGCCAGCACTGTCAACAACCCAACCCTGTCCATTTAGAAGAGAACAATATGGCCAACCGCTGTTCACAGCTTGTCGCCACCTTGGCCCGCTGGCTCCCCGGCCGGCCTCTGCTGTCGCCGCTGGTTCTTATCCTCCCCTCATCCACGGGCTTCGCACCAGTGATCGTCGTTCATCCCATCCTTTCTTTGAGCCGTTGGTGCCCCCACTCATACGTCTCTGTTTTTGTTATGTCCAGTTTGGGTGGTTTTGCTTAAGCAGCGGCCACTGGCCTTATCTCCAGGTCTGGGTCCAGTATGATGTCTTCCCCTCTCCCCCACCTGGCGTTGGTAGCTTTCGTAATTTCCACCGTATCTTTCCTCAGAAGCTGATGCACATGGCTTTGGGGAAGGACCTCAATCCCCTGTCCCAGGGTCAGCTCCTTCAGATTCTTCCAATACTTAGCCAGTACCATCTAACTATAACTCCATAGCGTGTGTGTGTGTATGTCTGCCAAGTCTTTGTTCATAATCAGGTTTTGGGGTCCTAAGACCCATATGGTACCCTTCCAGATGCAATAAGGTACCTTTCTCTTTGTCTCGTCCACCAGCTCCACTGTAAGATATCCTATAGAACTTATCGTGTGCGGTCATGGATACCTCAGGCCTCTACTAGGTAGGGAACATCCTGAATGTTGGTATAGATGTCATCCCCCACCCGATAGGCATTCTCCAGGGTCACCCGCTGCTTGGTGGCCATCACTTCCTGGCCCCTTCCGCTGTCTCTTTACAAGACTGGAAGAGGGCCCTCTTCTGCTCTGGCGTGGTCTTTGCCTTGGTTTCCTCGCGGCCCCTTGAAGAGTCTTGCCAGCCAAAGCTTCTTAACCTCCTCGCAGGTGGTGCTCTCCTCCACCATCGGGAAATGTTCCATCATGTACTCCTTTACATTCTCCGTTTGTCTTTTCCCAGGCAGCATCAGATCTGTCTTCCTTAGCTCCTTGAGGTCATCACTCCTTGAGATCGGGTCTGTTTGTACTACGTAGTATCTGTCCAATGTCCTCAGACCGGGCCGTCGATAGTTATGCTCTCCATCTGGAGGCGGTTGAGCTATCCTCAGTGTCCAGCATCCAGACATTCCAGCACGGTTCTCCCTTCATCTCCATCCTCAGAGATCAAGTCTATACCAACAACCTCCTCAGGAGAATCCATCTGCACACTTTTCAGCTGGTTTCTTCAGTCGTCTCAACATTTAATCGTGTGTGGTGCCTGTGAGTCTCCTGTGCTCAGGGGCTGAGGGTTAGACGTGGACCGCGGACACCTAACTAGTTTGTTGCCTTGTACTCTGCGCCAGTCGTAAGCATCCAGTGGCCCCACTGCTCCCGGTATCAGGGTCGGTTCCCAGCCCTCAGGTGTCTTGTTCCAATCTCCGCCAGCGTGCCCAGAGGTTTAGATGTTGTTCCCTGACTCATCGTCGCCCACAGTATATCACTCCATTGCTTTAGGGTGCATACCACAACTATCTGTTCCACAGTGTTCCATATCTTCCCTTGGTTCAACCACTCTTGGGGGGGGGGGGGATGCAACCAGGAGTGTGCTGGGGTGCACTCTAAGCAAGTGTGGTGGTGTGTTCGTGTGTCATGGGACCGCCTGTTTGTGTTTGTGTGTGTGTGTGTGTGTGTGTGTGTGTGTGTGTGTGTGTGTGTGTGTGTGTGTGTGTGTGCGTAATATGTCCACCGGTGAGTGTACATGACTTATCCCCATTGGTACTGGTGTAGAGGGTCGATATTATGTCGCGGCACCTTTAAGCAGCGGAAAGGCCCCGAAGCCCCCTGAACTCGGCAGCCCTGTAGACACCCTATGGCTGCAGGACCCCGAGTATCCTGCCCTGTGGCCACAGAAGACCCCCAGGCCCCCAGAGAAGCCAGAGGGGCGTGGAGCACCCCCCATGCCCAGCCCCAAGGAGCATTACCCAGTCCCAGGGGGCACAAGGAGACCCCGCACCCCAAAGGCGCACACATACAACCAACCCCCAGGTGCAGGCACAAGATGCAGCTGCAGGCACAGAACCCAGGCCGTGGGCGCATGGCACGGACTGGAGGCTCGGATCCTGGCCCCACGGTGACAGACCGACACCCCGCCCGAGCCGCCAGCCCTGGGTGAGCCGGCAGGACTCCGCCAGGACTCTACCCAGCGTGAGTGCCTGAGCACACATAGCAGTGTGCCCCCAGCCCTCTGCCGATGTCAGCAGGCCGCCAGATACACAGGCCGTCCACCACCCCCAGCACCCTGGGTGCCCGCCGCAGAGGAGCTGTGCAGCAGAAGCAAAAGGCAAACAGCCACACCCCAACCCACACCCACAATGGCAAGCAGTCCCCCCAGGGGCCCCAGAAGGCACCCGGCGACGCTCTCCACAGCCCCGCCAGATCGCAGCACATCCTAAGCCTCCAGGAGCAAGCTGTCAGGACTCCAGCCCAGCCGGCAGGGGGGCCTACCCGACCGGCCCCTGGCCAACAAAATCGACCCGCCAGCGACCAGCCACCCCGGGAAAACCCCAGTGCTCAATGTGTGCTGTTGGTAATTGCAGTGAAAATTGCGAGGTTGGGGGTGTGAGTCCTTCAGGCAAATCAAACCCGAATCACTCGCACCCCTCCTGCCCCACAGGCCCTGGTCCGGTGGAGTGTTGTTTGGAGTAGGATTGATGTGCGGGTGTATGTGTTCTAAGCTAATATGGGTAGGATTCAAATCTCAGGATGTACGAGAAGCATGATTAGAGGCAAATATCGATGCCAACTTGTTTGTTACTTATCCACTCGTGTGTCTGCGTGCTTGCAAGTAGCGGAAGACTGCTGACACGGCTGCACAACTTGTTGTTTTTGAAACCAGTCACCACATCTGAGGCGGATGTCTGTTTTCTAAGAAAGCACAAATGTGATCCCTACCCTCTGGGCACAAGGGAAGTACGATGTGGACCTTATCAAATACTGCCTGTCAGTACACATCAAACCCAAATCCGCTTTTTGCCCGCCACAGAAACAATATCCACCGGACAGACAGCCATCAACGGCATCACCCCCGTCTTCAAGTCACTCCTTAAGGCTGGGATTATCGTCCCGTGCGACGATTCCCCCGTCCAAACACCGATATTTCCGGTAAAGAAAATCCGCCCTCAGGGACAGCCCACGGAGTGGCACTTCATCCAGGACTTACAGGCCGTTAATGTGGCCATCGACCCCCCCGCTCCAAACGTTCCTAACCCATACACAATCATGGGCCTGATCCCTACAGGGACCTTCTGATTTTCTGTTGTTGACCTTTCCACCGCCCTTTTCTCCGTCCCAGTTCACCCGGACTCCTGGTTCTGGTTCGCCTTCCACTTCGCAGGGAAACAATACACCTGGACGTGTCTATGCCGGTCTCACCTGGGGTCCCACCCTCTTCTGCGAGGCTCTTGCCCACAGCCTTGCCCCTCTCGACCTTACAGAACGCACTGCCCTCCTACAATATGTGGACGACCTTCTCATCGCCGCTGTTAGGGGGTATGCTGAGTGAACCCAGGTGCACAGAACAAGGCAGAGGCGAGGTGGCAAAAATAGAGGTTTACTCAAAACAAGTACAAAAACTGGGCAAAAACAAATAAGTCTTGGGAGCTTGGAACAAGAGCGTTGTCATGAGGTTAGACAAACTCAAGACTGAGCGCCCGAGGACACAAACGACAGGGTCTAAATAGGGACGACCAAACGAGACACAGGTGAAACATATAACCTAATGAGGCAGGGTAATCAGGAACAGAAATAGGTGAAGCAGAGCAACCTTGAAAAGGCAGTACTGGCGGCATCTAGTGGCTGATGCTGGTAGGACCCGGGCGAACCCTGACAGCCGCGCCCACAAAGGCCCAGTGCGAACAAGACACCCTCACGCTTTTGGACCACCTCTCATCTGAGGGTCACAAGGTTTCTCTAAGCAAACTTCAGTTTGTCTCCCAAAAGGTGGTCTTCCTTGGTCACGTCATTACACCACAGGGGAAGACTCTGTCCCCCGCCAGAATCCAGGCCATCATCGATGTTCCCAGACCACACAACAAAATGCAAATGCTTTCCTTTCTCGGCATGTGCTCCTACTGCCCCCATTTCATCCCTAATTTTTCCGCTCACAACCGCCCTCTTAGGGAAATCACCCTGTCCAGGACCCTCATGGCCTCTTCTCCACTAACATGGACCGAGGACGCCTACACCGTCTTTGAGGCCCTTAAGAAGTCCCTCCAGGTCTCCCCGACACTGGGACTCCTAGACCATCTTCGCTCCTTTGTCCAGTTCATAGACGAACGTCAGGGCAGCATGACTACCGTTCTGTTGCAGAAACATGGCGAAGTCCTCAGGCCTGTGGGGTTCTTCTCATGCCTATTGGACCCGGTGGCCCGTGGCCTCCCTTCTTGTCTGTGCGCCGTTACGGCCTGTGAAAAGGTTGTACTGGCCACGCGCGACTTTGTGGGCTTTGCCCCCCTGAATCTATTTGTTCCCCACTCTGTCTCCAGCATTTTACAAGAACAGAATCCTCTCACATCTCGGCAGCTCGCTGGCCCCGATATCACACTGTCCTCTTGGGGCTTCCTCATGTCACGGTGCGCCACTGTACCACCCTTAACCCACATTACTGCCCCTCCCAGGCGACGGCACACCACACTCCTGCTCCGCCATACTCAACCTCATCTGTACGCCCTGCTCGGATCTCACTGATGTTCCGCCGACTAACCCTGATTTTGTTTTCTATCTAGATGGATCCGCGTTCCGTCACCCCGAAACCGGCCCGAAACCACTCTGTCATTCTCTCCTACCCCCTCCCTTCTCATTTCTCAGCACAGGCAGCAGAGCTCGTCGCCCTAACTGAGGCGTGCAAACTGGCCGATGGCCACTCGGTGACAGTCTACACTGACTCTGCGTTGGCATTGTGCGCGATTTTGGCGCCCTCTGGAAACACAGACAGTTCTTAAAATCTGACGGCAAACCCATCCTGCACCACCACAAGGTGGCGGCACTCCTGGAGGCTATCCTCCTACCCACGTCTATCGCCGTCTGTTAATGCGCTGCACACACCTCCAACACGGATCCTGTCTCCCTCGGCAATGCCTGCGCCAATGCAGCCGCAAAGGCCACGGCTCGTCGACCCCTCACTCACTCCCACTCCCTCTACTCCTCCCCTCCCCCCACACCCACCACACCCCCCTTCTCTGACTTCCTCTCCCTCTCCTCCACAGACGAACGCAGGACTTGGTCCAACTGCGGGGCCACCCTCCACGACAGCATTTGGATGGGCCCCGACGAGAAACCCTGCCTGCCTAGGCGCCTGTTCCCCTGTTTCGCTAAGTTGTCACATGGTTTAGACCACGTGTCAAAAGGAGGGATGTGCACAGCAGTACAAACACATTGGTTCACAAAATACTTCTCCTCATTTCCGGCCACATACTGCAGCAAATGCGTAATCTGCGCCCAACACAATCCTGGCAGGCCACAGGGCCTCACACACCCCACCGCACACCCGACTCCAACACGCCCGTTCCAACATGTAATGATGGATTTTGTCCAACTGTGCAAAAACAAAAAATACAGTCTGGTCATGGTTGACATGTTTTCCAAATGGGTGGAAGACTTCCCCGCCAAACATGCCACGGAGTCAACAGTGGCAAAAGTTTTAATGATGGACATAATTCCCCGGATGGACGCATTCCTGATGGGAACCCGGCAGCGAGAGAGGCGTCGGAGGCAAATGGAGCGCCGCCCAGCAACCCGTCTTCGAGGTTCCTCCGGGCCGTCAGCTCTTCCGGCCTGTAAACCCACGAGTGAGGCCTGGGAGAGGCCGGTCTCTTCTTCTCCCGGAGGAGAAGGAGAGACGCCGGGTGGGGAACCTTTGCCTCTACTGCGGTCTAGCTGGACACTACATTTCCAGGTGTCCGGTAAAAGAGCCGGGCCAGTGAGGGAGGAGTTCCTGGTGAGCCACACCTCCAAATCCCCCTCCAACCTACGCTCCTTGTGCCAGGCTCGGTGGCTGCTGCCCCAAGGCTCACATTCCCTCGCCATACTTATTGACTCTGGTTCCGATGTTAACATCATCGACGATAACCTAGCACGGCAGCTGGGTGTTGGCCGAGTTCTCCTGCCCTCTCCAGTTCCTGCAACTGCCCTGGATGGCCGCCTCCTGGGGACAGTCACCCATCAGACGGTTCCCATCCCTCATGCTCCTGTCCGGCAACCACCACGAGACAATACGGTTCTGCATCCTGCACTCACCTCGTCACCCTCTCCTCCTGGGGTTGCCCTGGCTCCGGCGTCGCAACCCACACCTCCACTGGACCACAGGGGCTATTCTGGGATGGAGTCCTGCGTGCCATCAGGTCTGCCTGAAGCAAGCCGCCGCAACCTCAGCCATCCACCATCTCCCAGCACCCGACATGTTGGGGGTCCCCGCCGAGTACCTCGACTTCAGGGAGGTCTTCAGCAAGGCCAAGGCGACATCCCTTCCCCCGCACAGGCCATACGATATTGCCATCGACCTCCAGCCCGGCTCCACCCCCCCCAGAGGCCGCCTTTGCTCCCTGTCCGTCCCGGAGAGAGAGGCCATGGACACCTATATTAACACTATTGACACGACGCTCTTGCGGCGGGCATCATCCGTCCCTCCTCATCCCCGGCGGGGGCTGGCTTCTTATTCGTAAAGATGAAGGATAAGTCGCTTCGCCCCTGTATTGACTATTGTGGTCTCAACGACATTACGGTCAAGAACCGCTATCCCCTGCCCCTCATCTCATCAGCCTTCGAACTCCTGGAGGGGGCCACGGTGTTCACCAAGCCAACTTCTATCGGAGGTTCATCCGAGGCTACAGCACGGTAGCGGCCCCTCTCACAGCCCTAACCTCCTCTAAGGTGCCGTTCCTGTGGTCCGCTGCCGCCAACGACGCCTTCCTGGCCCTGAAGGCACGGTTCACTTCAGCCCCCATTCTGGTATTGCCTGACCCCGAACGGCAGTTCTTGGTGGAAGTGGACGCCTCCGACGTGGGAGTCGGAGCTGTCCTGTCCCAGAGAACCGCCTCCGACCAGAAATTTCATCCCTGTGCCTTCTTCTCCAGGCGTTTGACCCCGGCCGAGAGGAACTAAGACATCGGGAATAGGGAGCTTCTCGCCGTCAAATTGGCCCTGGAAGAGTGGCGACACTGGCCAGAGGGAACCCAGCTGCCGTTTCTGGTGTGGACAGGCTCGTTGGGCGCTCTTCCTAACGCGATTAAATTTCTCCCTCTCCTATCGGCCAGGGTCACGCAATTTCAAACCCGACATCCTGTCCCCGCAGTTCAGGATGGCGATAGTGGCGCCGCCCCTAGCGGTCGCCTGCGCCGGCGCTCCGGTTACTTTCTTACTCTTTAGTATTTTTTTCCTTTTTTTATCACGATGTTCGCCAGAAAAACATCAACAATTAACTCATACGGCCGCGATGCACTCATGGATATAAAAATTTCCCTAAACGAACAACTTTGGGACTTTTTATCCGTGGGAGCAGAGTGGCCGGCGGAAATCCTACGCGGGAACACTCGCAACAACAACAAAAATGGAGTCGCTGTTCCACGAGCCGGCCCACGGAGGAAGCACCGAGGTAAACGAGGCGGCATTCGGGTCAGAATGAGGACGCAACCTTACCGTCCACCTCTGCCAAGCATCCTTCTTGCTAACGTCCAGTCCCTGGAGAACAAGATGGATGAACTTCGAGCGAGGATTCAATTCCAGCGTGACACGAGGAACTGTTGCGTCCTCTGCCTGACGGAAACATGGCTGACCCCACTGGTGCCGGATGAAGCCATACGTCCAGCCGAGGCCTTCTCCGTGTTCCGCGGCGACAGAACGGGAGAGTCGGGGAAATCCAAAGGTGGAGGCGTCTGCCTAATGGTAAACAACCGCTGGTGTAACGCCAACAACACCAAATTCCTCTCCCACTCCTGCTCGCCAAACCTGGAACAGCTGACCATACTATGCCGTCCATTTTATCTCCCCCGGGAATTCAGCACGGTCATCATTACAGCCGTTTATATTCCACCGCAAGCGGACACCGACGCAGCTCTGTCGGTTCTGTACGATGTGTTGTGCGGATTTCAGAACAGACATCCCGACGCGGCCGTGGTGGTGACTGGGGACTTTAACAGGGCCAACCTGAAAAAAGTTCTGCCGAATTTCCACCAACACATCACGTGTGCCACCAGGGGAGACAGAACTCTGGACCATTGTTACACTCCTTACAAGAACGGATACAAGCCCGTGTCGCTTCCTGCTTTCGGGAAATCAGATCACGCCGCGATCTCGCTGCTTCCTGTTTACAGGCCTCTGATCGCGCGGGATCTGGTGATGACGAGGGAAGTGAAGCGGTGGACGGACCAATCAGAGGCTGCGCTTCAGGACGCTCTGACTGACGTAGACTGGGACGTGTTACAAGCGAGTTCAAGTGACGTCAGCGAGTTTACGGAGGTTGTAGTGAGTTTTGTGGCTACGCTCGCGGATGAAATCGTTCCCACGGTGAAAGTTCGGATATTTCCAAACCAGAAACCATGGGTTGATAAATCCATCCGCTGCGCTCTGAATGCGCGCACGGCCGCTTACAACGACGGACTTGTATCTGGCAACATGGACAATTACAAAGCGGCGTCGTACAATCTGCGGAGGGCGGTGAGGGACGCTAAACGGACGTACAGAGACACCGTGGAGCTGCAGATGGAGCGGGGGGACACAAGACGCTTGTGGGAGGGGCTGCGAACAATAACAAACTACAAGAGCAGCTCCTCCCCAGCCACGAGTGTGGACGCCTCCCTGGCCAACCAACTGAACTCCTTTTATGCGCGGTTCGAGTCTGGCAGCAGCACCGCTAGCTCGCCGGCTAATTGGAGTTACACCGCTGGGGACGAGCGCGCACTCTCAGTGTCCGTGCACGAGGTCAGGAGGGCTTTGATGCGGGTGAACACCAGGAAAGCTGCGGGCCCAGATGGCATATCTGGACGAGTACTGAAGACCTGTGCTAACCAGCTAGCTCCGGTGTTCACCACAATATTCAACATCTCCCTGGCTGAATCAGTGGTCCCATCCTGCTTCAAGAGGTCCACCGTCGTTCCTGTCCCGAAGATCGCCTCTCCAACCTGCCTGAATGACTACCGTCCGGTGGCCCTCACCTCGGTGGTCATGAAGTGTTTCGAGAGGCTGATTAAGGATTACATCTGCGCCTCCCTCCCCCGCACCTTGGACCCGTTGCAGTTCGCGTACCGGCAGAACAGATCCACGGATGACGCGGTCTCCCAGGTACTGCACACCACGCTCACGCACCTGGATGGCCAGAAGGGGGCCTATGTGAGAATGCTGTTCATTGATTATAGTTCAGCTTTCAACACCATAGTCCCCACCAGACTGGCTGTCAAGTTGTTGGAGCTAGGATTGAATGCTCCGCTGTGCACCTGGATCCTGGACTTCCTCACAGGCCGCCCCCAGGTGGTCAAGGTGGGGAAGTACATGTCAAGCTCCCTCACCCTGAATACAGGATCCCCCCAGGGCTGCGTCCTCAGCCCCCTACTGTACTCCCTGTACACACATGACTGTGTGGCCAGGTCCAGCTCCAACACCATCATCAAGTTTGCTGACGACACCGTGGTCGTGGGCCTGATCACCGACTGCGATGAGAAGGCCTACCGCGAGGAGGTGGCTGACCTGTCACTCTGGTGCCAGGACAATAGCCTCCACCTGAACGTCGGCAAAACCAAGGAGCTGATTGTGGACTTTAGGCGTGGATCACAATCGAGGACGCACGCGCCCTTGTGGATTAATGGGACTTCTGTCGATAAGGTGAGCAGCTTCAGATATCTGGGAGTCCACATCACAGAGGACTTAACATGGACTGTTCACACAGACACTCTGGTGAGAAAGGCGAGGCAGCGTCTCTACCACCTCAGGCAGCTGAGGAAATTCCGGGTCTCGGTGAGGATCCTCAAGTCCTTCTACTCTGGAGCAGTGGAGAGCATCCTGACAGGCAACATCACTGCCTGGTTTGGGAACTGTACTGCCCAGGACAGGCGGGACCTGCAGAGGGTGGTGCGTTCAGCTGAACGTACTACTGGAACTACCCTCCCCCCCTTGCAGGAGTTATACACCAGGAGGTGTAGTAGCAGAGCCCGTAGGATCATGAAGGATCCTCATCACCCCAACAACGGACTGTTTCAGCTGCTGCGGTCAGGCAAGCGCCTCCGCAGTCATGCAGCGAGAACAGAGAGACTGAGACGGAGTTTCTTCCCTCAAGCCATCAGAACTGTCAACGCTGACCTCACCAGGGGTCCTAACTGAGCCATGCACTAGGCTCCACTACCTACTGTACTGTATGTAGCATACTGTACCGCATACTGTGTCACTGTTCAGGGTTGTTCGTGATGCCGTATTGCTGCGCCGTACTGTTGTATACTGTGCTGTATTATCCCAAACACTACCTCACACTATTCACATTCACATGCCACTTTAAATGCACATATCTGTATATACATAGGCATATTCCTTCTACCTATTCCATTTTATTTCAATTTATTTTTTATTGTATTTTATTCTATATATTTTTTATCTTATTCTATAAGTATTCCACTTACTGTATTACGTTTTAGGAGTCAGTTAGTCGGTCTATTAGAAAGGAATTTTCTACTTTTTATTTTATTTTATTTTTGTACTTTTTCCTAGGACTTATTGTCTGCTATCACCGGGTGCGTTGCATTACATTTCACTGCATATATGTATGGAAGTATGTATATGTATGTGACAAATAAAAATCTTGAATCTTGAATCTTGAATCCAGGAGGAGAAGGAAGACGCTGCTGACCCCGACACCATTCTACCGTCCTCCCGTTTAATCGCCACACTCACTTGGGAGGTGGAGGAGAAAGTAAGAGCCGCCACCCAGGACCAACCCGGACCCAGCGCATGTCCGCCCGACCGTCTGTTCGTCCTGCCTGACCTCCGGTCCGAGGTTCTCCAGTGGGCCCACAACTCACCTGCCACTTGGGGATCCAGCGGACGAAGGAGGTCGTCCAGCGTTGCTTCTGCTTGCCCTCCCTGGGTGAGGACGTCCGAGGGTTCGTCAATGTCTGCCCCACCTGTAACCAGCACAAACCCTCTCTTCTTGCTCCTGCCGGTCTTCTACACCCACTGCCGGGTCCTCATCGCCCCTGGTCTCACATCTCCGTGGACTTCGTCACCGGTCTGCCACCGTCTAGTGGTAACACTACCATCCTCACCGTGGTGGATAGGTTCAGCAAGATGGCTCACTTCGTGCCTCTACCGAAGCTCCCGTCGGCCAAGGGCACCGCCAAGCTATTGTTGTATCACGTCTTCCGCCTCCATGGCATCCCGGTAGATGTTGTATCCGACCGGGGTCCCCAATTCGCCTCGGTCTTCTGGAGGGAGTTCTGTTCGCTCCTGGGGGCCACCGTCAGCCTGTCCTCAGGGTACCACCCCCAGTCCAACGGCCAAATGGAGCGGAAGAACCAGGAGATGGAGACGGCCCTTCGCTGAATGACGTCACAACACCCGTCATCCTGGTCTGAGCAGCTTTTGTGGGTGGAATATGCCCACAACACCCTGACCAGTTCGGCCACAGGCCTCTCCCCCTTCCAGTGTGCCTACGGCTTCCAACCGCCTCTGTTCCCAGCCTTTGAGAGGGAGGCTTCCTGCCCGTCTGTCCAGGCCTTCATTCGCCGCTATCGCAGGACCTGGACCCGGGCCCGGGCCGCCCTCCTCCAAGCCGCTGGCCGTAACACCTCTGCCGCCAACCGTCAACACTCCCAGGCCCCGGAGTACCAGCCTGGCCAGAAGGTCTGGCTCTCCACCCGGGACCTCCCCCTGAAGGTGGACTCTAAGAAGCTGGCTCCTCGATTCATCGGCCCGTTCAAGATCGAGAAGGTCGTCAACCCGGTGGCAGTGCAGCTCATGCTCCCCAGGTCCATGCGCGTCCATCCCAACTTCCATGTGTCCAAAGTCAAGCCGGTCCGGGAGAGTGCTCTGGTCCCCTTGGCGCCTCCCCCGCCTCCTACGTGCTTCATTGACAGGGGTCCTGCCTTCTGTCAGCCGTCTCCTACGTTCCCGCCGGCGTGGGAGAGGCCTGCAGTACCTGGTGGATTGGGAGGGTTACGGTCCAGAGGAGAGGTCCAGGGTCCCAGCGAGGCACATTCTGGACCACACCCTCATCAGGAGGTTCCATCAGCGCCATCCTGATCAGCCCTCCAGACCGGGTCAACCCTCCGCAGACCCCACCACCTCTCTTGTCTGTGCCCTCCAGTGATGGTTCAGAGGCGGACGATGTCAACCCTGGGGGTCCCTCCTCCGATGAGGAGGATGTGGCCCATTTAACGGAGGACAAGGAGATGGACGGGGTCTCTTTCGATGCTTGCACCAGACTCTCCAGCGTTCTCCGGATTGATTCCCCGCTACCGACTCTGCCTCGCCCCGACCACGTATCCTGCCTGCCCCCCGACTGTCTTCTGTCTGCACTCCCCGTTATCGAACCTGCCTGTCCGCGATGACGTATCCTGCCTTCCCCCTGCCTGTCTTCCGTCTGCTCTACAAATAAAAGACATTACCAAATATCCCTGCCTGTCTTTGTGCTGGAATTGGGTCCTAACCACACCCGTTACATTGACAGGTTCCATTGAAACGAGACGAGCAATATTATTCACCTCACCTTTCAATTGTTTTAATGTTGTGGCTGATCAGTGTATACGTATGCACCTTGCAGTAGCAATCAGCCCTTAACTGTTGTGCAAATGCGTTGGATTGCGCTTTTTAATGTTTAGTGGTTTTGTTGGAGATGGGACCACCAACATGCAAGACACATCAAAAAAGTGTTTAATTCAATTGGAGGTAATTCATTTTTTTTAAATACATTTTTCTCCATGTTGGATCTTATTTTCTGCAGCTTTACATAGGTGCCTACATATTTTAAATACTGTATAATGATGTAATTTTATATTAAAGGTTATGATATATAAAGGGACTGAACTTATTTTTGGCAATGCACAAGGCACATTTTTACTTTACATTTAACTTCCACTTTTGAGCTTTACCTTCCACTAAGTAAAATTCTATTTTCTTCAAAAGTCTTCGAAAAGACTGTAATGAACACTTTGGGTCTGCACACACACTACAATAACAGCAACACCACCAGGCTAGGCTGTCCAGTACAAGCGGTGCCTGCGGAGGGCCCACAGCTACTCAAGGACACCTCCCATCCCGGCCAAAGATTCTTTTCCCTCCTCAGGAACGGGCTCAGGAACAGCTTCTTCCTCTCAGGAGTAACCTTGCTGAACCCCCCCCCCCGCACACACCTTCCTCCAGTGACTACATTGTTCAGTGACTGTCTCTGCCTCACTGGCTGCTTGCTTCTACTCACTGATACTATACTATACTTACTCTTACCTTACCAACTGCCTTACAATTATCTCACCAACTACTTACCTGCACTTGTAATTATACCCATCATGACCTTATAGCCATTACATTACACTTGTGCTTATCTGCACTAAATATTTTTGCCCACTGCAACTGCTGCACATGTTCATTCCGTATTTACTTAATATATACTGTATATATCTTGCATTCATATCTACTATTCATATTGTTTATACTGTTCATACTGTTTGTACTTTTAAAACTGTTCTTACTCTATCTATTTATTCTATTTGCCACTTTGCTCTGCATTGCTTTTTGCACTCTGGTTAGATGTTAAACTACATTTTGTTGTCTCGATACTTGTATTCTGTGCAATGAAAATAAAGTTGAACCTAATCTATTCTAATCTAATTAGATAAATATAATTTTGGATGAAAGGTTATGATTCAATGTTCAGACCATCGGTGATGAGAATCTGCTTAATGTCTTTGGCAAATGGCTGGACTACGAACCAGACATCAGAACAGAATCTTTTGATGCACCTTTACTATTGTTACCAAAATGCCTTTCTCTGATTCAGGCATAATATTGACTGATAATCTAAAAAAAAACCCATTAATGAATAAGGACCTAGACTCTTCATCTCTTTTTAGCTCCAGGACATGGTCTGGTCTTTGTGGAGACTCTACCCTATCAGCCTATCAGCAGCAAGCTCTACAGTAAGTTAATAAACTATACAGTAAAAAAAAAAAATAATAATAATAATAATATATATATATATATATATATATATATATATATATTAGTATTTTGTTATAGCATTAATTTAAATTTAATTATTTTTTTCACATGAGAACACAAACACTTACAATTACCACAGTGATTGATTCGAGACACACGTGTACGCATGAATTAACCCGGACCCATACTTACACACTCTGACACATTCAACTACCACTTGTCATCTTAAGAATAGGCACACATAAGCATTGGATCATAGGCCCACACACACACAACATTTTAAAATAACATTGGTTACTCTATAGATATACAGTAACCAATTTTATTTTAAAATGTTATTTAAAGGATAGGTTTCAACCCAGGCTTTATGTTATGTTGCAATGTTATTGCATTGTTATTTCTATTTTCAACGATTGGGCTGGAGATTCAAAAAGACTGTTATGAACACTGTGTACATGTCAATGATGGTTTTCCCAATGTGGTTGGAGTTATTGTCTGCACACATACTTCAATAACAACACCACCACTGGCTGTCCAGCACAGTTCCTTCCCTTTAGGAAGGATGCTGACATAGCTTAATAATTTTTGTGGCCCTCTAAATCATTACAGCTCAGAGATGGTCCAATCCCCACCAACCTAATTTAATTATTCCTCAATTAATTAATTATTCCCCTGTGGGGAAATTCAGGTGTCACAGCAGGAAAAAAAATAAAAATAAAATAAAAATAACATGTACACATCTATAAACAAAGTGGAGTAGCCATAAGCCCTATGCTAACAAGGGAGCCCAATGTTGGCAGATGGCAATTACGCTAACGTAAGCAAGTACATGTAGTATATAGTATTTAGCAGCAGTGTAGTAACTATGAACAAATAGAATCAAAGTGGGAGGGGCCGTGGGGGGAAGACAGCGTAAGTAGAACAATTTGGGTTTCACTGTTGGTGATATTTGATGGGAGGGCTAAATAAAAGTGTAATAGCTGCTAATAACTCACTTTACAGAAATACATATCAGATAGCCTCTACATGGATTGAAATGAAACTATCAATGAAACTATGAGCAGTCATTCTATATTGGGCATTCTAATACCCCACAACCCCATTGTTCCATCTCGCAAGTGCACAGAAGTATGGCTCAATTCAGTCCTTGGTTTCGGAACGAAGTGACGGGTTCTTGACATGTACTTAGTGTGTTTAACAGGTACAGTAATCAGTTAACTGGCTATCCAAAAAAGATTACGGCTTAACTAAGTGGAGAAAAACACCCGATGGAATGATGTTGCAGATTAGAGCCCCGCATAGCCACAACATTGAGTGCAATCCGCATAGACAGGGAATGCCTGTTTTTCTGAAGACATATTATATGCTTAAGGGCAAAACTACAAAAGAGCACATTTCCAATGGGCTGTAGAACATTAACTCCACTCCACTATCATTCTGTTATAAATGTTCCCTAATAAATAAGGCAATCTAAGAACATTATCAAATGGTGTTTTTTTTCTGTTTGTTTCATTTGTAGTGTTCAGCCAAGCAGGCAGACACGTAGTTGATGCCAAAGAGGCAGAAGGGCTGGAGTGTGGACCGGGTTTATTTATGAGGCACAATGCGGCACAATAAACAGCTGTGTGGGAACTTCTGCGTTTCCAGCTGCGTTTCCAGGGCTCCATTTCATTGGATCTCATATGGTGTGTCGTGCACTCTCACTGTCAATGTAGTATAATTTTGAGCTTATTTTTAAGGGAATCAATGAATAAGTAAACATGTCTTTGTGTTGCCACAATTATAAGCAGATGTGGAAGGCAGGAAAGCTGCTCATTCCATCAATCACCTACAGTATAGACAAGTCAACCATCAAATCAACCTCATGAAATACATGTTTGTATGAAGACAAGATATAACATGTTTCAATATAAAATGAGTAAGATATGACTTATTTAGACATAATATTAACAATGTATTCAGACAATGTAAATAAGAGGGAATGCATGTCTCGACAGAGAGGCCTCTGTAAAGCCAGAGAATGGGGGCTTTCTTTGATTGACCTGTGACCTCTCTCCAAGGTAGAGAGGGGTACTAAGTAATTATCTCCATATGGTGTTTAAGCTCAGAAAAATAGGAGATAAGGAGGAGTCAATGCTTGAGAAGAATATATAACATTGTAAACCAAAGAGTTTTTCAGTGTACTATGCAGACCTTACTCAGACTGGTTATTTCTTAATAAAGAGTCTTATCTCTGTATCCAACTTACCTCAAGTGCTGCTTTGGGAGAAATTTACTATAACATTCAACAGTAATATATGAGTATTGTCTTTCCTACACGCTATATGAATCAAATAGGTATGGGGAAATATTGAGTAAAGAAGATACCATTATCCCCCAGTGCTGATACAGTATGCTATCATTGCAGATGTTAAGGGGTGAATGAGTACAGTGGCTTTGTGGAATGTGTAGAGTTAACATGTTCCATATGTGGAGACACACGCTCAGGGCCAGGAGGAAAAACATTGATCCAGTGGACAGATTTCCATATGTGGTAACACAAGCTCAAGACCAGAAGGAGTACACGGCTACAGTGGACAGATTTCCATATAAGGAGTGAAAGTATGGTATGATATGGTGACGTATGGATGATAGATGTGTAGAATGGAGCATAAAAGCCAGCCCGGGGAGTTCTTTGCAAACAACTCAGGCTTTAATGTTACTTGTTCACAAGTGATAATAAAAGTCTTTATCTTTCAAACTTCGGCTTCAAGATTCAAGATTCAAGAGGTTTATTTGTCACATACATACACATACTTTCATACATATATGCAGTGAAATGTAATGCAACGCACACAAAATGTCAGAGGAAAATTTTCTTTCTAACACACGAACAACAACAACAACAACAACCCTGAACAGTGACACAGTATGCGGTACAGTATGCTACATATAGTACAGTAAGGTAGTGGAGCCTATATGTGTGGCTCAGTGAGGACCCCTGGTGAGCATTGACAGTTCTAATGGCTTGCGGGAAAAAACTCAGTCTCAGTCTCTCTGTTCTCGCTGTGTGACTGCGGAGGCACTTGCCTGACTGCAGCAGCTGGAACAGTCCGTTGTTGGGGTGGTGAGGATCCTTCATGATCCTGCAGGCTCTGCTACTACACCTCCTGGTGTATAACTCCTGCAAGGGGGGGAGGGTAGTTCCAGTGGTACGTTCAGCTGAACGCATCACCCTCTGCAGGGCCCGCCTGTCCTGAGCAGTACAGTTCCCAAACCAGGCAGTGATGTTGCCTGTCAGGATGCTCTCCACTGCTCCAGAGTAGAAGGACTTAAGGATCCTCACGAGACCCCGAATATCCTCAGCTGCCTTAGGTGGTAAAGACGCTGCCTCACCTTTCTCACTAGAGTGTCTGTTTGTAAAGTTCATGTTAAGTCCTCTGTGATGTGGGCTCCCAGGTATTTGAAGCTGCTCACCCTGTCAACAGAAGTCCCATTAATCACCAAGGGCGCCTGCGTCCTCGATTGTGATCCTCGCCTAACGTCCACAAATCAGCTCCTTAGTTTTGCTGACGTTCAGGTGGAGGCTGTTGTCCTGGCAGAGTGACAGGTCAGCCACCTCCTCGCGGTAGGCCTTCTCGTCGCAGTCAGTGATCAGGCCCACGACAAAGGTGTCGTCAGCAAACTTGATGATGGTGTTGGAGCTGGACCTGGCCACACAGTCATGTGTGTACAGGGAGTACAGTAGGGGGCTGAGTACGCAACCCTGGGGGGATCCTGTATTCAGGGTGAGAGAGCTTGACATGTGCTTCCCCACCCTGACCACCTGGGGGCGGGCTGTGAGGAAGTCCAGGATCCAGGCACACAGAGGAGCATTCAGTCAGCTCCTTCAGCTTGACAGCCAGTCTGGTGGGGACTATGGTGTTGAAACCTGAACTGTAATCGATGAACAGAATTCTCGCATAGGCCCCCTTCTGGCCATCCAGATGCGTGAGCGTGGTGTGCAGTACATGGGAGACCGTGTCATCCGTGGCTCTGTTCTGCCGGTACGCAAACTGCAACGGGTCCAAGGTGAGGGGGAGGGAGGCGCAGATATGATCCTTAATCAGCCTCTCTAAACACTTCATGGCCACCGAGGTGAGGGTCACCGGACGGTAGTCATTCAGGCAGGCAGGAGAGGCGATCTTTGGGACAGGAACGACGACGGACCTCTTGAAGCAGGACGGGACCACTGATTCAGCCAGGAAGATGTTGAATATTATAGTGAACACCGGAGCTAGCTGGTTAGCACAGGTCTTCAGTACTCGCCCAGATATGCCATCTGGCCCCGCAGCTTTCTTGGTGTTCACCCGCATCAGAGCCCTCCTGACCTTGTGCACGGACACTGAGAGTGCGCGCTCATCCCCAGCGGTATAACTCCAATTAGCCGGCGAGCTAGCAGTGCTGTTGCTAGACTCGAACCGCACATAAAAGGAGTTCAGTTCGTTGGCTAGGGAGGCGTCCACACTCGTGGCCTGGTAGGAACTGCTCTTGTAGTTTGTTATTGTCCGCAGCCCCTCCCACAAGCATCTTGTGTCCCCCCGCTCAATCTGAAGCTCCACGGTCTCTCTGTACACCCATTTAGCGTCCTTCACCGCACTCCGCAGATTGTAAGACGCCGCTTTGTAATTGTCCATATTTCAGAATACAAGACCGTCGTTGTAAGCGGCCGTGCGAGCATTCAGAGCGCAGCGGATGGATTTATCAACCCACGGTTTCTGGTTTGGAAATATCCAAACTTTTACCATGGGAATGATATTATCTGCTAGCGTAGCTACAAAGCTCACTGCCACCTCCGTAAACTCGCTGACGTCACTTGAACTTGATTGGAACATGTCCCAGTCTATGTCAGTCAGAGCGTCCTGAGGCGCAGCCTCCGATTGATCCGTCCACCGCTTCACTTCCCTTGTCACCACCAGTTCTCGTGCCATCAGAGGCCTGTAAACGGGAACCAGCGGCATCGTGGCGTGGTCAGATTTCCCGAAAGCAGGGAGCGAGACGGTCTTGTATCCGTTCTTGTAAGGTGTGTAGCAATGGTCCAAAGTCCTATCTCCCCTGGTGGCACACGTGATGTGTTGGTGGAAAATAGGCAGAACTTTTTTCAGGTTGGCCCTGTTAACGTTTCCAGTCACCACCACAGCCGCGTCGGGATGTTTGTTTTGAAATCCGCACAACACGTCGTACAGGACCGACAGTACTGCGTCGGTGTCCGCTTGCGGTGGGATATAAACGGCTGTGATGATCACCGTGCTAAATTCCTGGGGGAGATAAAATGGACGGCATAGGATGGTCAGCTTTTCCAGGTTCGGCGAGCAGGAGTGGAGAGAAACTTGGTGTTGTTGGGATTACACCAGCGGTTGTTTACCATTAGGCAGACGCCTCCACCTTTGGATTTCCCCGACTCCCCCGATCTGTCGCCGCGGAACACGGAGAAGGACTCGGCCGGACGAATGGCTTCATCCGGCACCAGCGGGTTCAACCATGTTTCCGTCAGACAGAGGACACAACAGTTCCTCGTGTCTCATTGGAATTTAATCCTCGCTCGAAGTTCGTCCAACTTGTTCTCCAGGGACTGGACGTTGGCAAGAAGGTAGTTGGCAGAGGTGGACGGTAAGGTTGTGTCCTCATTCTGACCCGAATGCCGCCTCGTTTACCTC